>NW_027397064.1:58297798-58882162 GCF_003265705.2 Callorhinus ursinus | reverse complement strand
TCTGACCCTCTTCCCTCTCATGCTCTCTATCTCTCATTCTCTCTCTCGCAAATAAATAAATAAAATCTTTGGGGAAAAAAAAAGAATTTTGGAGGGGAACAGCATTGCTGAGTGGGGAGAAGGGTAAATGGTATAAGGGCTTAGAGATGGGAGATCTATGCCAGGGATAATAAGCAGAGTTGATCCCGAGAGCTCAAACCTGTATGTCGCAGGATATACAAGTGGGCCTTGAAACATATAATTAGGACTTCTAATTTGATTCAGGAGATATTTCAAGCAAGGAGGACTACTAAATAAATATGAAATACAAGCACAAATATATATTCCACAATAAAATATCACCCAGGCACAGATTATACTCTTAAATGCTACCCATTGATGGATACTACATTCATGTATAACACATTCATTCTGCGGCATTGGGGATTTGCATTCAATTTAAGATCAGTTAAGATATGGTGAATAAATTTGGTTATGACTTGCACTGCTTGTCTTTTCCATCTGTCCCATATAAAAAACAGTGCTTTATTGCAGCCTATAGCCCTACTGTTTCCTACGAAATCCATATTTTTGTGACCCCTAACTTGCTGGGTGGTCACATGTGTTTGAAATTTTCTCAGGAAGCACTCAGATGCATATAGCCCTGTGTGATATGATGGCTAAGGGCAAGGGCTCTGGAACCAAACTGCCTATGGTTTGAATCCTGGCTTTACCACTCAGTTATATGATCTTGGAATAGTTACTTAATTTCTCTGTAACTCATCTATAAAGCAGAGATAAATATGGCATTTAAGGTCATTGTGAAGATTGAAGGGATTCATATAAGTTTCCAGAAAGGTGCCTAACTCAAGAGTAAACACCTAATAAATGTTAGTCATTATTATAATTGTTGTTGCTATTGATATTATTATTATTATTATTATAGGAAGATCTGCCTCTGCCTTCTAGGAAATTAAAAACTTAAGAACTTACCATGATTCTATTAAAAACTTCCATACAGGGTGCCTGGGTGGCTCAGTTGGTTAAGCGACTGCCGTCAGCTCAGGTCATGATCCTGGAGTCCCAGGATCGAGTCCCGCGACCCTCCCCCCTCTCATCCTCTATCTCATTCTCTCTCTCAAGTAAATAAAAAAAAACAAAAAACAAAAAACTTCCATATAACTCAAAATGCTTTTCTGGACACTGGCACATCTAGCTCATTATAAAAGGTATGCAGTCAACCTTTGGGCAGTGGTTACTGAACACCCACAAGATATGGAACAGTCTAGCAGCTAAAGGAAAGCCTGTGCCATCTGCCACGTGTCCTCTGAGGATGGCAGCATGACCTCTGAGACTGAATTCCCATTTCAACAGCAGCCCAAGTTGAAGTCTTGTGACCACCCAATGACTTTCCAGAACTTTTCTGTAAAATCAGCTGACTGCCCTGGCCCTTCTCCCAGCAAGCAGGTGTAAATATCACTACTACCACCATACCACAAAGCACTCTCTTGGCAGGGGGTTTAAGCATTAAATGATCCTTGGAGAATGATATGACCTCTCAATTCCAGAGGTCTAATTCTGGTAAAATATTCAGAAAATGTAAGACATTAATCTTATACTCTCCAAAAGTAATACAACATAATTTCTTAGGTGGGAAAAAAGTCTAATTCTCCCTTTAGAAGGCTAATCACTGGTTGCCTTTTAAAGATGAATTAATTATCTTAGGTTATCAAGCTACAATGATTAAAAAAAAACAAAACAAAAAACAGCCGAGAAGTATCAGGGAGTGAGGAAGTAAGTGCATGCAATTATTCGTTGGAGGGAGAAGTAAAGAGGGAAAAATAGAACTAACAAGTGGGAATTCAGAGATATTAGTCACTATGTATTGTGCTCTAAGTATCTGTATTACACTGTTAGGCTACCTAGAGAATCAGATTCGGGTAAAATATGCTTTTTACTTCAAGGAACATACGCAGTGGTTGGAGAGACAAGACTTAAAGAAATGATATGTTAAATAATACCTTGAGATGGATCATAAAGTAACATTATCAATTGCCACAGTAGTAAATTTATGTGTATTGTAAGCTCAGAGGTTACTGGGTTGAAGGAAACTGGGTATGTGGTATAAAAGAGCAGGAAATATTGGCCCAGAAATGGGGAAAAGGGAAAACAAGGAAAATAAATACAAAAAGAGAAAGGTCATTCAGAACTGCAAATTTGTGACCATCACTTCTGCTTGGCCTCTTTAACTGGTAATCTAATGGTATTAGGGAATTACTATTTATTATGTTAGGCTTAGACTAGTAATGAAGAATGTACTGATTTTTTTGGAGCTACATCATAAGTATTTAAAAATAAAGTGTCATGATGTTGGCATTGTGTTAACTGTTAAATTGAGGTGGTGGGTATATGGGAATTCACTGTATTACTCTTTACTTTTCTGAATGCTTTTACATTTTCACAAGGAAAAGCTAAAAAAATAGCATCATTAAAATTTAAAATACATACAGAGAAAAGACTGAAAGGAATTATAACAAATGTGCTGACAGCAGCTATGTTAGGATGATGGGGATGATGGGTGATTCTCACCCCCCTCTCCTCTAATGGAAATGTTCTGCAATGCGCTCATGTCAATTTTATAATGGGAAAATAATGTGAAAGCTATTGTGTAAACTTAAAAAAAAAAAAAAAAAAGACCAGCCATTGGTAAAAGGTGCTAGAAAAAGCTTTGTGAAGAGTGTTGTCCTCTTCACGGAGATACTACAACATATATGTGAGGTGGTGAACAGGAAGGGTGCATCAGGAGAACACCTCCGTCCCTATCATCTATGTCTGCTTCTTTGTCTTTGGGTTAGTTGCTGTTACCTCTAAACAATTTCAAGTCTGGAGACAATCATTTGACAAAGGAAGGCCTTACACTGGGTGTGGTTCCAGAAGTGATGACAAAATAAAATGTGGGTTAAAGTATAAGCTTTAAATTCAATTCTCTGAGTGTAAAATGGCACCTCCATACCTGGGGGAACAAATAGATCTGTTTAGCAATTTGCAGCTGAGTGGAAGGGTCAAGTCTCTTGCTCTTTTCTTATTCTCTCATCCATGCACACACAAGCTTAAAAAATTACTTCAACCCATGGCTGTGAAACACTCTTTTCAGAGTAATTCCTAGTTCACATAAAATTAGACACTAAGACTAACACAATTCTTTTGAAATTTGTTTAAGTCATTGTTTATACGCGAACAAGAATACTACTGGCATATATGTGACATTTTTCCAGAATTTCTTAATGCCCCATACATATGTAAAATTTTGCAAGATAAAACTAAAACTCACCGTAAAGTATTCAAAATTGGAAAAACACTATTTCCAGCTCCACAGCCAACCTAAAAAATCAAAAGAATAAACAAGCATCATGAAAACAAGGTTAAATTTTCCTCACCAATGTTAGATTTTTTTATTTAAAAAAAAACTAGAAAAAATGTACTGGATCTGTAGGCGTTGGAGGGTTTTCTTTTTCTTTTTTTTTTTAAAGATTTTATTTACTTATTTGACAGAGAGAGAGAGAGAGAGCACAAACGGGGGAGGGGGAGAGGGAGAAACAGGCTCCTTGCTGAGCAAGGACATGGGGTTCAATCCAGGACCCTGGGATCATGACCTGAGCCGAAACAGATGCTTAACTGACAGCCACCCAGGTGCCCCTTAGGTGTCGGAGGGTTTTCTAAACTCAAAAGCAATGGAATAAGTCACAAGAATAATACTGACAAATTTAACTATGGAAACATTTAAAATTTTTACACACCAAAATTCAAACGAAATTAAAAGGTGACCAATACAATGTAAAAAAAATTGGCATTAAATTTGGTAAAAGGGTAGAGTAGTTAAAAAAAATAACAGATAAATAGCAAAGGAAATAGAGTATAAAAGAAGTGCAAATAGCTTCTAAACATTTGAAGAACTATGTGACCTAGTTAACAATCAAAGAAATGCAAATTAAAACGAGGTATAATTTTCATCTGTCAAGGAGGAAAGCACTTAAAAAAGAATATATTTTTTAAAGATTTTATTTATTTATTTGAGAGAGAGAGAGGGTGACAGCAAGAGCAGGGGGGAGGGGCAGAGGGAGAGGGAGAAGCAGACTCCCTGCTGAGCAGGGAGCCCAACCGGGGACTCAATCCCAGGACCCTGGGATCATGACCTGAGCTGAAAGCAGACACTTAACCAACTGAGCCACCCAGATGCCCCTAAAATAGGAATATTCTAATCAATGAGGGTATGATGAAACAGACATATATTGCCATGAATTGGTATTAATAAAATTTCTTAGAGAGTGATTTGGCAATATATTTTAAGGGCATTAAATTTTAAAATAAATTATGAGCCAGTAAATCTAACCCAAGATAATAAAAGAAAACACAGAAAGGTCTATACCCAAAGATATTTTCTGTAGAAAACCTGAAAACAATTTAAAAGACTAGTATTGTAAAGATAGATAAGCAGAATTAAAGTACTTTCTGTAGAAAAATATTTTGCAACCATGAAAATATTTATAGAGAATTTTTAAGATAGAAAAAACTGCTTATGTTGTTTGTTATAATATAATAAATATAATATAATATAATATAATATAATATAATATAATATAATATAAATGCTGTTAAAATAGAAACAAAGCAAAACCCCAAAATACAGGTACAGTGTAGCTCAACTGTATAAAACAGTATAAACAAAAGGGGAAAAGTCAGTAAAATGTTAAGCATGGTTAACTCCCTTGTATGTGGTAGATAATTTTCTCTTATCTACTCCTTAGCAAACTCTCTAATCAATATATATTACCTTTATAACCAGGAGGAAGAGATTTATTTTTAAAAATACAAAGTCAAAGTCTATACTGGATTGCAGCTAATTATATATCTCATTTATTTCTATTTCACTTAAAAAGGGTTAATAATAGAAAGAGATAGAAATTAAGGCCAAAACTTTGGTATTTAAAACGGCCTTCAAGGGGCCTGGGTGGCTCAGTGCGTTAAGCATCTGCCTTCGGCTCAGGTCATGATCCCAGGGTCCTGGGATGGAGCCCTGCATTGGGCTCCCTGCTCAGCGGGAAGCCTGCTTCTTCCTCTCCCACTCCCCCTGCTGTGTTCCCTCTCTCGCTGTGTCTCTGTCAAATAAATAAATAAAATCTTTAAAACCGCCTTCAAGTTAGATATGAAAACAAATTAAAAAAAAATTAAAACCCAAACTTAGAACCTGATGATAGACATGAGTCCCTCAAATATTTTTTATGCACAGAAGTATACGGAACACTTATTTAGTTAGATTTGATCATTTTCATAAAGTCATATGGAATGTACATTTCAAAGTTATTTGCCCCCGCCCCATCTTTGCCCCAGCCGGACAGGACCTCTAGGATTCTGAAAGTGGCGTTGCTCCCGGGAAACAATTCTGTTTTCAGAGGTCCTTTTCTGTGTTCTTCAGAGTCTAGGCTGGAAAACTGTGATCCTGCTTGGCTTTGCCTGTCTGATGAGCCACACCTTTTCTGATTATGATTTTTTTCTTCAGGCACAGGAGGGCAGCGTGTTCTTGAGAAACCATCGGCAGCACTAGTTTTTGCAGGATCCCATGATAATTCTTGCAACTTCTGTTCAGTTTTTTGATCAACTGGAATAATTTCAGGAAATTCCCTCAAGAGCCAATTACGATCCTTGAAAAACTTATTCTTATGAATCTTATAAAATGTGTTCCAATATTTACTAGCTTCATTCTCATACTTAACTAAAAAAAAGAGGAAAAAAAGATTTATTTTACTATGAATTATGTTTACTATTAGTTACTATTTTAATAACTAAATATATTTGATAAATGCTGTTAAATATATTACAGACATCATTTATAACAATTACATTTACTATTGAATAATTTTAATATTAGAGTTATCTGACTTTTTTTGCCTCTTACAGGTTAAAACTACAGAGTATTGATTCTCTCAAAATGTGTTAATGTGTGGGGTATTAGATCCTATTCCCATAAATCTGCTTCTGCCTTATAGTTTGGCCAATGAATTTTTGTGAGGAATATAATCAATGCAAACTACTTTCTATAGTCTAAATCTTGGAATTCTTAATAATCACATTTTCACCAATAACCTGTAGGGCTCTTTATGATCTTAAAGAAAGGACATCTCATTTTTTTATTTCGCTATAAATGCGGTTTCAACATGACGAATATCTTGAGCAAATTGGTAATCAGACAGGAAACTGCAGAATTATAAATGACATAATCTTAGAGCCAGAAGAGCCCATTGAAATAATCCACTCCAACTCCCTTGTTTTGCATTTGAACAAAGAACAGCACAGAGATATGAACCCACTTGTTCCAGGTCCTGGAGCCCTGTCACAAGAGGCCAGGGCTCCCAGAATCTAGGGGTAGTCCCATTCTTCACCCACCTCCAGAGGAATCTCTTCCTCCTATTGACATCTCCTAGTATGAAGGCTTAAAGAGATATGTCTTTTTAAAAGAAATTTGCATTTTATGATGTTATCCCTTAGATTTCCCTCTGTCCCAGGGTCAGGGTTAGGTCAACAGTCTCAGAACTTCAGACAATTCTTAGCTTTCTGCCTCTTTTTATTTGTACCTTAAATTAATAAAATAATTAATTCACTCACTCCTTTACTCAGCAAACATTTCTTGGACACTACTACACACCAGGCCTAATCCCTGGGTTAAGAATTACTCTCACCCAATATAGACACATGACATTTTTAAAGTGGTTTCAAAAAAGAAAAAAGACCTTCTATTGATATAATTTCAAGATTTAATGTTGGGTGGAAAAGCAAAGTGTAGAACAGTATGTCTATGACATAGTCATTTGCTAGGAAAAAAAAGAAGATAAAGAACATGTGTGCATACACAGAAACATAATGCATGTACACACATATTTACTTGTATGTATACGGAATACTTCTGGAAGGAAATCACATAATTCATAATACTGGCTGCCTCTAAGGAAGGGAAACTGGGTGGCTGGGGGCCAGGGTTTGTAAAAGAATTATTTGAATTTTGATCTGTATGAAATGACTATCCCCAAAATAAACTAAATTACAAATAAAAACAATGGACTCATTTCTTTCATAATTTTAAAGAAGCCCCAACCCTCAGAATAAGCAGTTGCTTGTAGTCAGGTTCATCTTTGTTACAGAACCTTGTATAGTTTTCCTTTTTTTCCCCATTTTTATCTTTATGGCCTTGTACCTGGATCTCCACCCATCCGGCCATAAGACTTCCTTCCCATCAAGTCTGAATCGTATCTGGCAGCAGCACTGCTATAAAGACAGAAACTCCCATCTGTATTTAAGGTCTGAGAAATGAAAGTAGATCTCTGTAACAAAAGAATTATGTGAAGCTGAAGTCCAAAACATGCTCACATCTGTGCTAATGGAAGGAAGCCCATTTATGGTTAATCTAAAAATGTTATATATTATCTTTAGAATAGTTCTATCTCTACTTTTAAGAACTGGAGTGTACCTGCTATACTGTGTGAGAAAATAAAACAACATTCTGAAATCAGATTCAGGAGGAATTAGGAAACTATCAAATTTCCCCAGGGTCTTCTCACACCTTTTTCCTTTTACCTTAAAAGCTCTCTTTGTAACTCACTCTATGCTGGTAAAAAATCTTTCTGTTTAATAAAAAGCAACCACCTAAGAAGAACTACATTTAGTCAAATCTCTAGTATCTGAGTTTTCAATACCAAGCTACTGTGAAGTGAGTTTGAACCTATCAGTAACTAGAATATAGTATGACACCTCAATTAATTTGTGGAAATATTCCCCTAGGAATTAACCGGGGGGAAGGGCGTAAATAGCAGGACTGCAACTTGAAATAAAAGATGTTCATAGCAGTGCTATTTAAAATAGGAAGAAGTGGGAAATAAATACTCAACAACATACAAATGAGCAAGCAAGCCACGCAAGTCAAAAGAGAGTAATCTTCCGTAGCAATTAAAAAATTTTTTTAAATATTTTATTTATTTGTTAGAGAGAGTAAGAGAGAGCAGGAGCAGGGGCAGAGGGAGAGGGAGAAGCAGACTCTCTGCTGAGCAGAGAGCCCAATGTGGGCCTCGATCCTAGCACTCTGGGATCATGACCTGAGCTGAAGGCAGACGGATGCTTTACCGACTGAGCCGCCCAGGCGCCCCATAGCAATGAAAATTTAAAGGACAATGATAGTAACAGAAAACATTCACACAGACCTGATATATACTAACTGCAACTCTAAAATTTATATTGATTTATAATAATCAGATGAAAATTTAGAGTGACAGTAACAATGTAATGATTATTAGGTAGTTCGTTCTTTTGTAAAGTTTTATCACACAAAAACAGAATCTTAGTTGAATGCTTCATTCAACCTGCCTATGGAGTTTCCTCGTTTGATAAGGGGTTGAATTAGGGAATCTCTATGTTCGAAGTCTATGTATTTTCTTATTGAACCCCATGAATTTATGGAGAACATTAAACAGTGTCAGTTCTACAAACTACAAAATCTTGGATTGGATTGCTATCTTAAATAGGAGCCTGTACTACTACTGTTTTAATTTCTACAGCTTGTAAAGACGGTGAACGTGCAGCAAGGTGACTGGAGTCTGGTTCAGATTCCAAATATATCAAGCATCTAAATTCAACCTTAGATGATGCAGTCTTTAAAAAGGATTTGATTACTATGAGAAGACCATAGTTAAGGGCTGCTAATGTGTACTTCCCAGACTATTCCAAGTATTTCCCACTCTCCAGGAATTAGGAGAAACAAACATAAATCATTATACCAATAACAACCATAACATATATTGAGTGTTTATTATGTGTCAGATACCATGTCAAATGCTTTACTTGGATTTTTTCCCCATATAATCCTAATAATACCTCTCAGACATATCATTATTCCAATTTACAGACAAAGAAATTCAAGGTCAGAGGAGACAGACAATTATCCAAAGTCACCTAGCTTGAGCCAAGACCTGGACCACGTCTACTGGATTTTAAAGCTCATGTTCTTAGGGTGCCTGGCTGGCTCAATCAGAAAAGCATGTGACTCTCGATCTCTGGGTTTTGAGTTCGAACCCCACACTGGGTGTAGAGATTACTAAAAAAAATAAACTTCAAATAAATAAATAAATAAAGCTCATGCTCTAAACCATTACACTACATTGCCAACCTAACACAAAATCAATATTAAACCCCTTCAAAACATCTCTGAAAATAACCTGTTTTTCTGATTTTGTAGTTTCCTCTCATTATGAAGCATCAAATTGAAATTAAAACCCCAGTATGACATAATCAGTATGATTAAACTGTAAAAATAATGCTGATTGGAGGGAACCTTCATAAAAACAGATCAGAAATGCAGAATTAACTAAATACCATTTAATTTATATAAAATATAAACTATACAAGATTATATGATGAAATTATGATGAGCAATGGAAACATAAAATGCTCTGTGAGAATAGATTGGTTTGAGGGATAGAAACAAAACAGAAACGGCACCCAGCATAGGTTGGGGTGAAGGCTAATGGGCTGGAACTTTTTTGTTCTTTGCTTTTTAAGTTGTGCTTTCAGCAGTTATCTCAATCAGTGCTGGCAACTCATAGTTCCCAGTAAGGTGTGACAGCTTCTGAGACACCACAGAAGCTCAATCAAACTCACAATTATGGTTATGAGACAAGGTAAACACCTTGAGCATATGAGTTAATTTCCTGAACTTTAAAGGTATTTGTGATAAGGGGAAGTGGAAAAGCTATTTTCCTGACCATGAGTGAAAAATTTAGTTTTGGGGCACCTGGGTGGCTCAGTTGTTAAGTGTCTGCCTTCAGCTCAGGTCATGATCCCAGGGTCCTGGGATCGAGCCTCGCGTCGGGCTCCCTGCTCCACGGGAAGCCTGCTTCTCCCTCTCCCACTTCCCCTGCTTGTGTTCCCTCTCTCGTTGTCTCTCACTGTGAAATAAATAAATAAAATCTTTAACACAAAGCAAAAAAAAAAAAAAGAGAAAAACTTAGTTTCAACCTGTGTTAACTCATCTCAAGTTCAGGCCAATAAAATTAAATATAGCATGGAGAAATCTGCCCTTTGTTAATCTTGAAAAAATGATTTTCTATTGATTTATTTACTTATTTGCTTGTTTTAAAGGAAACTCTACCCCCAACATGGGGCTCAAATTCATGACTCTGTGATCAAGAGTCACGTGCTCTACCCGACTGAGCCAGCCAGGCACCCCCAACCAACTTTTTTTTTTTTTTTTTTTTACCAACTGACTTTCTAAACAGGTATATTAATGATCAATTTTTCTTGGAGAAGCAGTTTTTTCCTTTCATTTTCCTAGGCTGTAGATTAATTGGTCTATGCCAATGGCAGTAAAAGGGATGTAGTGACGTGTTTAACCACAGAAAGATGAAGCAAATTCTCAATTATTCACTTATTAAATTCAATACTGCTGAGGGGAAGAGGGAATGTGATACACTAACTATACTTAAATATTCAGAATTCACCCTGAATCACATTGAATATCACAACTAAGAAACTGAATTAAATCATTTATGTATCTGCCATATACGATATGATTAATATTAATTATGAAAAATTATCCTGTTACAATGTAACAAAAAGCAATTTAGAGTTATTTTTGCACATCAAATACGCAAACACAGAGCTCTCAAAGTTGGAAATTTCCACATATCACTGATAAAAGTTCATTGGACCTAAGAAAAAACTCTGGGGGCACCTGGGTGGCTCAGCTGGTTAACCATCCAACTCTTGGTTCTGGTTTGGGTCATGATCTCAGGGTCGCGAGATCGAGCCCCCTGCTGCGCCCCAGACTCAGGCTTAGTGTGTAGTCTGTTTGACATTCTTTCCCCACCCTCCCCACTCTTGTGTATGCACATGTTCTCAATCTCTCTCTATAGTAAATAATTAAAACCTTAAAAAAAGAAAACTCTTATGAAAAGTGTGTGTGTGTGTGTGTGTATAATTTTAAGATTTTATTTTTAAGTAATCTCTACACCCAACATGGGGCTCGAACTTACAACCCCGAGATCATGAGTCGTATGCTCTACTGAGCTAGCTAGGTGCCCTGTGAAAAGTATACTTCTAACAGTAATGCAGGAAATTTTAAATAACCAAAGCTGACTTAAAAACAAGTACTCTAAATTTATTAGCATACAAAACTTTCAACTACTTTATTTATTTATTTTTTTTACATAGGACACTTTTAAGTGGTAAAGGAATTCACAAGGTAAGGTATAGTGGAATTTTTTTACCATTTTGCTGGACATAGATAACTCACCCTAGATAGGTAATTATTTGCAAGAATAATTTTTTTTAAAGATTTTATTTATTTATTAGAGAGAGAGAGAATGAGAGACAGAGAGCATGAGAGGGAGCAGAGTCAGAGGGAGAAGCAGACTCCCCGCTGAGCAGGGAGTCTGATGTGGGACTTGATCCCGGGACTCCAGGATCATGACCTGAGCCGAAGGCAGTCGCTTAACCAAATGAGCCACCCAGGCGCCCTTGCAAGAATATTTTAAAGTAAAAATAGCAGCTGCTTTTGTTATTAAGTTTTAAGAACCCATTACATTTTCTAAATAACCAGCTGAGATATAACACATTGGAGATGTTTTCGGGAAATAATAAAATATAATCATGTTAACTCAAAAACTGCCAAATGTATTTTCCTTATTTCTCTGAATTAACCCGCTTTTAAAAGAAATATGAGCTATCATAAAATTTAAAAGAAATTACCAAAAGGAAATGTGGAATTAAAATGATTAATTTGGGCATCTAAGTGAAAGAAAAATTGCTAACGAGAACTTGGATGTTATACATTTTAATCACAGAAATGAAATGTCAACCATCTCACAGCAAAAGACTGTACTATTGGTGATGCTTAAGCTCTTATTTTCAGAACTGTGAGGGTGTTTCCTGACTTCAGTTCTCACAACATCTGAGACAATAGGTGTGAAATGAGAAATGGGAGTGACAGGAGAGAGTGACACATGCAGAGACCAAAAGAAGTGTGCTAGAGGAGGCCAGCATGGCAGAACAACCACCGTTTCCTCCCAGTGGCATTAAAATTCGTGAGATAAGATCAACAGACAGTGTTTGTGCTGTATAATGTCTGCAAATGGAATGTTCTGTGATGGGAGAAAACGCGTTCTTTCAAAGACTTAGGACTCTCCTGGATAAGAAGAGATGGTGGTTAACTACCAGAGGCACAGAATAAGAAACGGGTAAGAGCCTACTTTGGGTTTTCAGGAAGTTTGCGAGTCGAGCTTTTAACCGGATCCATTCACCTTGACCTGTATTCATCAGAGACGCTAAATATCAAACAGGAAGCCTCGCCCAGGGCTTCTGCAGCCCAGCAGGTCTCTGATCCCTGGCGGAGCCCGGCAGGTGGCTGGGAAGGTGTTTACTCTCAATACAGTTCCTCAGCACAAAAGTTCCCTTTCTTTGCCAACCTCACAGAAGCCTCAGTTGCTGCACTCTGCACCCTCGCTTACACGTGGTCACTGTCACCCGCATGATGGGGTCCTCTCCTTGGGCTGGTTCCCTGACGTGTGTGAAGTCCACTGCACTGAGTCGTGCTCCAGG
Source organism: Callorhinus ursinus (assembly GCF_003265705.2). Classification (NCBI taxonomy): domain Eukaryota; kingdom Metazoa; phylum Chordata; class Mammalia; order Carnivora; family Otariidae; genus Callorhinus; species Callorhinus ursinus. Next base: position 58,869,547 of record NW_027397064.1, on the reverse strand, counting down.
GCCAGGTTGGGGACCCAGCAGAAACCTCCATCAGTCTGAGCCATTTTAAAATGGAATCTTTAGTTCAGTGTCTCTACAGCAGCCAGAAAACTTGCTTAGAAAGTGACTGGACATGCTAATAAGCAAACCAAATGCTTCAAAGCAGTATCATCAGTCCTCTCCAGCCTGCTTTCCCTGCTTGTACAGAGAGAGGCCAGTCACCACCTTTCTATTTCAGTCACACTATGGTTCTGTGGGAACTGTCATTTTCCTTTACTGCGGTTTCCAAGGCCCAAAAATAACCTTCTCATTAGCCTCACTCAAGTTCATTGTTAACATAAATAGGCCAAAATAGGCAGCCTCGTACAGAGCACTTTAAGGGAACATTATCAGCACTGCTCATCTATTTATGTCCTAAACAAATATTTAAGAGAGCATGAAAAAAATCCTTGGTTTTTCATATCAGGAAATATACTGTAGATAATTTTTAACTTCCTGGAAATGAATTAAGATGACTGATAACTTTTAGTTCTGTTTAGGTTTGATGCACTGTCCCAACCAGGTGGCCATTGGCAGAAGCTTGAGTAATGTGGAAAGTATGCCTGTGCAGCTTCTGGCAAAGAAGCAACGTTACACTTCCTCAGCAGCAGCGTGACAGAGTTCCTGCAAAGGAATGCAATGTTGGCTGACTGGTAAGCAGAACTGCCACGGGCGTGCACCCACCAATCCAACGCCAACACTCCCTGGCCATATCCCACTCTGGAACTGCACGGCTGGAGCTCCTAAAAATAGAATGGTTCCATTGGAGTGGATCAGGTGCTCTTCTTTCCTGTCCACCCTCCAGGACACATTCATGCTTAGGATAAGTTAAGGATGAAGAGCAAACAAGGCCAGAGGATAAAGTAAGTCATCGATGGTGGCCGAGGACAAGACAGGGCAGAAGTGCCCCCTTCGCTGCCTAAGAGCTGTCTCATTAGCTCAGTGTCCACAGCTACCTGTGCTTGCAAACCTTAGCCACAACTGTAGACTGGAAGTCACTAGAATAACAGTTAACTATCAGTGAGATTAGTATCTTCGCTAATGCTTGGCTTGCACAGAGGAATTCAAACATCTTTCCCAGGGGAGTTTCAGAACGTAGGCTCAATCTGGAAACAAAATTCTATCACAGGGGTTGGCAAACTTTTCTGTAAAGGGCCAGACAGTAAGTAGTCTTTGTGGGCTATGTACAGTCTCTGTTAATCACTACTCAACTGCATAGATAGAGCTCAAAAGCAGCCACAGACAATACGTAAACAAATGAGTATGTCTGTGTTCCAATGAAACTTTATTTATAAAAACAGGCAGCCGGCTGGATTTGGCTCCTGGCCATAGTTTTCGGACACTCGCTCTATCTAGTGGGTACCCCACTGACACTGCTACAAGAATGATCGAGAAATCATGATGACCAGAACCAAGCTGTTCTGTAAAACTAACTTAGGGTATTAGAAGCCAGAATATATTATTAAAAAAAAAAAAAAAGCAGCAGCAGCCAGAATAATAGTTGCTCTTTGTGGGGTCACAGGGGTTGGGGGAAGTACTGTTGTTGGGACAGAAAATGAGGAAGTTTCTGGATTAATGGTAATATTCTGTTTCTTGATGTGGATGTTGGGAAAATTCATTGAGTTTTGTGACAATTCATATAGGAGTTGTGAAAATTTCTGTGTGTTTGGTACTTCAATAAACTTTTTTTTTTTTTTTTAAAGAAAGAAGAACCAAGCTGTTTTAATCATTTTAAGAAAAACAAGGAAGAAAAGCTTATCTTGAGAATGCATGTGTTGGTCAAAGTGTATATGGGTTCCTAGCTATGGCAGTGAGGACACAGACCAGATTTTTTTTAGTGTGCTTTAAAAAAAAATGTGGTAAAAAACACATAACAGAAAATTTGCCATCTTAACCATTTTTTAGTGTTCAGTCCAGTAGTGTTAAGTATATTCACTTTGTTGTGAAACAGATGTCCAGAACTTTTTCATCTTGCAAATCTGAAATTCTGTATCTGTTAAACAACTCTGTGTTTCCTCCTCCCCCAGCCCTGGTAACCATCATTCTACTTTCTGTTTCTATGAATTTGACTACTTTAGATACCTTATATAAGTGGGATCGTATAGTATTTGCCTTCTTTGTGATAGGCTTATTTCATTTAGCATAATATCTTCAAGGTTCATCCATGTTGTAGAATGTGACAGGATTTTCTTCTTCTTCAAGGCTAATACTCCATTCTGCGTATATGCCAAATTTTGTTTATCCATTTACCTGTCAATGGACATCTGGGTTGCTTCTACCTTTTGCCTACTGTGACTAGAGTTGTTACGAACATGGGTTTGTGAATATATCTTCAAGACCCTGTTTTCAATTCTTTTGGCTCTCTATCTAGAGGTGGGATTGTTAGATCATATGGTAGTTCCATTTTTAATTTTCTGAGGCACTTCCATACTATTTTCCATAGAGGTTGCACCATTTTACAATTTTACCAATTCCACAGTGCCTAATGGTTCATTTCTCCACATCTTCACCAACGCTTGTTATTTTCTGTTTTTGTGATAATAGCATTAGCCAATTTTTTTAGAAGCCAGATTTGAAGATTAGCAAGGTCTCACCTCAAACTCGGAATATCAAAAGGCTTCCAAGAAAAGTACCTTGAATCCTATGAAACTTGATGTTTATCCTAAAAGGCCACAACACTTTGATATGACTATACCATTTTTGCTCCAAGTTTCTGAATTTGTTAAACACTCCTGGCCAGTACAATGCACAACAGCAGACTAAAAGATATATAGCAAGAGGGAAATTTTAAAATCTCTTTGTGTGTATCTCCCAGAAAAAGGTAATACCATGATTACCAAAAAAGCAACTAAAGAGTCAATCCATAATTTATTTTACTAACTTTGGTCCCACTACACTAGAACAATGGAATTCTCCCAAATGGATTGGCAGAGGTTGAAGTGAAGAACTTTCCAAAGTAATGACACAATTAGGAGGAGAACGTGTGACCTGAATCAGCGGAAGGCCAAACAGAAAAACCAGGCTCCAGGAGCTAGAGTGTAGTTGCCTACCTTGTTCTTCTAGAAGGACTCGCACAGCCGAGTTTTCCTCTACTTTTTTTCTGGCTGCTGCTGTTTCTTCTTCAGACCATTGCATGTGATCCCTATCAAAAAATGAAAAGGCTGTAAAACCTGCTTCATAATCGAAGGCAGCAAAAGGGTGACAAGGGATACATCTTTCTTTCTAGAATAATCAAAGGCAAAGATACAAACTAATTCCATGTTGAATGAATATATTTTGTGTCAGCTGCTTCTTCTGATAGTGCAGGTACAACCCTAGAACTCCTACAGTTCTTCTGTTAAAATGTATCTGTGTGGCAAGCCCCAACCACCTTTTGGAAATGACTGCTGAAGTCATGTCCCAGGAGCACTATGGTGCGTGATTATTTGGGTGCTAGTATGGTTTGCTGTATTTTACTCTAAGGCTAAGTTTATTTGCCTTCTTGTTCATTTATGAATATGGCACTCTTTAATAGCTTTTTAATCTCCTTTTATAATACTTATATTCTAATACTTCACTATCAAAGAGACGTAAGTTTTAAAATATTTTGTACTTACCCTCATTTTTTTTTTATGTTCAGTTAGCCAACATATAGTACATCATTAGTTTTTGATGTAGTGTTCAACGATTCATTAGTTGCATATAACACCCAGTGCTCATCACCACATGTACCCTCCTTAATACCCATCACCCAGTTACCTCCTCCCCCCACTCCCCACCCTTCTGTAACCCTCGATTTGTTTCCCAGAGTCCAGAGTCTCTCATGGTTTGTCTCCCTCTCTGATTTCTTCCCATTCAATTTTACCTCTCTTCCCCTCCACGCTATTCCTTATGTTTCACATATGAGTGAAACCATATGATAATTGTCTTCCTCTTCTTGACTTATTTCACTTAATATAATCCCCTCCAGTTCCATCCATGTTGATGCAAATGGTGGGTATTCATCCTTTCTGATGGCTGAGTAATATTCCATTGCATATATGAACCGCATCTTCTTTATCCATTCATCTGTTGAAGGACATCTCGGCTCCTTCCACAGTTTGGCTATTGCAGACATTGCTGCTATGAACATTGGGGTGCATGTGCCCCTTCTTTTCACTACATCTGTATCTTTGGGATAAATACCCAGTAGTGCAATTGCTGGGTCGTAGGGTAGCTCTATTTTTAACGTCTTCAGGAACCTCCATACTGTTTTCCACAGTGGCTGTACCAGCTTGCATTCCCATCAAGAGTGTAAGAGGTTCCCCTTTCTTCACATTGTCGCCAAAACTTGTTTCCTGTCTTGTTAATTTTTGCCATTCTAACTGGTGTAAGGTGGTATCTCATTGTGGTTTTGATTTGTATTTCCCTGATGGCAAGTGATGTTGAATATTTTTTCATGTGTCTGTTAGCCATTTGTATGCCTCCTTTGGAGAAGTGTCTGCTCATGTCTTCTGTCCATTTCTTGAATGGATTATTTGTTTTTTGGTACCCTCAGTCTTTTAAGTAACTTTAGATTTTTCTTATTGGTTGCCTTACTTTCTGTAAATGGATTCTTTAACATTTAAATGATAGACTAGTTGATATAGTATATAAGAGAGTCAACTTTCCAAGATCTGAAAATACTGTAAGTATTTTCAGTTTCAGAATTTATACTTCCTATGTGAGAAGATACTATTTTCTGTTGCTAAAATGTCTTCATGGAATAGAAGCAACATCTTTATACAAAAAAGGTGGGGGTTTCTTGGGTTTGTTTTTACAAAATTTGTATTTCCTTTTTTGCAAGAGCTAAGGTTATAAATGAGTGATGTAATTTCCTGGAATAAACCATTTTTCTAAACAACAAAGAGGCCACATATCCAAAATTCAAGCTCCATGTAGCCTATTGATAACTGTAAGAAAAATCTCTCACATTATTATATTTGTAGCTATCTCACTGATGAAAAAAGGGTGAAATATCAGATTCTTGACATGTATGATAATGGTAGCTGATAAACATTGAGCATTTAGCATAATCATAATTATAAAGATAATTACTATTATTATTTATTATGTTGTTAGGCATTGTGCCAACCATATTACATACATATATGTCTTTTTTTTTCTTTTAAGATTTTATTTATTTGACAGAGAAAGAGACAGCCAGAGAGGGAACACAAGCAGGGGGAGCAGGAGAGGGAGAAGCAGTCTTCCCGCAGAGCAGAGAGCCTGATGCGGGGCTAGATCCCAGGACCCTGGGATCATGATCTGAGCCGAAGGCAGACGCTTAATGACTGAGCCACCCAGGCACCCCACATATATGTCTTGTTTAATCCTTTCAAAAACCCTATGAGGGGCTTATAATCATGCTCATTTTGCATAAGAGGAAACAGAAATTTAGGAACCTACTCAAGGTCATATAGCCCTTAAGTGACAGAACCAGAATTCAAACCCAGGTTTGTCTCACTTCAAAGTCCATCCTCTTCAACAGTAGTCTATTACTGTCTACTAAGACAGTGGGGGATACTGAGAGATTGAAGACTTAATCCTGGCCATAACGGGGTTTATATGCTCCTGAGGCAGGCAGATTAACAATGTAAGAATACATTGGTATTATCAATGATAATAATATAAATGATAATACAATGTAGCCTACTTGATTAGCATCTATTGTATGCAAATGTAGCCAATTAATGCTAGTTTGGGCAAATAGGAAGGCTTGAGAGGGAGGTGAGTTTGGGCTCAGGTTAGGGGGAAAGGAGGTGGGGCAATTTATACATTTCATTATGAAGCTGGCAGCTGGGTAATGGTCAGATTTCAAATGATCTTAAGTGTGAACAGTTTAATAATGTGCAAGATAAAATGAAGTGGGGAAGAACTGGTGGAAGGGAGACCAATGAGAAGTCTGTTGCAGTGGTCTAGGAGTAAAGATTTCCAGGACTAAGGTGGTGTCGACGGCAAACAGAAAGGCAGAGCAGAGGGGAGCCACTGTGACAAAAACTGTGTCTGTGACCTGGAGATTAACTAGCTGCTGGGAGATAAAGAAGAATAGTGTCAAGAATGACTCTATTAGTATCAAGGAAAGAGTGTGTGTGTTTGGGAGTGGGGGCTGTAACCAAGACAGAATAAGGAGTTGCTTTGGGTGGAATGATGATAAGCTTGGTACTATTTTAAGTAATGTTTATGCAATCAGATATGAGAGTGTATATTCCAGTGACCTGGCTATAAACACACCACCGAAAGGTGAGAAACTGCTTTCCTTTAAGAAGGATCAAAATTGGTGTATTGAAATTCTCAGGACAAGTAAATGATGATGTTAAAAAATCAGAGTTCCAAAGATGAAAATTTCACTACCATTTTTTCAAGTAAAACCCAATCATCCACAGTCCAAATAATCATTAAGCAGCTTTGTCCACTTGCTTTAATGAATGAAATTAGAACAGACTTTTGGGGGCACCTCGTGGCTCAGTCAGTTAAGCATCTGCCTTCAGCTCAGGTCATCATCTCAGGGTCCTGGGATGGAGCCCTGTGTCTGTGGGGTTCCCTGCTCAGTGGGGAGTCTGCTTCTCCCTCTGTCCCTCCCGGCCCCTGCTCATGCTCTCTCTCTCATATAAATAAAATCTTAAAAAAAAAAACACACACAACAAAACCCAGATTCTGGTGCAGCCACTCTGGAAAACAGTATGGAGTTTCCTCAAAAAGTTGAAAATAGAGCTACCCTACAACCCAGCAATTGCACTACTGGGTATTTACCCCAAAGATACAAATGTAGTGATCCGAAGGGGCACATGCACCCCAATGTTTACAGCAGCAATGTCCACAATAGCCAAACTATGGAAAGAACCTAGATGTCTATCAACAGATGAATGGATAAAGAAGATGTGGTATATATATATATACAATGGAATATTATGCAGCTATCAAAAAATGAAATCTTGCCATTTGCAACATGGATGGAACTAGAAGGTATTATGCTAAGTGAAATAAGTCAATCAGAGAAAGACAAGTATCATATGATCTCACTGATATGAGGAATTTAAGAAACAAGACAGAGGATCATAGGGGAAGGGAGGGAAAAATGAAACAAGACGAAACCGGAGAGGGAGACAAACCATAAGAGACTCTTAATCTCAGGAAACAAACTGAGAGTTACTGGAGTGGAGGGGGGTGGGAGGGATGGGGTGGCTGGGAGATGGACACTGGGGAGGGTAGGTACTATGGTGAGCGCTGAGAATTGTGTAAGACTGATGAATCACAGACCTATACCCCCGAAACAAATAATACATTATATGTTAATAAAGAATTTTTTAAAAAACCCCAGATTTTTGTTTTGACTTATTTTAATATGTGTGAGCAATCACATAACTTAACTTGGAGCTGGCAATTATATTTTATACTCTGTATATATAAATACATATAGAATATTATTAAATGATAGCTATGATATTAAAGACAAAAAGTAATTTATTGAAAAAATAGGGCTACTAAGGCTGGGTACAAGTTTCTCATCTATACATTTCTACAGCAAAGAAGAAAGAGAACAGAACAACCCATTCCCTGTAAAAACAAAAAACCAAGCTTTGAGACAATAAGAGTATATAGGGTCTTTAGCTTGAAGCATGTTTTAAACTGTTAGTTTAACTTGCTTCTTCCTGAGTATTTAATAGATTTGGTTATTTCTTAAATTGCTCTAACTTCCTTACACTATTCTTTATGTTGCTTCATTTTCTTAACTGCTAAGTGAGGGGAATATTATACCCTAAGCCCCTGCAGAACAGATTTTCCACTGTATACAGAATCCCCACAGAAAGCTGTAAAACGTTCCTACTGTATTTATGGGGACTTCCTTAAGACCTGCTGCTTTATGGCATTTCTTTATATTAGAAGAGTCTGATTCAGATAGACAAAAACCCAACAGATAGCAATAAGAATCATTCAGGTTTGTAAGTAAAAAATACAATTTCAATAGAAATTTAAACATAGAGACAAATAACTAACCAACTGAAATAATCAGGTATTTAACAACCATTGCCATTACCACCAAAGGAAAAAAATGGTTCATACTGTTTGACCTATGAGTTGTGCTTCTGGGAATTTATTGTAATGAAGTAACTCAAAAGAACAGAGAATTTCTGTATAGAGAAGTACCTATAAAATGACATTCTCTAGAATACCAAATACAAAAGCAAGAAACAATCTCAGTGATAGGGTAATGAAAGAATTATGGTAACTTAAAGGAATATTATGCAGATATTTAAAATGATAAATATGAAGTTTATGTGGCAACATGGAAAAGTGTTTATGAAACAACATGAGGTTAAAACAGCAGATTCCGAAATTGTATACATATTATAATCACAACTAAATAAAATTATAGAAACATTGGGTGAAATAAAAACAAGCATGTTAGAATAGTGGAATTAAGAGATAATGGTTTTAAAATTTCCTTAATATTAATATTAAAGTTGCTTCAACTAGAGGTCATTTTTTTTGGTGGGTGGGCAGAGCGACAAGGGGAGAGGGAGAGATCTTAAGTAGGCTTTATGCCCAGCGTGGAGCCCAATGCGGGGCTTGATTTCACAACCCTGAGGATCATGACCCGAGCCAAATCAGGATTTGGATGCTTAACCAACTGAGCCACCCAAGCACCCCTCAACTAGAGGTAACTTAAAAATATATATATTTACAAAAAAACTATATGTTTAAGACATATAACAATGGTCGTTAAATTTTATGTCATCCTTCTTAACGGAAAATCCAGCAATCCTTATAATAAAAAAGAAGATATGTTTTCTTAAAAAAAGAGAATTGAGCAGAAAATACAAAATATACTTAATATTTTTCCCGAAAATGTGAATTTGAGAAAAAGAAATCTCAAAAATAAAAGAGAATTTTTGAGTAAGAAATTTTTACATGGCTGATAGAATTTGTCTTATAATTTTGTAGTAATTGTGAGTTTTATGACCTCAGCTCATGAATATGCATATGTATTTCCTATTCCTTCCATATATAAAGTATAATTGAATAATGATTCCTTGCTTTCACAGTTGATTACAGTAACAGTCTAAATAACTGTGCATTCGGTTTATTTTGGAAAAGTTAAAACACATACACACACAGACCCCAATTGTTTAGCTTGGGTACTAATATTTTTGAGGATCCTATCAAAAATTCTGAATATGGTACCACTTACTATTATAATTTTTAATAATCACATATAAACTAAAGCACCCAGTGCAAGCTATGTGGATAGAATGTTTTTCTGTCTTTGTCATTTACTGTGTATATAAGAGTCTCATTACTAAACAAAATTTAAAGACAAATTTAACAAATTTTAGGTAACTACTGAATTAAAAATAAAATATTCTTGGGGGTGCCTAGGTGGTGCAGTTGGTTGGGCACCCAACTCTTAGTTTTGGCTCAGGTCGTGATCTCGGGCTTATGGGATTGAGCCCTGCATCAGGCTCTATGCTCAGCATGGAGTCTGCTTGGGATTCTCTCTCTCTTTCTGCCCCTCACTCACGTTCTCTCTCTTTCTCCCTCTCTAAAAAATAAATCTTTAAAAAAATATATTTTTGGGTGCCTGGGTGGCTCAGTCATTAAGCATCTGCCTTTGGCTCAGGTCATGATCCCAAGGTCCTGGGATTGAGTCCCACATCAGCCTCCCTCTTTGGCGGGAAGCCTGCTCTCCCTCTCCCACTCCCACTCCCACTGCTTCTGTTCCTGCTCTTGCTATCTCTGTCTCTGTCAAATAAATAAATAAAATCTTTAAAAAAAATATATATATTCTTACATAAAAGGAAGAAATGGAGGTTATTAGTTTCTGCTTAAAATTATTTCAATAATCCTTAATTCCATAACAAAACCATATTTATTACATAATTATGATTATAATAATGGAAAAATTTAAAGGGAAAAAGTTCTAACCTTTCATTTAAATATCCCAACAGATTAACAGTTCTTAAGTTTTCAAGTTCCATTCCTGTATATGTGTGCACACATATACACAAACATTTTTCTATATAGCTATAAAATTTTCATAATTATGACTTAGAACTGCTGAATAGGACTTGTAATTTTGGCCATGACAGAGTATGTCGTAATGGGCTTACCCTCCTACCAAAAACAATGATAAAACTGGAAAAAATATATGAAGGAATTGTTTTTAGGCACTGGATTACATTTCAGACAGTGCAGGACTGTGATCCTTAAAAGAAGAGAAACACAAAAGGTCAGTCCCCACATTCACCCTGGTTTTCTATCAGGAACATGTTCTAGACTATAATGCAGAGGTAGAGCCCAAGCAGAGCGTGGCTGTCTTACTGAGTGGCACTTTTTTGAGTTGAGAAGGCAGAGATCAGGGGTTCAGAGTTGCTGAGGTGTGAAACTTTATGCATTAGAATACTGAAGAAAAGGGGGCTGGACAGAGGGGGAGGCTCCTAAAGTTCACAAGAGAGTTCTCCTAATGTTTAACTAGTGCTGGCTATTCACCAACAGGACAGACTGCACAGGTCCTGATGGGTGAAGGTAGCACAAAGAGAACTGACTGGACATAGGCAGTGCAGTGCTTGGAGATATTGGAATTCTGGCTAAGCCAGAGTGGAGAGGTCTCTCTGAACACCTCCATTATTCAGTTAAGACCCCAGATATGCCATGCCATAGGAATAAGATCCACACTTGATTCAGGACAATATCAAAATAGTCTCACCCTAACAACACCTAACATTATACCTCACCTTTAAAAACAGAACTAACCCTTCCATCCAAGTACTAACCAGGCCCAAACAGAACTACCCTATGACCCAGCAATTGCACTACCAGGTGTTTACCTGAAGGATACAAAAATAGTGATTCCAAGGGGCACATGCACCCCAATATTTATAGTAGCTGTGTCCACAATATCCAAACTATGGAAAGAGCCTAGATGTCCATCGACAGATGAATGGATAAAGAAGATGTGGTATATATATATACAATGGAATATTCCTCAGCCATCAAAAAGAATGAAATCTTGCCTTTGCAACAATATGGATGGAACTAGAGGGTATTATGCTAAATGAGATAAGTCAGTCAGAGAAAGAAATACCATATGATTTCACTCATATGTGGAATTTAAGAAATAAAATGGATGAACATAGGGGAAGGGAAGAAAAATAAAATAAGATGAAAACAGAGAAAGAGGCAAACCATATGAAACTCTTAACTATAGGAAACAAATTGAGGGTGGCCGGAGGGGAGGAGGGTGGTGGGATGGGGTAATGGGGTGATGGGCATTAAGGAGGGACCTTGATGTAATGAGCACTGGGTGTTACATGCAACTGATGAATCACTAAATTCTACTCCTGAAACTAATAATACACTATATGTTAACTAGACTGAATTTAAATAAACAATTTAAAAAAAAATCTATCTCACCTGACCAAAAAGATTTGGCAGTAATACAACCACTTGCCAGAAAAAAATTCAACGCCTTTAAAGTAAGAAAACATAATCCAGATTCCATATAAGATATCATCCATAATGTCCACCACACAATCAAAACTATTAGCATGTGAAGAAGTAGAAAACATGATCCCTAATTAAGAGAAAAGGCAGCCATACAGACTGAGAAAACTCAAATGTTAGAATTAGTATACAAGTGTTAGGATTAGTACAAAATAGCTTTTAAAAATGTTCAAAGATTTAAAGGAAAAGATGGACAGAATGGATTAATAGATGGGGACACCTCTGCAAAGAAATGGAAATTATTAAAAGGAAATTCTAGAATTAACCCATATACAATATCTGAAATGAAAAACTCACTGGGTAGTCTTAACAACTAATGAGCACTACAGAAAGAAAAGGTCAGTGAACTTAAAGACTTAAAGGTATAGAAATTATCCAAACTGAGAACAGAGAAAAAAATTGGAAAAAAATGTACAAGTCTTTATAATCTATGGGACGATACCAACTGGGTCTAAGAAACACACAAGTTGAAGAACCAGTAATAGAAGAGACAGAGTGAATGAGAATAAAAACCCCCCAAAAACTGAAGAAATACTGACTGAAGTTTTTCCAAATTTGATTAAAAAAAATAATAATCCAGGAAGCAAAACAAACCCCAGGCATGATAAGTACACAGAAAACTGCTAAAAACCAAAGGTAAAAAGAAATATTAAAAGGAGCTATTATGGAAAAGGCAAAAGCAATGCAAATGCCAGCTGACTTCTTATTAGAAACAATGGGGGCCAGAACACAAATGAATGACATCTTTAAAGTACTGAAAGAAAAAAGTCTGTCAATCTAGAATTCTATACGAAGTGAAAATATCTTTCAGAATTTAAAAATAAAAACATTTTCAGATAAACAAAATTTAAAAGAATTTGTTACCAGCAGAATCGATAATAGAAGAAATGTTAAAGAAAGTTCTTCAGGCTAAAGGAAAATGGTACTAGATGGAGACTCAGATGCATAGGGTAGAATAAAGAGACCAGAAATGATAAATATGTGGTAACTATAAAGTACAATGTTTTTATACTTTTTCTTAATTTCTTTAAAAAATTACTAACTATATGTAGCAAAAATAGTAACTGAATTATAGAGCTTACAACATAGATAGAAGTAAACTATATGGCAACAGTATAACACACATTGAATGGGTAAGTAGAATCATATTATTGCAATCCTCTTACATTTTATATTATATGGTACAATATTAATGCCTTTAAAAAAAAAAGATTTATTTATTTATTTTTTTAGAGAATGAGAGCATGGTGGGGAGGGATGGAGGGAGAGGGAGAATGAGTCCCAAGCAGACTCCACACTGAGTGCAGAAGCGACATGGGGCTCAATGCCAGGACCCCGAGATCATGACCTGAGCCAAAACCAAGAGTCAGACACTTAACTGACTGTGCCACCAGGTGCCCCTCACAATATTAATTCTAACTGTATCAAGTTGAGGAAGGAACTGAAGATAATTACAGTAACATTGTAATCTCTAGGACTATGGTTATCAAAGTGTTGTCCACCCTTTCAGGTGGTTCACTAAGTCAAAACTATTTCCATATAATCCTGCTATATGCCTTTTTCACTGTACTGACAATTGCATTGATAGCATAAAAACAGTGGCGGTGCAACAAAGTGCAACTGCCCTAATACTAAATAAGACAGTGGCAACAAAATGTACTAGTAGTCGTGAATTCTATACCAGCATCCAGTGGGTGGTAAAGAATTCACCAATTTTTGTTTAAAAACAATCTATTTCACTAAAGAACGTGCCTGATAAAGCAGTAAAAAATATTTTATAAAATATTGACCCTTGGGTACACATGTTTAATATTCTATGTGACAAAATGGGAGACATGCATAAAGGACTTTTGCTGCATTTGGAAGTATGATGACTGACTTGTAGAAAAGCACTACTATCATTGTTTACACTGTGAACTGAATTATCTGCTTTTTTTTTTCTTCAGGGAATGCTATTTTTAGTTGAAAGAGCAACTGTAGACAAACTATAGTTATTCAGACTTGGGTATCTGGCATATCTTAAAAGTAAGTAAAATGAGGGGTGCCTGGGTGGCTCAGTCAGCTAAGTGTCTGACTCTCGATTTTGGCTCAGGTCATGATCTCAGAGTCGTGGGATTAAGCCCTGCATCAGGTTCTGCACTGGGTGTGGAGCCTGCTTAAGATTCTTTCTCTCCCTCACACTCAGCCCCTCCCCCCCACAAAAGAATAAAAAAGTAAATGAAATGAGCCTGCATTTTAAGAAAAATAAATGACAATTTTTGCTGCCTAAGATAAATTTTGTGTTTTAAAGCAAAAATTAGAATTTTGAAAAGTTGTGTCCACCACCATGAATTGACAGTTTCCCAATACTTAAAAGATTTTCCTGATGAGAATAGTGGTGATATTACAAAAGTGATTTTTAAATACTGTAAAGGAAATGTGTCAAATCTGAAAGATTTACATAAAACAGGTAATCAAACTTTTTTAAATGATCCATGCATAGCAAACGTTATAAAAGGATGCAGAGGTAAAATATCCAATCAAAGTGCAAGATGTATCAATGAAATATAATTGTTATGGTTTTGTATTCCATATTGCAACTAAGAAATACCACTGCTAAGATTTAGTGTAATATCAGGAAACATACCTACAATTATCTTCAAATGCTATTAAAAAACTCCTTTACTAGCACATATCTGTTTGTGGTCAAATTTTCTTCATATAATTCAATCTAAAACAACATATCACAACAGATGGAATGAAGAAACAAATGAGAATCCAGCTTTTTCCATTGAGCCAGACATTAGAGATGGGATACCTGGGTGACTCAGTCAGTTAGGTGCCTGATCCCAGGGTTCTGGGATCGAGCCCTGTGTTGGGCTCCCTGCTCAGCAGGGAATCTGCTTCTCCCTCTCCCTCTGCCCCTCCCCCATTGTGCTCTTTCGCTCTCTCTCTCTCTCTCTCTCAAATAAATAAAATAAAATCTTTAAAAAAAAAAAAAAGCCAGACATTAAAGAGACTGGCGAACATTTAAAACAATGCCCGTACCTGAGTGGCTCAGTTGTTAAGCACCTGACTTTGGTTCAGGTCATGATCCCAGGGTCCTGGGATTGAGCCCTGCCTCATCCTCCCTGCTCAGTAGGGAGCCCGCTTCTCCCTCTCCCTCTGCCTGATGCTCCCACTGCTTGTGCTCTTTCTCTCTGTTGAATAAATAAATAAAATCTTAAAAAAAAAAACAAAAAACAATGCCACTCTTTTGGGGAAACAGATATTTTCATGACATGTAATGGATTGATTATTGTTGTTTTACAATGAATTAACTATTTTTAACGTCTCAGTTTTGATTTCTAATATGGAAAAAATCAATAGATACAAATCAGATAAATAAAAGTTTTTTTCAGATCCTCAAAGATTTGAGTGAAAAGAGGTTCTGAGACCACAATTTTGAAACTATTTTTCTAGAATAATATGTAAAAATAATGTAAAGATGTATAGCTAATAAGCTAGCAGCGAAAAGAACAAATGAGACAAATAAAAAATAAAAGATAACCAGATTATATTAATTTACAATGCTAACCAGGATTGGGTGTTATCTGAAATTTCTTTTTCTTTTTCTTTTTTTTGTTAGAAAGAGAACAGGGGAGGGACAGAGGGAGAGAGGGAGAGAGAATCTTAAGCGGGCTCCATGCCCAGTGCGGAGCCCCACGTGGGGCTCAATCTCATGCCCCTGACATCATGACCTGAGCTGAAATCAAGAGTTGGACATTTAACCAACTGAGCCACCCATGCCCCCCCTTTTTCTTTTTTGATACTATTTTAATAGATATAAAAAGGTACCTTATTGTTTAATTTGTACTCCTTTTACTGTTGTCTATTTCCCCATATGCTCAATGTACTTCCTCCTGGGTCAACTTTCTATGTCTACTGTCCTTTATAGCAAAAGGTTTAAATGCTTTTCTAACAATATAACAAATATTCTATATGTTAACTTTGATATATGGTAGTGAAAAATCATTTAAGTTTTGTGTCTCTCAGTTTCTGTACTAGTAAAATAAGAGTTATAATTCTCAAAATGGTATATAATTAAGATTAAGTACTTTGTAATTATAATTATCCTATTTCTTCAAATCTAAGATATCATTATTTTCTGTACCAGTAAGAAAGGAAAAAACACTCCAATTACAATTGTAAGATGTATCATGATTTCAGACATGTTAATCAGTGAAACAAATGTGAGCCTCAGATGGATGAAATATAGTTGTTATAGGTATATCAGCTAATAATTTAACTAATTTCACTTAAATCTTTTCTACTGTTGATACTTATACTTACGACTCCTGGCTACCCACTTCTCTTTTCGGCTAAAATAAATATTTCCACTGATTATTTTTATTAGTATATCAGTTTCTTACTTAGGAATGAATGACTTATAAAAGACACACAGAAAGAAACAATGCCTTCCCATTTCTGCATATAATGGAATAGAGATCATAGCTGCTGGAAGAAATACCCATTTCTCTCATTAGACATTTATTGAGAACCTGTATCTTTCAGGCACTGAGCTGTGAACTGGAGACATAAAGATGAAGAAGATTTGGTAGAACTCAAAACTGTTAATGAGATGAGGAGTTGTAATCAGTTATTAAAGAATAAAGAATTTATCAGGTAGACAGTGAGATGAGAATAGGTACATGGAGGGCATTCTTTAAAAAAAAAAAAATTCAAACAGTACTAATGCATATAAAGTTTAATCTCTACTCTCTCTCATCCTCATGCCCATTCCTGAGATAAACATTTACCAGTATGATGTGGACATTTCCAGACCTTTCTCTATGCATATAAAAACAAAGATTTGTATATACATGTAGCACATGTACAAGAACTCCTTAATAAAAATGAGACATACTAAAGATACTTTTCTGCAACTTGCTCTTTTGGTTTAATGACATATCATAGCCATTTCTTGATATCAATATACATGGATTTCTCTTATTTTTATTAACTGTGATATTATATTCCAATGTATGGATGTAACCATATTTTTCATGGTTTTATTGAGGTATAATGACATATAGTAAACCGCACATATTTAAAGTGCACAATTTGATAAGTTCTGACATATGTAGACACTCTTGAAACCATCACCACAAACAAGATAATGAATATATCCATCACCCTCAAAAGTTTCCCTGTCCACCTTTATAATTCCTCCTTTCCAGTCCCTCCTTTTTTTTTTTAAGATTTTATTTATTTATTTGACACACAGAGAGAGAGAGAGAGAGACAGCAAGAGAGAGAACACAAGCGGGGGAGCAGAAGAGGGAGAAGCAGGCTTCCCGCAGAGCAGGGAGCCCAATGCGGAACTCGATCCCAGGACTCTGGGATCATGACCTGAGCCAGAGGCAGATGCTTAACAACTGAGCCACTCAGGCGCCCTCCAGGCTTCCCTTTCTTATCACCACCCCCCAACTCCACTGACAACCACTGATCTGCTTCCGGTCTCTATTTTTAGTTTGCATTTTCTAATATAGTACTAAGAGTATAATACATACTCTTTATTTGTAATTTCTTTTCCTCAGCATAATTATTTTTAAATTCATCCATACTGCTGTGTTTATCAATAGCTCACTTCTTTTTATTACTAGTCGTATTCTATTACACAGATAGTACACAGTTTGTCCATTTACTTGTTCGTGGGCATTTGGGCTGTTTCTAAATTTGGCTATTAAGAATAAAGTTGCTATAAATAATCACATATAAATATTTGTACAGACATACACTTTCTTTTCTCTTAGGTAAATATCCAGGAATGGAATGGCTGAATCATATTACACGCTTATGTTTAATTTTTTAAGAAACTGCCAAGCTGTTTTCCAACATGGTTAAACCATATAATATTCCCACCAGTAGTGTATGAAAGTTCCAGTTCCTCTATATCCTCTCCTGTAGTTATATTGTATATATATCTACAATGTAAATTATAACAGAATACAAGTATTTTGAATTTTAGCTATTCTAATAAGTTTGTAGTAAGTAGTATTTCATTGTGACTTTAATTTGCACTTCCCTTATGATTAATGATATCGATCATCCTTTCATGTGCTTATTACCTGTGTATCTTCTTTGGTGAAGTGTCTGTTCAAATACTTCACCCATTTTTATTGGGCTGTTTGTTTATTGAATTTTGAGAGCTTTTTATATATTCTCATGAGTTTTATATTAACAATAAAAATGAGCAAATTATTGATACATGCAACACAGATAAATCTCAAAATAATTATACTTAGTGAAAGAGGCCAGAGGAAAAAAGAGAATATATATTGTGATTCCCTTTACACAAAATATTGGAAAATGCAAACTAATCTATAATGCATGCTATGTTCTTTCTCCCTCCTTCCTTCTTTCCTTTTCTGTTTTTCTGCAGATAAATTTTCTTGACACGCAACCTTACTGAGAGACTTGTTTATCTTTCTCTGTAAACTCTAATTTGAAGGCTCAGTATTATATATTTTCTCCATTTTCCTATATTCTTTTTTTTTTTGAAAGATTTTATTTATTTGAGAGAGAGAGCACAAGTGACGGGAGGGGCAGAGGGACAAGCAGACTCCTCACTGAGTAGGAGCCCTGCGCAGGCCCATCCCAGGACCCTGAGATCATGACCTGACCCGAAGTCAGACACTTAACTGACTGAGCACCCAGGTGCCCCTCTGCTTTCCTATATTCTGAGGGTGGTAGAGGTGGGAGGGAAGGGGAAGATTCCACAGGGTGGTGGACCTTTATAAAGGTCTGAATCTCCTTTCTCTTCCTCCTCCCACCTTCCCTCCCTTCCTTTCTTTCTCTCTCTCTTTTTTTTTATATTCATTAAGTCCTATGTTAAGTTTCACTTATCTAGTTAAGATGTATCTTATTCCTTTTTTTTTTTTTAAGATTTTATTTATATTTGACAGAGAAAGACACAGCGAGAGAGGGAACACAAGCAGGGGGAGTGGGAGAGGGAGAAGCAGGCTTCCCGCTGAGCAGGGAGCCCGATGCGGGGCTCGATCCCAGGACCCTGGGACCATGACCTGAGCCGAAGGCAGACGCTTAACGACTGAGCCCCCCAGGTGCCCCGAGATGTATCCTATTCCTATTCCTTAGGCTTGGGATAGTTCTCTCAATTCAGCATGGAACCATGGAAAATGGTGAACCTCAGCATTTTTCTTGCTCTGCTGAGACCTTAAATTTTGCTGCCACAGGCAAAGCCATTTATTTTCAAGGGTTCTTTCTCAACCTTTAAGAAACCTTTCTCAACCTGCTAATGAGTATTAGTAATGATCTGTCAGCTGACCTTCTTTTCCTGGTACTGCTTCTGAGAGATGAAGGTGAGGTTAGGAGTCACTCTGAGCCACACATGAATCTACAATTTCTTTCCTTGATATTAATTTTCCATGTTTATGGACTTTTGTGGTTGCTGTTGGTGTAGTTCTTGCTTGCTTTTACTATTTCTCATTCCTTTTGTTGGAGGAGGAACAATTTGTCTTTCAGATTCATCCCATCTTTATCTGGAGGATCCAGGCTTCTTAGTGAAATGGGCTGGCGTTCCTTTGGAGCAGTAATCATTTCCTCTCTTAAGTCCTCCATAGAACTTAACCTAGTGATGGGTATATGTCAATATACAAATATCCTGGAGATAAAAGATACCACTTCATGTTCAATGATGGTTAATTCTAAGTGTCCTGAACAATGGAGCCTGCCTAGTTCTCCTAAAATACTTCTTTTGTCATATCACTCACCCGCTTTCAAAATACGAAATTTCTCTTTCAGTTGGGCTGGTCCATTTGCTTGCTTTGGAATATACCTCAGGTATTCTCAAATGCTCATGCTACCATTTGTCTAGAACAAACAGTCTTCACTATTCAAATACTCCTCAACCTTCAGTGTCCAGATTAAATTCCACCTACTCTATGAAGTTTTACTGACTTTTCTTACATCCTCATCTCAAGAATCTCTTCCTGTTCTGAAGCTCATTCCTGTGTTCTTCACCTCCTTCACTGTATGACCGTGCATACTCTACAGTGTTTATTTGTTCATTGGTTTGTATCTCAATTCTCCATCTAATAAATATAAGAACACTTATTTCAGTGAACACTTACTACTACTAAGAGTCCTAAATATTTATTGCCTTTCACACTCATAATACCCATGAAGGAACTTGCTCAAGTTCACATAGCTGGAAAGGGGTAGAGTCAGGATGCATATTCAGATTATTTGGATTTTGAAGCCCATATTTAGCCATTATATTAACTCTCAGTCTAGCTGTACACTTCCAGTAGATATGAACTGGATCTTGTATTTCTCCATATTCATCCACTTATTCAAACATACTTATTGGGTATGTATTATATGGGGAATATAGCTATGAAACAGATATAAACTAAGAAGACTCTAAAGCATCATACAATTTAATAATGACAATAAAACAGATACATAAGTAACAAGTACGTTAGAAAATAATAATAATATGATAGCTAATTCTTATGTGTTGCTTATTTACTATGTGTACACATTTTATATTATATATTAATTTAATCATTACAATAGCCCTTTGAGGTAGATAATACTATTATTATCCCATTTTAAAGATGTAGAAACTGGGATGCCTGGGTGGCTCAGTTGGTTAAGCATCTGCCTTCGGCTCAGGTCATGATCCTAGGGTCCTAGGATTGGGTCCTGCATCGGGCTCCTTGCTCAGCGGGGAGCCTGCTTCTCCCTCTGCCTACCACTCCTCCTGTTTGTGCTCTTTCTCTCTGACAAATAAATAAAATCTTTAAAAAAATACATAAATAAAAATAAAGATGTAGAAACCAAGGCACAGAGTAACTTCCCAAGGTTAGACAATTAGTCAGTCTGTGCTCTCAACATCTAGACTACTTCTCATGACAAATGTTATAATGGAGACAGATGACGAAAATACTTATTAACTGTATTAAAGAACTATGTATGAAACAAGTTAAGAGGAATCAGATAATATACATATAAGGAAAATTCAGATCATATAATAAGAAAGATACCTTGATAGGTAAACTGTATTGGAATTCTGTAAACAGTTTATTATTTAAATGGGTTATATGATAGGAGGTCATGTTGCAGCATACAAGTCCTATCTTGGATCTACAGAGAATGGTTTAGCGCAGTATTTTTTAAACTAAAGGTCACGATCCTTTTAGTGAGTCATGCAGTCAGCTTCGTTAATCCAACCAACACTTAGGGACACCTAGGTGGCTCAGTTGGTTAAGTGTCTGCCTTCAGCTTAGGTCATGATTCCAGGATCCTGAGATTGAGCCCTTGCTCAGCAGGAAGCCTGCTTCTCCCTCTCTCCCCTGCTCGTGCTCTATCTCTCGCTATCTCAAATAAATAAATAAAATCTTTAAAAAAAAAATTTAACCAACACTTAAAATGAGGAAGAAACAGAAATGGAGTAGAATAGAACAATGGAAATGATCAGTGAATGTCTCACATGGTAAAACTGTACAAGAAGCTTTTGTTCCTATTTCATATATGTGCATATGTTATGTGTACATGTACTGGTCCACGATGTAAACTGTACTTCTTACTGTGGATCATGCTAAAAAACTTGAAAGCCACTGGCCTAGCTGATTTAGTCATACAATTGTCTAAGTGCTTATTATTCCTTATAAATTTCAGGGATCTTCTGAAAAATTACTACACACATAAACCAGGAACAGTGTGAAATAAGGAATGATTTTTCCAAATAACTAATTTGCTCAAATAGACAGATCTCTGGGCCATGTCTCAAAAGCATTCTGAATATAGTTTCATGTCAGTGCCCCCCCAAATTAAAAATTTTGCTAAGTATAATTAAAAGACTGTAAACTGAATGTAAAATGTTTTGGTCACTATGGAAAAGAGCTTGGCAAATTTCTCAAAAAGTTAACACAGAATTGTCATATGACCCTGAAATTCCATTCCTAGGTATATACCTCAAAGAACTGAAAACAAGGACTCAAACAAGTACATGTACATGCATGTTCACAGCAGCTCTATTCACAACAGCCAAAGGTGGAAATAGCCCCAATGTCCTTCAGTGGATGAATGGATAAACCAGTTGTGGCATATACATACAATAGGATATTATTCAGTTATAAAAAGAAATGAAGTAATGACACATGCTACAATGTGGATGAACCTCCAAGACATTATGCGAAGTGAAAGAAGCCAGACACAAAAGGTCACATACTGTATGATCCCTTTTATATGAAATATCCAGAAGAGGTGAATCCATGGAGCTAGCACACAGACTGGTGATTGCCAGGGGCCAGGGGAATGGGAGCATGAAGATAAATGCTTAATGGGTAAGGGACTTTACTTGGGATTGATGGAAATATTTTGGAACGAGACAGAGGTGCTAGTTGCATAAAATCATGAATGTAATTAATGCCACTGAACTGTTCACTTGAAAACAGTTACTTTTATGTTATGTGAAATTCACTTCACTAAATTATTAAAAAATAAGACTATAGGGAGATGTAAATACTAGTAACACAAATATACAGAATCTGGAGGGCAATTCTTTCTCAAGATATTAGAAACTGAATAAAAAATGGATACCTTTATTTTTTCCTCAAAAATATTTTTATTAAAAAGAGGGTCACATAGAAATAGTACTAACTGAACTAGAGGCTAAACAGAAAAATAAACAGTAGACAATTATACATCTCTGAGAGAAAACTGACAGGTACATCTTTTAAAAATCAAAATTCAGCAAGAGAGGAAACATTCTTCTTAAATACAAAGGAGAAAATAAGGAAGTCAGAACTTTTAGATAGAACTTTGGACTTTAAGGAAGGGGAAAGTCAACCAGTCTTCTGGTTTTCAGTTTAACTTACGAATCTTCTCTTTAAAGAAAGCAAACAAACAAACAAAACCCAAAATACCCCCCAAAAAATAAAAACAAAAAAACAACAAAACAACAGGTGCATAAGGAGATGACAGGAGGCAAATACTTTGCTCTTTGTTTGGAGGAAATTATTTTTATAATTACAATATGAATCTGCCTCTGGAGAGAGTCCACTACGAGAATCCTGGTACAGGCTGTATACCCTTTCAGGGGGTATGCTGTGGAGGAGGATAGCTATTGAGACTAGATCAAGGTTTTTCAAACTTTGATCAACAGAACCCTAAAAATCCATGAGGCTGCTACAGTGAGAGGGTGAGCGGAGAAATGCGAGGCGGAGCTATTGATGCCCCAGGCCTCTGTACTTGCTTCATTAAGATGAAGTTTGTTTTTACCTTTTAAATATTGGGATTCCATGTTAGGACTTCACTTGGAAAAAAATTCTACTGCTAAAGGAAAGTTTGAAAAACATCAAAGGGTCCTAAACCTGGCTGCTCAACAGAATTACTAAAAGAGCTTTTTCAAATTACAAAGTCCTGGGCCATACCTCCTAGACCTAGTGAAATAACTCCCCAAGGGATTCCTGTGCAGCATCCCAAAGCTAGCCCACAGTGCTTGAGGGGCATTGACCCAGAGGACCCTTGCTTCCCTGAGAGCCTATGACAAAACAGAACTTAAATGGATAGGCAGGAACCTTAAACAAAAGAGTTGATGGTAGCAGACAGAAAAAGAGAACTCAGACTAACTCACTAGACTCTAATGAAGAATAAAAAATTGGTAAACAAATAGCTTGTCTAGGACCAGAAGTTCCTGTGGAGGTTTAATTGCTTGGCAATGATCTCACAGCCTACTGCAACTGTCCATATTGGTGATGGCAGGCAAAGTAGTTTAATTCAGCAACTGTCCAACAAAGTATAATGTCAGCCACAGATGTAATTTAAAATCTTCTAGTATCCATGTTTAAAAAAACTAAAAGAAATGAAATTTTAATAATATATTTTAATTCAGTATGTCCAAAATAATATCAACATGCAGTTCAGTATAAAAATTGTTAATAATGTATTTTACCTTTTCTTTTTGTACTGTCGTTTTTTTTTTCAGCTAAGACAGAAGAGATGATTTATTGTACATGTGTTATATTCACATAAATGAAAACAGGATTAGTCTTGAAAGTCACAGGTCCAGGGCAAAAGACCAAAAGGGAATGTTTTGGTATGAGCAAGGTGGGTCTCTCAAAGGGGTCCTTGAGATCAGATGGTGATGGATGTTCTAGAAAGTAGATATGCAGTTCAATAATTGGTGCCAGCATCCCTGGCCTCTGCCTTTCCTTATTTCTGTTCCTGTGACTTCAATGGGTGCACAAGGTAGTGTCTACTTGGACCTCCTCCTCATCTTTCTTCTCTTATGCTTCCACCTACACACTTGCTTCTTCCTCCACTTGGCTCTAATGGTGGTGCAGAGGTTTCCAAGAAGATGGCACTAAGGCTGAGAGAGCCTGTACTAAGTCTTCAAAATGATACAGCACATCTCAATTCAGACTAATCAGGTTTCAAGTGCTCAAGAACCACATCTCGCTAGTGGCCACATATTGTATAATGTGGAACTAATTAATAAGTTTCCATTAGTCATCTAGGATCAAAACTTCATAGCCAAATGTTTCCTTTTCCTTTCTATAAAAGCATCAAGTTCTATTTATTCTTCCTTCAAAATCTCTCTCATTAGCACTTTCCTGCTTCTAGTTCTACCTGCTGATCTGTCTAGTTAGTACACTGTCACCAGATACATACACAGTACTTAACAGCCCATGTATAATGTCATTTCTCTTCAGTGGCTCCAGAATGCCTTCCACTTTAGCTGCGAATTCAGGAATTCACACTATCTTGTCCCCACCCCCATACCCGACCTATATCATTCCAACTTTATCATTTATAAATTTCCTAGGAAAGTCTTTATTTTAGGCAAACTATCCTGTTCATGGTCCTCTGCATATGCCTTATACTTCTTTATCTCTGTGTCTTATGACTTTCTACCCACCAAGAATGCCCTTACTCTAGCCTTAACTATCCAAGTCATTACTTCACAAATATTTATGTGTCAGGCACTGTACTATATGCTGAAGACAGAATAAATAATCCTGATCCCAATTTCTCCACCTAAAGAAATTTTCCTTTATATATCAATTATATGTCAAGAAAGTGGAAACTGAAAAAAGAAAAAAAAAGAAATCTTCTTATGTCAAAACAGAAGTGGTTCTGCACTGTTGAGTTGTTCTTTTTTTTTTTTTTTTTTAAGATTTTACTTATTTGACAGAGAGAGACACAGCGAGAGAGGGAACACAAGCAGGGGGAGTGGGAGAGGGAGAAGCAGGCTTCCCGCGGAGCAGGGAGTCTGATGCGGAGCTCGATCCCAGGACCCCGGGATCATGACCTGAGCCGAAGGCAGACGCTTAACGACTGAGCCACCCAGGCGCCCCTGTTAAGTTGTTCTTATAAGATATACAGTGTACATGCCTTATAAGAACACATTGCGCCCTTACAATTTGCTGCCATGCATTGCTAATTTTCAACTTTTCCTATAAATATCTATCTTTCCAAATAGAGGACAGATTTCCTGAAAGCATAGACTAGGGTCATACCAGTGTATTTTCCTTGGTCTCAGTAAGCAGCAGGTACTGAATACACATTTGCTGATGGACAAGTACTTGTAAAAGGTGGAAGGGCCTGCAGGGCAGGAGGAGGACTCTATCTAGAAAAGAGCCTCCCTTCCCAAAATATGCTGACAAACCAGGACCAGAGGTGAGCAGGGAGGGTCTGCAAGAACCCCAAAGCTGAGGAAAGCACTTGGGAAGAGTCATTTTATCAATTTCATTTGCAAAGAAATTCAGAATTGGCAACATTTAAGTTAGGATCAGTTACCCTGTCTTTTGGACCTCAACAACACTGATTAACTTTAAAAATCCCTTCTTGGCTCTAAATGAAAATAATACCACTGTTAATGTTTCAGATACATACATAACATTAGACGTCGAACATAACTCACCACATGTTGTGTTCAAAAACTTTGGCTGGGTCCGTTAAAATCCTTGATCCCAGAGGGACAACTGGGTGATTACCACTTTGGAATCTACGTAGCACCTTTCTTATCCTTAGACAGGAAACAGAATTCCTCCAAATCACATACATCTTAATCAGTACCTGGAGAGTTACAAATGATTAATTAGTCAATATGGATTATACAGTGTATTATTTATCAAATAGCCAAAAACTGGTCCAAAAGGTTTACAACCTGAGAAAAGACAGGAAAACTAAACATTTTTATTTTTATTTTTTTTTATATTTATTTATTTATTTGACACAGAGAGACACAGCAAGAGAGGGAACACAAGCAGGGGGAGTGGGAGAGGGAGAAGCAGGGAGCCTGACGCGGGGCTCGATCCCAGGACCCTGAGATCATGACCTGAGCCGAAGGCAGACGCTTAAAGACTGAGTCACCCAGGCACCCCGAAAACTAAACATTTTTAAATGAAAGTTGGGCATGATAGCTTCTGTCCTGAAGTATTTTCAGGCCAAGAGAAGGAAAAAGAATATTTAGAGTGTGTACCATTGGCTGACATTCCTCATAAGTCACAGCTTTGGCCAACTTTGCTTTGTTTGGTATTTGTTCATTTAATTTTTATCACATAGTCAAAGCATGTCAGCCTAGAATCTGAATTTTGCGTATTAAAAGTTTTTTTAAGTGATTTTATTATTTTGTTTTGGGAATTCTAAGTGAACATATTTCTTGGGAATATTTTATGACCACTAGACCAAAAACCCAAGTATAGTAGCAGCAGAATAAGAAAACAAATCTATTAAATCTCCTTCTCTGGGCTGAGCTGAATAGAATGAAATTTAGTCAAATAATAAGTAAATACTGAAGATATGATCCCAGCAATTCTTAATTCTAACAACCCTGTATACATGTATTTGTAAGAATAGTTAGTAATACATTTGTAAAAATAGATTTCCCTGTACAAAAAATATACAATCCTAGCTCAAGAGGAGAATCATCAGTTGGTTAGTCAAGTTCATCCCCATTTCTGGAAGAACTTAAACATTTAAAGAGTATGTCACCTTAATTATGTACAAATATGTTGGCTTACCATCTTTATGGAAAAGTATCAATAAGAAGCTCTGAAGAGCTTACTTTTTCTAATAAAAATCCGTTGTAAGACTGCTTAGCATTTCATCTCCATTCAGTTGTTCATCACAACATTCAGCCTAATGCTGCAAGCTGCCTGGTAGAAACAGATGCTAAAAGGTGTGTATATATTATACACACTGGAGACTATCTAAGGTACTATTTTGTGTAAAAATGACATGTACTGTACATCCTTTACCAACTTACTGAAAGGCAATGGATTTTAAGATGGTGATTTCTAAAACGAACTGCAGAATGTCAAAAACATCTCACTGTGTTTTTAAACATAAAATTCAAGATTTTCCTTTTGGAGGAAAAAAAAAAAGGCTTAATTATACACCAAAAAGACCGTAATGGTTCCATTCAAATGTGACTAATAGTGATGAGAAACGAAACACTCAATACCTAGTGCAGATCTCCTGTTTCTTGTTTGTTGTTCCTTCTCTGCTAAATGCAAGCTCTTTGGTGGAGGCAGATGAGATTAAATGCTCTGCCTACCACTCCCTTTCCTCTGATGTGCCTTTGTTCTTATCTCCTGCCTGTGTTCCATATAAGACTCTTAACAAAACCCTACCTGCACAATTATTTTTAGAGCTCTTTCTGCACTGAATATTATTCATAATATCTGTATGCTGAAGAGTAGAAACTGATTATACTAGAAAGAGAGACAATTCATGCTCAAAAGTGTAAAATGAAGTAAATATTTTCCACCCAGGAAAGCCAAATCAAAATGAAATTTTAAACTCCAAATAGTCATGTGATACTTATCTATATCTATCCATATAGAGAAGAGGAAGACAGGGAAAAAGAAGATACAAGTTTCTCTCACTATAAATGATCAAAAATCTCCATAGGCAGCTGTTTAGGCAGCTGTTTTTCTAACAAAAACATCTTACCTCATTTATTTATTATCTGTAACAGTCACACACAGCCTTGCACTCCTCCTTGTCTTTTTTAGTATATAAATATGATACATTTATATAATAAATACAGTATAGAAAAATACAGCATAAAATTATATAAATGTCTTCTCAACTAAATTGCAAGCTTCTGAGGGCAGCACCAAGCTGCTTGTGAATTAATTGATTGATAATACAAAAATGATACTTATCTGACATAAATTTAATTAGAAGGAAACTACTTCATATTTTTCAGGGTGGCTCATAAGATCCTTACAGTGTAGAAGAAGGAAGTGACAGAAGAGTGTGACAGTATATAGGCAGCAACCCAGTTACATCTATTACAGTGATTTAAAAGTGTGTGATGAAAAATGAAACACTCAATAGCTAGTGCAGATCTCTTGTTTCTTGTTTGTTGTTCCTTCTCTGCTAAATGGTGGAGGCAAATGAGATGTTATGACTATCATGTTAGCTTAATGTCTACTAGGTCATGGTTCCATTTTGTGATGGGAAAAGAAAAGATGAGCAGGGTCAACCCCAAACAGAATTCTGGTACAGAAAGTTGATTTCTGCCACCAGATTCTTCCACTCTCTTTATGTACCCTCTCTTAACTCTTTTGGCATACCCTAACTTGAATATAAGTTTAATTAAGATATTATTTGCATAGTGAAACTGTATGAAGAAGTAGTATTTTTATTTGAAATAAAACAAGTATAGCTAAAAATATTCCAATCACCCAAAAGAAGGCAGGAAAGGAAGCACAGAGGAACTAAAACCAAAAAGGACAGTAAGAAAACAAATATTAGGATGGCATATTTAAACCCAAGTATATCAATAATTACATTAAATGTAAATGGAGTCCAATTAAAAGACAAAGATGGTCAATTTGTATGAAAAAGCAAGACCCAACCATATACTGTTTATAAGAGAAGCACTTTAAATATAAAGATACAACTATACTGAAATAAAAAGAGATATTATACAAATGCCACATGAGAAAACTGGTGGAGCTATATTAATAATGTTAAAAACAAACCACAGGTCTAAAATGGCATCATTTAGGTTAAGGCCCCAAGTCAGTAAAACAAAACTTAATACCTAACATAACTGCAGTTTTAACCCCCCCAGAAATGTAGCCTTTAACCAGTCAACATGAGAATTTCCTGGTCAGCACTAGGGACTTTATTGAGAGGCCCCTTCAGTTCCCCTTAGGAGGGCAACCTTGCCTAAAACAATGGATTCTTTGCTAATAATTTCCTTTTTTCCATTCTTTCTTTACCTTTAAAAACCTTTTTCTTTCTATAGTCCTTTGGAGCTCCTCTCTACTTTTTAGATGGGATGCTGCCCAATTTGTGAATTGGTTAATAAAGCCAAGTAGATCTTTAAAATTTACTCAGTTGAATTTTTGTTATTTAGTAACAAAGTAGACTTAAAAAAACAAAAAGACTGTTATAGAGATAAAAGGGGATGTTTAGTCATGACATACAATCCTAAATATGCATGTACATAATAACAGAGCTTCAAACTATATGAAGCAAAAATGCACAGAACTTTTTAAAAGGAGAAATTAACAAATTCACAGTAATTCTTGGAAATTTTAATACCCCCTCTCAGTAATAAATAGAACATTAAGAAAACTATCAAAAAATCAATAAGGATATGGAAGAATTAAACATTATCAACTTGACCTAAACATTATCAACAGCCGAAGACACATTTTTTTCAAGTGAACATGAAGCATTTGCCAAGGCACACAGTACATACAGGGCTGTAAGACAAGGCTTAGTAAATTCCACAGTATTTAAATCATACAGAGTATGCTTTCTGGCTATAACAAGATTTAATGTTAATATTTTTGATGAATTCACTCATTAAAAATATTTCTCCTTATCTCTGGTAATAGCTATTTTCTTGAAGTCTACTTTGTCTAATATTAATATAACCCTACCAGCTGTCTTATGCAGTGTTTTATATGTTATATATATATTTTATTATTTTTTTATTTTTTTTAAAAGATTTTATTTATTTATTTGACAGAGACACAGCGAGACAGGGAACACAAGCAGGGGGAGTGGGAGAGAGAGAAGCAGGCTTCCCGCAGAGCAGGGAGCCCGATGGGGGGCTCAATCCCAGGACCCCAGGATCATGACCCAAGCAGAAGGCAGATAGATGCCCAATGACTAAGCCACTCAGGCGCACCGTTATATATATTTTAAATGCATTTGTGTGTTTACATTTAAAGTGCTTCTCTTAAAAAAAACTACATAAAGTGCTTCTCTTATAGGAGCATAATGTTGGTTCTTCCTTTTTTATCCAAACTTTAAATAATAATATGTCTAGAAGGTACCCAAATACTTGGAAATTAAGCAACACACTTTTTTTTTTTAATATTTTATTTATTTATTTATTTGAGAGAGAAAGACCAAGATAGCAGAGAAAGAGCATGAGTGGGGAGGAGAAGGAGAAGCAGGCTCTCCGCTGAGCAGGGAGCCCGATGTGGGGCTTGATCCCAGGACCTGGGGATCATGACCTGAGCCAAAGGCAGATGCCCAACCACCTGAGCCATCCAGGCGCCCCAAGCAACACACTTCTAAATAACCTATAGGTCAAATCTACACGAGTTAGTAAGTCTTAAGGTAAATTGGAAAATATGTTGAACTAAACATCAATGAAATCTTTAAAATATCAAAATTTATGGGATGCACTGGAGCAATGTTTAAAGGAAAATTGATAGTTTTAAATGTTTCTATCAGAAAGGAAGAGAGATCTCAATGATCCAGTTTCAATCTTAAAAAGCTAGAAAAATACTAAATGGTATGCAAAGTAAGTAGATAGAAGGAAATAACAGAAACTAAAGGCAGAAGTCAAAGGTGATTCTTTGAAAAGATTAATAAAACAAATAAGCCTCTGGCAAGACTGATTTCAAACACTTGTGTTTCAGAAAACACAGATCTCTAACAATAGGAATAAAAGAGGGGACATTACCACAGACCCTACAGACACTGAAAAACTAATAAGGAGGTATTATGAAAAATTTTATTTCATTTATTAGATGGGATAAATGCCATCAAAACCACAATTTACCAATAATTACTTACAAAAACAGCACAAGAAAAAAATTAAATAGCCCCAAATGTATTAAATAAATTAAATTTGTAATTAAAAGCAAAACAAACATCACGCACATTAGGATGGCTATTATTAAAAAAATCTATTTGTGAGGATGTGGAGAAATTAGTAACTTTGTGCATTGCTGGATGGAATGTAAAATGGTGCAGGTACTGTGGAAAACAGTACGGCAATTCCTCAAAATATTAAACATGGAATTACCATGCAACCCAGCAATTCTACTCCTGGATATATACCCAAAATAAGTGAAAGCAAGGACTTGAAGAGATATTTGGATATCATGTTTATGGCAACATTATTCACAATCGACAAAAGGTAGAAACACGCTGAGTGTCCACCAAAAGATGAACAGATAATGACATCTATGTAAAATGGAGTATTATTCAGCCTTTATAAAGAAGGGAATTTTGACACATGCTACAGCATGGATGAGCCTTGAAGACATTATGCTAAGTGAAATAAGCCAATCATCACAAAAGGAGAAATGCTGTATCATTCCTCCTATATGAAGTTCCTAGAGTAGTTAAAAATTCATAGAGGCAGAAAATAGAATGGTGGTAGGCTGCCAGGAGGGGAGTTACATGTTTAATGGGTATAGGGCTTCAGTTGGGGAAAATGAAAATTTCTAGAGATGGATAGTTGTGATATTTACACAACAATGTGAATATACTTAATGCCACTGAACTGTATACTTGAAAAAGATTAAAATGGTAAATTTTATGTATATTTTACCACAATAAAAACCAAATAAACAAAAAACCTGCCTACAAAGAAAACTACAAGCCCCAATGGCTTCACTAGTGAATATCAAACACTTAAAGAAGAAGTAACACCCATCTTACACTGAATCTTTCAGAAAATAGAGGAGAGAATACTTACCCTTTTGTTTCATGAGGCCAACATAACCCGGATAAGTAGTACAATTATATGAAGTAAAGGTTTGAATATTGGCCAGATGGTTACAATGCAGTTTTTCTCACAGACTTAGTGTTTCTCATTACAGTTTCAAATTATCAAGTGTCTGTCAGAAACAAAACTTGAGGATATCTCAAAGGGAGAAACCTAGGTAAGAGTTTTCTAGGCATGTTTTAGTGTGCTTTAATTGCTAAGGCTGAGATTTAGTTTGAGTTCCTTCAGTTCAGAGCAGAGAAAAATGAAGGTAACAAGAATCTCCACAAATCCTTGTTTGGGGTTTAGAAAGTTTTTAGGTACTATTGGAAGCACCTGAAGAGTTTTGTGGTCCTCATCTTCATTTAACTTAGTGCAAACTAATTCTGCCATCTCAAATTCTAGTCCATACAATCAAATGGTATTTCTTTTACTTACTTTGCCTATAGGTTCCCAATTGTAGCTCACCATCCTATAGTGGTTCTTTCTATCAAGTCCTGCCAAGGTCAAAACGAAACAGAACGAGCATGACTTTAGGGCAATGGCCTTCTGAGATTTCAATGCCATGACTCAGTAATGAGTAGTTAATTGGCTAGAGAAATCACAAAGGAACAGATCCAGAAAGGAACTGAAGCTCATACAAATATCAGAGTGACAGAATTTCATTATCAGTAACATTTACTATACTTATTAGTTATAAGTATACGGAAGTATGCCATGAAATGCTGACAGACTTCCTGCCAGCTTAGATATAGCTAAGTGTGCCCTTATTCTAGAATGCAAGGAAAAGCACAAATATACAAAATGACTCAAGTTCCACATACAGTATGACAAGCCAAGGAGAAGATGGTTTTTAATACTTTTCTGGGCTCATCACTGCTACCACATTGTGTGTAGCAAAAGAAGCAGCCTTGGTATAGGTTGATTTATGAGGAAGAGATCTCTGTCCTACCTTCAAATTTTGGCTAGATGCTTTTCTTTCTACTAAAATGGAGCCCTTTTCACAATGATTCACCTATCTGTCTGACCATACCAACAAACTACATACCATATTCTACCAGAATATGTAAATGTACAAGGATATTTCATGTTACAAACATGAATAAGTGTTTCTTAACTGCAAATTTAATTTTTGTAGAATAAGAGTTTTAAGTACTTTTTAAATAAAAAGGATAATTTCAGTTGAAGGCAATACTCCATACTAAATTTTGAAAATTCAGTAAGTCTTTGAGGAGTAAAAGCCCAATCCCAGTTTATCTTTCATGTAAATCTCAATTAATTAAAAGTCAAGTATTTGCCATGTGTGAGGCCCTATTCTTTTTTTTTTTTTTTAAGAGAAGAGAGAGTGCATGCAGGGGGTGGGGGCAGGGGGAGAGGGAGAGGGAGAGAGAGAATCCTAACCAGACTCCACGCTCAGAGCAGAGTACCACATGGGGCTCTATCTCACAACCCTGAGATCATGACCTGTGCTGAAATCAAGAGTCCGACGCTTAAATGACTGAGCCACCCAGGTACCCCTGTGAGGCCCTATTCTAAGCACTTTACACGTATTACTATTATTTTTTAAAGAATTTATTTATTTATTTGACACACAAAGAGAGAGAAAGCACAAGCAGGGGGAGCAGCAGAGGAAGAGGGAGAAGCTGAGCAGGGAGCCCGATGTGGGGCTTGATCCCAGGACCCTGGGATCATGACTGAGCCACTCAGGCGACCCTACATGTATTATCTCATTTAACCTCTATTTCCCTATCAAGGGGTACTATTTTTATATCCACATTACAAGGAAAAATCCACATAGGATGACATAAAAGAACATGTTTAAGGTCACCCAACCCATAAACGATGACATTTCAATTTGAACCCAATCAGTCTAAATGGAGAGTCCACGCTCTTTTTTGTTTTGTTTTGTTTTTTACATATTTCTTATTCACATACATACAGTTCACCCATTTGCTTTCTACTTTTGTACACCACACATGCAAGAAGGATCACAGCATTGATTCTCCAGTCTTTACTGGAGTGGCTAATTTGTTGTAACTGATTTAAGGAGACCCAGAATTCCTTCTCCCCCTTTATTCCCTTCATCTTTTGCAACTCTATTTCTTCTCTTGGGCCTTAATTAAATAGTAAGCAATGCCAATGGGAGACACCATTGCCCAGATTTAGGAAAGCATAGTTATTCTTTTTTCAGTATTCAAATCTCAAGATACAGACAAAGCGCTCTTGCATCACACCTAAATAATGGAACATTCTAATACTGGTCTTCTACTTTTACACAGCTGAGGAGTACAGGCAAAGAAGGACTTACTTCCTTTCTATCTAAGCTTGATCCTAGGACTGCTTTTTCACATCTCAATACTAGAAGAGACCAAAGAACTAGAGCAAAGAGTACTGCTGTTTGTGTGAGTCATAACAATCATCCTTGGAGCAGTCGGCTGGCTCTGAGCAAAATCTATTTGTTAGGCTCCCCAAGAATGATTCCCAGTTGTCTCAGTTCACTGAAATCTCAGGGAAAGAAACCACTGTTAATCACACACTAAATGCCTGCCCTCCATTGAAAAGTTAAGTCTCCTTGGATGTTTCCCGGGTGCTGAGCATCTTTTAAATAAATAAATTAGTGAGATATTTGTGTTTTTCTCTTTGTAACTGTCTAGCTTTTCTTCTCAGCGAGGAAGCTGGTACAAAGGTTTCATTCAGAGGAACAAACATCATCTAGATAAAAATGCACTAACATTACCTGAGAGGCTAGCATTAATGAGAGCAAATTAAAGTGCTATTGTTGTACTGTTTTTGGATAGTGAAAGCCTACAGGTAAGAAACACTTAAGTATCAACTACACTGCAGTGAAGACTGAAGCTTCAATTAACCCTGGCAATTTTGGAGAACTCCAAGGGTTACCATCTGTGAGGCAAACAGCTCAGAAAACTCATACATCTTGTTTTCATCTTTGTTTGGATGATTATAATTTCAGGGTATAAATAAGGCTATTAGCAAGAACAGAACAACAACAATAATTATAGTAAGTATTTGCAGAGCACTTTGATCACACTATGACATCAGTCACTCTGCAGCTTCAAAATGGAAAGCTCATGTTCAGTGTTTGCTCACCATGACCACCCTTAAAGGTGGCCACACGATGTACTCACTAGAGGCTATTGGGATTCATAAGTTATTTCTTTAATGGATTTCACGTCAACTCATCTCAAAGCAGCCTCAATCCTAATTATCTGAAGGATATACCATTCTAATTACTGTGGAAGTTGTTTCCAAAATCATGACAGTGGATCAGAATGAAATCTGTTTTAACTCATCCATCTGGCATTTCACATTTGTGTGCACTGTAGTAACTTCTGGAGGCATTAATCAGATTTGGTGGGCTGAGAAAGGGTACTAAGTTACATGTATACTTTATGTGCTATCAGTCCTTATAAATCCTAGTAAAAAAATGCACATGGATGAGATTAATGTAGTTCATCCCTTAACAAGACTTGTGCTTTCCTGTTCATTTCAAAGGTTTCTATCCCTAGGTATACTAGATGGCAGGAGGTACTTGTACCTGTATGCAGGATTTACCCAGTCATGTTTTGGACTAATGTATCAATAAGGCTGCTCTGTTACAAAATGGAATATTATAAAAAATTTAAATCATAAATAGTTGTTAGATAATAAAAGATCTGAAACACAGAATTGGTGAATAAAGGTGTCCAAATGACTGTATTTCCGTATTTCAAAAGAACATGGAATTTGGGTGTGTAGCACTGTGTAAATTCTATTTTGAAGAACTAAAACTAGTTATAACTTGCAAAAAAGCAAGGAAACTGTACCATGGACTGTCAGGAAAAATTCTGACTGCAAAACCATAGGAGGCATGATAGTCAGAAAAAGGGCTAAAGAACAAAAAGTAAAACTCACAGGAATGGTACAATTTCTACA
Organism: Callorhinus ursinus; assembly: GCF_003265705.2. Taxonomy (NCBI): domain Eukaryota; kingdom Metazoa; phylum Chordata; class Mammalia; order Carnivora; family Otariidae; genus Callorhinus; species Callorhinus ursinus. The sequence goes on along the minus strand of NW_027397064.1, from coordinate 58,834,126 downwards.
TGAGAAGACAAACTGAAAATTTCCAGAGCAATACGGAATTCTCTAGGATTTTAGAGTGGGTGGCCAGAGTATGTTACATTCCTCAATATATGAACCTGTGCTTTCTACCTATAACGGTCAGGTGCTGCTCCCACTGGGATCACTCATTTTTTCCTCTTTTCTTGAAGAGCCTTCTTGGACTGGTCCTCTGTCTATCCTTAGGTCTTTTATCCAGTAGGAAACAGATCCCTGATTTTCTTGTGGTCTTGTGATTACCTGGAGCATCTGTGATTATTCCAACATCTTGTTCTCATTCAAAAGATTAGTCTTCCTAAAAACTCAGCTTTCCAGTTTCTCTTGCAGTTGGAGGAGACATGGTACCAAGTTCTGGATGACAGAAGTCTGCTAAGGGGCTAAAGTCTTTGCTTCCCTATGGAGGGATAGGGGCCAGAGGATAGCTTGCTGGCACAAACTCACCCTACCTCTTTCCTGAACTTAGATGCAATGCTGTATACAGAGGAGGAAAGGGGTCTGATTCTTGACGGTGCCACTGAACAGGTAAACCAATGTCAGTACCACCTTCCCTCTGGACTTCTTTGTAGGTAAGAAAAATAAATCCTTATATATTTTAGCCACAGTTAGATTTTCTGTTATTTTTCATCCAAGAGGATTTCTAACATACAACATGCACTACTGTTAAGTCCTGGGAATCCAGGGACAAATGCATTTGGTTTCTGTCCTCAAGAAACTTACCATCAGGAGCTGAGATGCCCTTCAACAGACGAATGGATAAAGAAGATGTGGTCCATATATACAATGGAATATTACTCAGCCATCAGAAAGGATGAATACCCAACTTTTACAACAACATGGATGGGACTGGAGGAGAGTATGCTCAGTGAAATAAGTCAAGCAGAGAAAGTCAATGATCATATGGTTTCACTTATTCGTGGCACATAAGGAATAGCACGGAGGACATTAGGAGAAGGAAGGGAGAAATGAAGGGGGGGGAATCGGAGGGAGAGATGAACCATGAGAGACTGTGGACTCTGAGAAACAAACAGGGTTTTAGAGGGGAGGGGGTGGGGGGATGGGGTAGCCCAGTGATGGGTATTAGGAGGGCACGTACTGCGTGGAGCACTGGGTGTTATATGAAAACAATGAATCATGGAACACTATATCAAAAACTAATGATGTAATGTATGGTGACTAACATAACATAATAAAATAAAATTAAAAAAAAAAAAGAAACTTACCATCAAGTGAAGAAGAATGAAATGCAAATAAAGAGTCCTGACATGGGTGTGGTAGAGGTGGGTATAAGGTACTATTAGAGCACAGAGGAATGAATGATCAAAGTCCACTGGCAGTCGCCAGGGCAAGTTTCCTGGCGTAGGCAAAATCTGTGTTGGGTCTAGAAGAATGAGTGGCAATATTTCAAGGAGATATGGACAAAAACCAGAGCATCTCAGGCAGAGGGACTGGCACAATTAAAGACAAAGAAGTGTGAAAGCATAAGCTACATTCAGGAAATAAAAAGTAATTTGGAAAAAGATGCTAATTAAAGTAACTTTGAAAATGAGTTAGGGTTTTTAAGACTAAAGACAAGAAGAAATATAATAAGCACTGTATACCAGTTGAAAAGGGGTTAACAATTCTGAAACCACTATAAAAATATACCAGAATTGAACAATTAAGAAACAGATAGTAGATGGTAGGAACCAGGTTTCTCACTGGGATTGGAAGGTTACAAACAAATGAGGGGAGAAGGTTGAAATGATCCATGTGGTAATGAATTAGAATTGGAATCATCAGTATGAACTCATGTTTAACTTAATATAAGTACAGCTATTATACGTAAAAATATTTGTAGATATGTATATACAGAAGTTAGTATACACACATATATTTCCTTACTCTGCTGGCTGAGAAGGCCTAGAAGCAACCACATCCCAGTAGCAACAAGCACATGAAGCACCCAGATCTTGGTTTCTAATACCATTCTCTAATAAAAGGAACTAGGGCTCCTTGGGAGAAATGACTGAGGGCAGGGAATATACAAGATGAACCTGTAGCATCTTTTAGTGCCAGAAAGTAAGGAAGTGCTCAAAAATAAAACAAAACAAATAAAACCCAAAACCCCACAATGATAGAGGTATGTCAAAGGGACATGTGAGCCAACTGAAAGAGCTCCTAATGGCCAAAGCTGAAACAGTTTGAGCAACAAAATAGTTTTGGGTTATAATCCCCCAAATAAAATAAATATCTGTATGTCCATATGGATATAAATGATTGATTGAATAAATAATAAATGAAGGAAAGGAGACAAATCTCCCCTGCAGAAGAATTCCAAATAATTTATGTAGATATTCCACCCTCAAGGGGGTGGACCATAACTTCTCATTCCTTAAGCGTGGGCTACACAGAGTGACTTCCTTCTAAAGAGTACAGTATGAAAGAGGGGGGAACTTAACTCTCCAGTAGAGAAACTTGACCAACACTATTCAGTCAGGTGATCAAAGTTAACATCAACAGTGGATGTCACACTGACAGCATGTATTCTTGATATGATGTATTAAGAATGGCACTTTGCCTCTGTGTTCTTCTTCTTCCCCCCAACCCCCAGTCATATCATAAGAAAAACATCAGACAAACTCCAATTTAGGAACATTCTATAAAATACCTGACAGTAGTCTTCAAAACTGTCAAGGTCATCAAAAAGCAAGTTAATCTGAGAAACTATCAGGGCCAAGAGGAACCTAAGGAGACATGATGACTAAATGCAATGTGGTATTGGGGTAACTGAGTGGTGCAGTCAGTTGAGTGTCCTTTGGCTCAGGTCGTGATCTCAGGGTTCTGGGATTGAGCCCCCCCTGACCCCCATCAGGTTCCACACTCAGCATGGAGTTGGCTTGGGATTCTCTCTCCCTCTCCCTCTGCCTGTTCCCTCCATGCTCATGTTCTCTCTCCCTCTCTCTCTCAAATAAATAAATAAATCTTTTTTTTTAAAGATTTTATTAATTTATTTGACAGAGAGAGAGACAGCGAGAGAGGGAACACAAGCAGGGGGAGTGGGAGAGGAAGAAGCAGGCTTCCCACAGAGCAGGGAACCCGATGCGGGACTCGATCCCAGGACCCTGGGACCATGACCTGAGCCGAAGGCAGACGCTTAACAACTGAGCCACCCAGGCACCCCATAAAATAAATCTTTAAAAGAAAAAAATGCAGTGTGGTGTCCTGAGATCCTAGAACAGAAAAAGGATATTAGGTGAAAACTAAGGAAATCTGAGTAAACTATGTACTTTAGTTAACAGATAACACAAATGTATCAATATTGGTTAATTGTGACAAATATACCACACTAATGTAAGATGTTAATATTAGGAGAAACTCAGTATGGTAGTTACATGATTTCCACAATTTTTCTATAAAGCTAAAACTGTTCTAAAATTGAAAGTTTATATAAAAAAATTAACTTTGTATGCTTACAGCCTATGCTGTGAAGGGCAGGTGGGGCTGGGGATGGGGAAGTGTTTATAAGACTGGAAATTAACACCGGAGCCAGATAGTGAGGAATCTTTATACCAAATTAAGCAGTTTGAATTTTTTCTTTCTCTTTCTTTCTTTTCTTTTTCTTCCTTCCTTCCTTCCTTCCTTCCTTCCTTCCTTCCTTCCTTTCTTTCTTCTTTTTCTAAGATTTATTTATTTACTTGAGTGATACATTGAGAGAGCACATGGGAGAGAAGGGCAGAGGGAGAGGAAGAGAGAGAGTCTCAAGCAGACTCCATGCTGAGCGCAGAGCCCGAGGTGGGGTTTGATCCCATGACCCTGAGATCACGACCCCAGATGAAATTAAGTCAGAAGGTCAATCAACTACACTACCCAGACACCCCTTAGGTAGTTCCTATAGGCATTGACAACAACTGAAGAGTTTTAAACAGGTGAGCAACACAATCAGATCTGTATTTTATAAAATTGCTGTGATGGTTTTATACTACCAAACATGGGGTCCTATACCAGACTAGTGAAAATCAAAGCTCTGGGACTGTGCATGTATAGCTTTTTAAATCTTCACATGTGATCCTGGTGCACATCAATGATTGAGAACCACTCCTATACAGAATTAATTAAAGGAGAGCTCCAAATAATAAGAATTTGTCAGAGATCATGGGAGCCAAAGAAGACAATAGCATGAGAATCAAGGAAGGGGCCAAGTCAAGATACACTTTAGAGGCAGAATCAATAGATCTTTTGAAATGACTAGATATGAAAGCAGGATGAAGCCAAATACTCAGGACGAAGCCAAACATGGAAGAAGATCTCTAGCTTGGGTAGCTGGGTAGAAGATGAGACTATTCAAGACAGAGTTCAGAAAAAAGGTAGATAATGGTGGGATAGTGGTAGGGAAGAGAAGATAGTAAGTTCAGTTTGCACATGCCAAATTTTAAAGGATCCCACAATATATTTACATGGATATTGCCAATAGGTAGTTGGAAATGAATTTAGGTAATGGTAGGCATTGGCAGAGATGTCAATTTGGGAGAAAAGTCACTGGTTTACAGGTATTGGATGAAGTCATGATGAATTGATTGAGAAAAAAAGTGAGACAGATGGAACTCATAGTAATACAACACTCAGGAGACAGGTAGAGGAAGAGGAGCCAGCTTATGTGATCAAATACTAAAGAATACTAAAAGAGAGAAATTAAAAATAAATAATAGGTTGTGATCTTTATCAAAGTGTTTTGATCCTGGCTGTGCCAGCAGAAGGCAGAGTTTTGAGGAATAAGTAGGTCAATGGGGTAGGGGAGGTAGGGAATGTAGGCGACTATGACGGGCAGTAGAAAGGAAAAGAGAGAAGTTGGATCACATCTTGAGGTGTCGCATGATCAAAGAAGAGTATTTGTTAAGCTGCAAAGAATCTTGAGTACCTTTGCAGAATGAGAGAAAACCCAATGAAAAATAGATTGAAAATACTGGAAAGAGATAAGACTGCTGACAAGTTTTAAGAAGTGAGAAGAAGGAAGGGGACACCAAAAATGTGTCAGTCATGTAAGGTGTCAAGAATAATCTCATCCCTCTCACAAGTGAGAACAGGTGAGTTTGTAGTGGAAGGGAAGATTGTTCAGTTGAGTCCATTCCCAATGTTATATTCCTTGTGAAAACTAAGAGGCTGCAAGGTAGGGAACTTGAGAAAAGGAGGTACAGAAAAAAAAAATGAAAAAGAAAACTAACAACATCTGAGTAAAGGAATGTTAACAGCTAACTGGCCCATCTGAAGTTGCAACTCCAATTAGCAATCACTTATTGGTTGCCTCCTGAGCACTCACTTCCCATTAATAGCTCATGGATTTGAGATCTTTGAGTTTGTAGAGACATGGAGACATGACCAAAACCAGAATTTATTTTCTCATAGTACTGGAAGCTAAAAGTTCAAGATTAAAGGGGTATCAAAGTTGGTTTCTAGTGAGGTATCACTTGCTCGCTTCTAGACAGCTGTGTCTTCACATGGCCTTTCCTCTTGTATGCTGTGGACAGAGATATCTCTCTGGTGTCTCTTTTCTTATAAGGACAGTTTTATTGGATTAGGGACCCACCATTATGACCTCACTTAACTTTTATTACCTTCATAAAGGCCCTATCTCCAAAAATAGTCACACAGGCGGCCGGGGCTTCAACATATGAATTAGGGTGGGGGGAGTCACAGTTTAGTACATAACAAAAGCCATCTTAGAGACTTGAGTGGGCCTGGCCTCAGGATGGTACAACTTTAGGATGAAAGTAACTCTGAGGAAGGAAAGTTAGAAAGATAAAAGGAAGTTAGGTGCCATTGTTAAGTAGCTGGATTCATTTGAAGCCCATCCCACCTCTGGCTTTTTCAGTTATTAAGCTAATACATTCCCTCAATTATTTAAGCCAATCTGAGTTTTCTGTTACCTGCAACCAAAAGTAACCTGATAGACCTGTTATATGATTTCGTCTACCACCTGGCAGTCTGGGCGCAATATATTTGTTTTTATCTATATTAGGCCTGTCCAGGCTGGTAGTACAAAACGTAGTAGTGATTTAGGATGCTGGAATTGAGGGAGAATATACCTGATGATGATAAAGTAAGCCCAAAATGACCAGAAATAAAAAATAAAGAGGACAGAGGAAAAGGAAGGATGAGGGTGGGGTGCAGCTGATGGACCTGATATGGCTTAAGTCTGGGTTAAGTAGAAATAAGGGGAAAGGAGGGGGCGCCTGGCTGGCTCAGTCAGTGGAGCATACAACTCTTGATCTCACGATTCTAAGTTAGAGCACCATGTTGGGTGTAGAGATTACTTAAAAATAAAATTTTAAAAAAGAAGAGAAAAGAAATAAGGGGAAGAGAAGAGAGAATGTACCGGTTAGTAATTAGGCCTTCTGAGCTTGTTAACCCATGTCACCTAGTAACAAAAACTGTGACACTGTCACAATAGGAAGGAAATCCTGCTTTGAATGAGAAGCTCTTAAGTGTGGGTTTAGACACTGTGGTTCTTTAGAAAGAACCACAAGGTTATAAACACCTATGAAAGAAAAACACTTCAGAGTGGACAAAAGCTAAAACATGGACTGCCATTCACCACCTCATTTTAACCTTCTTAAGGTCATTATAATAGATCTCCATCCCTTGTTCTTCAGTAACAATCTTCCACTGGACACATCTATTAAAACAGGGTTTGGAGCACATGGCTGGCTCAGTCAGTAGAGCATGCAACTCCTGATCTTCAGGTTGTGAGTTCGAGCCCCGCGCTGGGTGTAGAGATTACTTAAAACAACAACCCCCCCACACATATTTAAAAACAAACAAACAAACAAACAGGGTTTGTCAAACTGAGGTCCTACTGACAATTTTTTAAAATTGTGTTTTTATTACGATAATGATCTAAAAATAAAATCAAAAGGTGCAAATGTATCACTGCTACTTGATTTCAGTGCCTATGTTTGCAATTATGATCTTGTTGGCAACAAGCAGCACAGATACATAATATGGAAACGATGCATCTGAGTGTACTGTAAAAGATCCTGCAGTATTTCGAACTGAGAAAAGTGGGGGAACTGAGAAGACACACAGCACACAACAGTAAAGATGGGCTAAAGTCAAAAGAACCTGTGTGGTGGAGGTCAGTACCTCGTTAATAATGAGAGCTGCAACTGTGTATTGGTAACACATCAGCAGTCACGTTATGCTGTTAATTTGAATTTTATTGGCTTTGTGATTATATTTGTACCTTTTTTAAAAGATTTTATTTATTTATTTGTCAGAGAGAGAGCGAGAGAGCACAAGCAGGAGGAGCAGAAGGCAGTGGGAGAGGAAGCAGCAGACTCCCCGCTGAGCAAGGAGCCTGATGCGGGGCTCGATTCCAGGACCCTGAGATCAAGACCTGAGGCGAAGGCAGCCACTTAACCAAATGAGCCCCCCAGGCATCCCTATATTTGTACTTATTTTGATTTTATAGTTGAACAAGAGCTCTGTGCACAAGGAGCTTATATGTAGATTTGTGTAACAAGTCAATTTAAGTCAACCCAGGGGTCTGAGAATTTTTTTTCCTTTAAATGAAGGTTTATACATTTTTCAATATTGAAAAATACTATATTAGGAGATTCTGTTCCAGAGAATTCTCCTCTTATTTCTCCTTAATAGCTAATATAGCCCAAAGTAGGGCAGAATCACTTCAAGTCTTCCTGGAAAGCAATTTCAGGTGAAGAGACAAAGGGTTTGGACTAAGTTGAATCCAGGCTCTGTGACTTGATACCATACAACCTCTGATATGATATTTAACTTTGTTAATCTCAATTTCTTTAAATTGTGGCTAATAAGATTATTTTAAGATTTAGAAAGGTCAGAGAAGGTGATCTATGTAACATACATATGTAACATAGTGCTGGGTACACGGCAAATGCTCAATGAACCTTAGCTGACATTACTGTTGTTATCGTTAGTCTGGTTCTTCTTATAACTTCCACAGGGTTTCATGAATACCACAGCATCAAGCCTTCCACTGTGCTGCTTAGTTTAAACAGCCTTAAAGTAGTCCCAACTTCCCAAGAAGGTAAAAGACTAATTTACCAGTGAAGTGGGGAAGTACAGTAGAAAGTGCTGAATCAAGAATATAATAAGCCTCAAGTTCAAGTCCTGGTCCAACCTTCTATTAAAATGCCTTTTAAAAAGTCACTCACTTTGCCTGAACCTATTGGCTCATTTGTAAAATGGAAATAATTCTTAAGTTACAAAGTTCTTGCACAGAACATTATAAACTACAATAGTACTTCACAAATGTAAAGTCATTATTCAGTGAATTCCAGAAACATTTCTAAATGGCACCCCTTAAAGCTTGAAAAGGAAAAAAATATATCACACAAAAAATTCCCACCTCCCACTATTGCGCAATCAGGTTTCGAGGCAGTGAATTAGGACAACAAGCCAAACTGAAAGTAACAGTCAAGCCTTTTACTTACTGCAACAGTGCAAGCAAGAGGCAAAGAGAAGCACCAGCTCTGAGTGTTCCATTTTTCCCTGTGGAACAGCCCTGGGTGAGGATCATGTAGATGCAGCACTGATGGGGGAAACTGTCTCCTGCCTTTCTATGGATCCATGGGCAGAAGGGGGTTGGAGGTGAGGGAAGAAGAGCAAGGAGTGGAATGGTACTAAGCCAAAGTGGAGAAAGTATCTCAGCAGCAGTCCTCCTTACTGAGCATGACTGCCCAGGGGAGCCTTGACAGCAATCCCTCCAGAAAACTGCAATGCACTGGCTGTGCAAATGGCAGCTTCTTCCTATGAGGCCTTCCAGGAAAAGCCTTGTAATTGCCTGTGGCCAGGCCTGAAGCAACACACATAGGATTCTGACCTGGAGCCGGACTCTTCACCCAAACAAATAAAGAATACAAACATTCCTTACCCAAACATATAATAAACCTTATTCCAAAAAATTATATAAACTAAAAACACAATAAATTTAAGAATGATTTTCTAAAGCCCATGAATAATGCCCCAGCAAGTTGCTTAAAAATAATTGAGAATGTTATATATATATATATTTTTTTTTTTAAAGACCTTATTTTTAAGTAATCTCTACACCTAACATGGGGCTTGAACTCACAACCCTGAGATCAAGAGTTGCATGCTCTACTGACTGAACCAGCCAGGTATCACAAGAGAATATTATATTCTTAACCTCCAAGGATCACATCATGTAGAGAAACCTTAGTAATCTTCAACCTATAAAAAGGTCTTATTTCTAAGGTCATCTGTAACTCAATTATTAAGAGCTCAGCACCACATTTTCTATAGAAACATTTTAAGATACAAGGTTAGCCCACACATGGTTTTTAAATCCATAATGAGGATGAAAAGAAATTTGTTTATTTTATTTTATTTTATTTTAAAGATTTTATTTATTTGAGAGAGCGAGAATGAGAGACAGAGAGAGAAAGCACATGAGAGGGGGAAGGGTCAGAGGGAGAAGCAGACTCCCTGCTGAGCAGGGACACCCCCCCGCCCCCATGCAGGACTCGACCCCGGGACTCCAGGATCATGACCTGAGTCGAAGGCAGTCGCTTAACCAACTGAGCCACCCAGGTGCCCTGTCTGTTTATTTTAAATGATCTTAGAAAACTGGCAAATTCCATTTTCCCAACAGTTGAAATACTGCCAATCTATACTGCCTGGGGCAACTTGAATCTTATTTAATATAAAAACAGTATGATTAAATGATGAGTCTTTTAAAACAACAACAACAAAGCCACATAAAACCTGTCAGCCATTTCTTTGCCACCTGGTAACATAAGGTGTGTCTACAAAGTGATGCTGTTTAACTAAAAAGTAGACCTGTGCATCAAAATAAGTGTTGACCCTTCAAGTAAGTCACTTTGAGAGATTACTATTTATTACAATAATAATTTGAAATTCCGTTTTCAGATAATGTCCTCATAGCAGGCTTATTGATTTTTCTTAATTTTTATTTTTTTAAAATTTAAACTCAATTAGCCAACATATAGTACATCATTAGTTTCAGAGGTAGAGTTCAGCATTTCATCAGCTGCATGTAACACCCAACGCTCATCACCTCACATGGCCTCCTCCTTAATGCCCATCACCCAGGTACCACATCCCTGCACCCCCCACCCCTCCAGCAACCCTCAGTTTGTTTCCTATGATTAAGAGTCTCTTCTGGTTTGTCTCCCTCTCTGATGACTTCCCATTCAGTTTTCCCTCCATTCCCCTAGGGTCCTCTGTGCTGTTTCTTATATTCCTCATATGAGTGGAACCATATGATAACTGTCTTTCTCTGACTGGGGCTTATTGATTCTTTTTTTTTTTAAGATTTTATTTACTTATTTGAGAGAGAGTGAGAACTAGAGACAGAGCACACACAGAGGGAGAAGGGCAGAGAGGAGCAGACTCCCCGCGGAGCAGGGAGCCCGATGCGGGGCTCGATCCCAGGACCCAGGAATCATGACCTAAGCCGAAGGCAGACGCTTAACGGACTGAGCCACCCAGAAGCCCCGGGGCTTACTGATTCTTTTTCATATCCTCAGTGGTGGCAAAACCTTTGCTTTAGGATAATAACCTTTTTTTTTTTTTTTAGAGTAAGTTGTTGTTCTTTTTGCCATAAATGTATGGACTCCGAACATAACCAGCTTGGAAAGATCATATTCATTGAGATATAGTTTCTGGTATGTTCTGTTTCTTTAAACAGCCCAAAACAGTCATACCTCATAAATCAAGTTCACACAGTACACACTGTACTACCACAAATGATAGTATCCTTTGTGCTTATTCTTTTTTAAGAAGCCCAAACTATCTGGAAATACGAGCTGAATTTTTTAGAAGTTTTTAAAAAAAATATCAATAGCAAAAACAGAAAATATGCAGGGGAAAAGATTCCTCTTATGATTGCAACAAAAATAATATGAAATATCTAGGACTAAACTTAACCATATATATACAGGACTAATATGAAGAAAGCTATACAACTCTATAGAGGGGCATGGAAGATAATTTTAATAAATAGGAAGACAGTACATGGGTTTCTGAAGCTGAAGATTCTATATTGTAAAAATGCAAATTCTCACCAAAATCGTCCATAAAATTATAAAGAAATCCCACTCAAAATTCCAAAAATGTTTTTGAGGAACTTGAACAAATAATTTAAAAGTTCATCTAGAAGGATAAACATGCAGGAAGTGCCAGGAAAATACTGGAAGGGAAACAGTGATGTTACTTGTGGTAGGATTGGGTTAAGGGGGGGTAGGGAAGAGCTTACCCTTCCAGACATTATAGTACATTATAAAGCAAGTATATCTTAGCCATGTCTATAGTGCCAGAATATACAGTCAAAGCAGTGAAACAGAATAGATAGTCCAGAAAGTAGTTAAAATGTATGTTAGAATTCCATTTGTAATAAAGCTAGTATTTCAAATCAGTAGGTTAAAACTGGGACTATTCAAAAAAGTGTATGGGCTACCAGGGAGCCTGGCTGGCTCAGTTGGGGAAGCACGTGACTCCAGATCTTGGGGTTGTGGGTTTGAGCCCCATCTTACGTGTAGAACTTATTCAAAAAAGGAAGAAAGGAAGGAAGCAAGCAAGCAAGCAAGCAAGCAAGGAAGAAAGAGGCACCTGGCTGGCTCAGTTGGTGGAGCATGGGGTTGTAGGTTTGAGCCCCATGTTGGGGATAGAGATTACTTAAAAAAAAAAAAAGAAAAAGAAAAGAAAAAGAAAGGGCTACCTATTTGGAAAGAATAAACTTATATGCCTATGTTATACCTAACACCAAAATAAATTCCAGATAAGTTAAAAGTTTTTAATGTAAAAAATACTCCATAACAGGCCTAAAAATATGTAAGTGAATACTCACTAAAAAGTGGGGTAGAAAACACTCTTTTGAACATGATACTAAAGGTATAAAGTAAAAAAGGAAAGAAAAAGACTAATAGATTGCTTAAGAAATGTATGGGAAGATACACTATAAAAGACTGGTGGAGATACTTGCAAAACACTACAATGTATTACTGATATATAAGGAATGCTTCAAAAACACCAAGGAATGTTTAGAAAATACTTAGAAATGACCTCAGTACAAAATGTGCCAATGCCATCAACAAACATCCACAAAAGAAATGCAAATGGCCACCAGACACTTAAAAATATTCATCACACTAATAAAAAATGTCTTTTGGGGATGCTTTCAACTGCAAACAACAGAAGATCCTATCCAAACTGGCTTAAATAATAAGAGAATAGTATCTCTCATAACTGGAAGTTCAGAGGTTGGACAAGTTCTAGATATGGTTTCATCTTTGGTTCTACAGTGTCACCACTGTCTCTCCATCCTACACTTCACAGCATCACCTTCATCCCAAGGCTGGTTCCCTTTGCCAGTTACAAAATGGCTGCAGCAGTTCCAGGTATCACAACTAACATGGTAACATCCAGAGGGAGAAAAGGACCATTTCTTTCTTATGTCTCTTTTTAGCAATAGGGAAATTTTTTCACAAGCTCCTCAACATGTTTACTCTCAGATTTCACTGGCCAGAACTGGAGGTCACAAACTATCCCTACCTCAGTCTCTGGTAAGAGAATGGGTTCCTATGATTACCTTAGAGGTTCTCAGAGTGTGTTCCAGGGATCCCTAGGGGCCCAAAACACTTTAAGGGAGTCTGCAAAAGGTCAGATTTATTTTCATAATTAAATGTCAAAATATTATTTGTCTTTTTTTTATAGTGGTGGCAGTTGCACTGAGGGTGCACAGGCAATGCTGGAGAGAACTGCAGGCATCTTCGTCTGAATCAAGGCAGTTGTACCATACTGTACTGCAGGTGGCTATTTTTGTCACCAACCATGAAAAGACAAGAGGGGGGAAAAAAAGGCCAGTTTTACTTAAGCATATCCTTGACGAAGCAATAAAAATTGTTTTCATGGAACACCATTTTTACTTTGGCATTTTCTCAAAAACAAAGTAAGCCTGTCAGGAAAACAACTGACACCATTTGTTGCCCTTAATAAAATTCAAGCTTTTAAGCAAAAAATTAGAATTCTAGAAAACTTGTGCCTACCCCGGTAAGCTTAACAGCTTTCTGACACTTGAACACTGTTCCGATGAGAATAAGGTATTTTTGATATGGCATAATAAAATGTGTCAACATTTGGAAGACCTGCACAGTGAACCAGTATTTTCCAGATGACACACATGATACCACAAAATCATGCTTGGGTAAAAGATCTATTCAAAGTGCAAGACAGCCAATGGATTTTAATGTAACAGAGTATGAAAAGTTCACTGACATGGTTTCAAAGATTATATTGCAATTAACCTTTAAGAAACTAGCACCTATTGGAATTTGGTATAGTATCAAAGAATATTCTCATTCATCCTAAGAGACTCTTAAAGTACTCCTCCTCTTTCTAACTACTAATGTTTCTTTTTTTTTAATTTTATTTTTTAAAGTTCTTATTTATTTGAGAGGAAGTGAGAGTGAAAGGGCATGAGCGGGGGGAGTGGGAGAGGGAGAAGCAGACTCCCCGCTGAGCAGGGAGCGCGATGAGGGATTCGATCCCAGGACTCTGGGATCATGACCTGAGCCGAAGGCAGACACTTAACTGACTGAGGCAGACGCTTAACCAATTAAGCCAGCCAGGCGCCCCTAACTACTTACATTTCTGTGTGAGATCAAATTATCTTCATATATATAAACCAGAACAACATATCATAACAGACCCAATGCAGAAGCAAACGTAAGAATCCAGTGAAAGAGGCAGGAGGATTAAGAGGTGCAAACTTCCAGTCATAAAATAAGTCACAGAGACAAAAAGTACAGCATAAGAAATATAGTCAATAATATAATAACATTGCATGGTGACACACGGTGACTACACTTACCACAGTGAGCACTGAGTAATGTGTAAAATTGTTAAGTCAATATGTTGTACATCTGAAACTAATATAACATTGTATGTTAAATATACTTAAAAAAAGAAAAAGAATCTAGTCATCTTTTCTTAGGCCAAATATTAAGGCGATTTGCAAAAATGTAAAACTATGCCACTCTTCTCATTTATTTTCTTTCTTTTGGAAAATATTTTTAATAAAAATGGTATTCATGATAATATGCAATGGATTTGTTATTGTTATTTTTAAATGACTTAATATTTACATTTTTTCTTAGGTTTAATTTCAAATACCATAAATATTGATAACTATAATCCATATAAACAAAAGCTCTTGGTATAATTTTTCAGTGTCAAGGGGTCCAGAGACCAAAAAGTTGGAAAACCACTGCCTTAGATTAATTTTCTGGGGTGACATGGAGAATGGAAAGTCCACGGATTCTTTTAAAAAAAGAGTATGATGGCTTACTTAAGTATCTGACTTATTTTGGCAAAGTGAAATCTGACCAGTGATGTGCAAAAACAAGCATCCTCACACATTGTCAGGGGAGACTGCACTGAGAGACCTTTCCTGAGGAAAGGCAATACCTATGAAAATTCTTTTTTTTTAAGAAGGTAAGGGGGCAGGGGGAGAGAGAAAATCTTAAGCAGGCTCCACGCCCAGCACAGAGCCCCATGTGGGGCTCAATCTCACAACCCTGAGTTCATGACCTGAGCCAAAATCAAGAATCGGACACTTAACCAACTAAGCCACCCTGGTGCCCCATTATCTATGCAAATTCTTAAAGAACAAATTTGGTGGAAAATTCAATTTCTAGAAATATATCCTAAGAATATAATCAGAAGGATATAAGGATATGTTACAGCATTGTTGTACATTATCCTGAAAAACTGTAAACCATCTATTCATCTTTAGAAAACTGACTAAAAAAACTAAATTACTGTGTTATCCATAATATATATATATACACATCTCTGAGAGAAAAACACATCTAATGAAAACAAAGGGAATTTAAATTAAGGATGGACTTAGGTTTATAATAATGTAGTAGTCCTGTCTTATTATTTATAACAAATTACCATGATAATGTAAGATTTTATTATGGGGGCGCCTGGGTGGCTCAGTTGGTTGAGCAACTGCCTTAGGCTCAGGTCATGATCCTGGAGTCCCTGGATCGAGTCCCGCATCGGGCTCCCTGCTCAGCAGGGAGTCTGCTTCTCCCTCTGACCCTCCCCCCTCTCATGTGTTCTCTCTGTCTCAAATAAATAAATAAAATCTTTAAAAAAAAAAAAGATTTTATTATGTTAGAAACTATGTTAGAGGGGTGCCTAGTCATGATCTCAGGGTGGTGAGATCGAGCCCCACAGTGGGCTGCAGGGCCCGATCCTATATATTTAAATATATATATAGTAATTATATATATTAAAATGTTGCTTAAAAACCTAAATTTATTGGGGCACCTGGGTGGCTCAGTGGTTAAGCATCTGCCTTCAGCTCAGGTCATGTTCCCAGAATCCTGGGATCGAGCCCCGCATCGGGCTCCCAGCTCAGTGGGAAACCTGCTTCTCCCTCTCCCACTTCTCTTGCTTGTGTTCCCTCTCTCGCTGTGTCTCTCTCTGTCAAATAAATAAAATCTTAAAAACCAAACCTAAACTTATTGATATGGAAAGATGTCAATTATTTATTAGGTGGGGAAAAATCAGGTAGAGGATAGTACTTATATAAGATCTCATTTTTAAATAAATATATGTAACAGCAAATATACATATGCATAGAAAAAGTCTGGAAGAATTTAGTTTTCTCTGAAAGACTCAAGGAGATCCTTCTATTTTTTTCTTAATACGTCTCAAAATATTTTTCTTTTTCTTTGTAAGTAAACTCAAATAACGTTTATACTCAGGAAACAAAAATTTTTTATAATCACTAAGTATATAAACTCTACACAATCTATGGGTGGAGGATTCATGCTTGAAAGGAAGGAAAAAAAAGATGGTATGGGCAGTAGTGATAGCAACACTCGAAAAGTGTCAGTTTTTTTTCTAGAGATCATTCATTTACCTGGAGGAAAAGATGCCATGGAATCTGTGAGAACCTGGTAAGGGGACCCAGACAGGGTGCTGTGGCCAGTTGGATCCAGGACCCAAATACCCTAGGGCCAAAGAAGTTCAGAGAAAGACTAGTTTTAAAAAACTCCAATTTGTTAGACCACGTAAGGCCTGCAGATGCTCAGGTGGGGGCAAGGAACCCCGAAAGGGAAAGCAGTTATTGGAAAAGGCAAAGAGTAGCAGGACATAGAAAACAAATAACTCATGCTAGAATACCAAATTCCAGTTACCTAGAAACTTCCTGTTCACCAGCTATGGCGGGTAAGTACCACATTGTTATCTGACATTACGGCTGCTCTCTCTTTCCATTTGGTAACTGTTTTTGGTGTGCCACAACCTTTTCATTTATAGTACTTGTTAATCATCAGGCAGCAAACGCAGATGACACCAGTCAGGTCTGCCCAGCCTAGTCTTTGAGGCCAGCTCCTGGGAAAGCTCGTGCACCCTCTGCTGGTCAGCTTCACTCCAGGACAAGACGGTCTGTGTCCTAAGGAGACAACAAATCACATGGACACAGTTTTGTGTTCTCTATACAGCTAATTTCAGTGAAGAGTTTGGAAACTATTTCCTCAAACTGCCACCTGAAGGAAACAATTCCAGATAAAAACAATGCCTTCCTTTGTTACACCAAAGAAAAACATCATAAAAACTAAAGTGCTGTGAGAAAATATACCATCAAAGGCATGTTAAATTCAAGTGATTTCATCTTAGTACATAATTAAATAAGTAAAGGTCTCCAACACCTAATCTGATTAAAAAGCTTCATTAGAGTCTTACTCTGGTCGAAAGATAATAATATTTGTATAGGTTTTATAGTTTACAAAAAGCTCTCATGTTTATTTTCACACCTAATCCTTACAACAGTCCTATAAGTAAGGGAGGAAGGCAGGACAAGAATTTTTGTTAACACCATTTTACCGATGTGGGACATGAGGTTTAAGGGGTTACATGAGTTGCCTTGTCACACAGCTACAAGACCCCATATTCCAAGCAGGCTTCCTGACTCCAAATTCTTTGTTCTACTCAGTACACTATTACACCCGAGCTGCTGATATATAAGGAGTTTCTTATTAGAGCTGGTATGTATTTCAGGCAGAGAAGTAAAAGGCCTAAAACATACGTTTTTATAATACATTCCATTTTGTTTCAAATGTCACAAAAATTTTAGATGCTGACCCCTAAATCTGAGGGATTTGTACCGTAGGCAGTACTTTGTCCTAAAAGAACATCCATTTAATAAGGAGAGTAGACATTTTAATAAGAAATCTACTGAAAACCAAATAAAGTTAACTTCAGAATTTCTGTATGTGGCATGTCTATGCCTATAAAAAGTAGATCCCGCCAGGCTTTGTAGCTTCTGCAATCACTATAGTATTTGCTATATGCCAGGAATTACTTTAAGTGCTTTACATATGAAAACTCATTTGGTCCTCCCAAGGACCCATTTAACAGATAAGTAAATAAGGCACAGAGAAGTTAAAGTAATTCTAGTTACTTAGCATACCTAGGCTGGCACAGCTAGTATATTGTAAGGCTGAGATCTGAAGCCAGGCAGGCTGGTAACTCAGTTCCTCATAATCACTAAAGCCACGCTGCCTCTATACAGTGGTGTCTACCATATTCCTATTGCCTTTTTAAAGCAAACTCTTACTTTTAGAACAGTTTTAGATTTACAGAAAAGTTGCAGATGGTATAGAGATCTCCTGTATTCTACCATAGTTTCGTTTTTCTTTCTTTCTTTTTTCCTCTTTTTTTCTCTTTTTCTTTTTCTTTCTTTCTTTCTTTCTTTCTCTTTCTTTCTTTCCTTCTTTCGAGAGAGAGAAAGCATGCGTGCACAATTGGGGGTAGGGGAGAGGGAGAGAGAATCTTAAGCAGGCTCCACACCCAGCGTGCAGCCCATTGCGGGGCTCGATCTCACCACCCCTGAGATCATGACCAGGCACCCCTCTAACATACTTTCTACCATATTATTAAAATCTTAAATTATCAGCATAGTAATTTGTTACAATAAGGCAACACTACTACATTATTATAAACCTAAGTCCATACTTTATTCAAATTCCCTTTGTTTTCATCCGATGTGTTTTTTTCTCATACAATTCCATCCAGGGCACCACATTATATTTAGTGATTAGGTCTCCTTAGGCTCCTCTTCGGCTCTAATAGTTTCTCAGAGTTTCTTTGTTTTTTGAAGACCTTGACAATTTTGAGGAGTACTGGTCAGGTATCTTGTAGAATGCCCTCAATAAATATTTTTGAGATATTTTTCTTATGATTAGATTGGGGTTTGGATTTTAGGGAAAAAAAACCCCACAGAAGTAAAGTGCCATTCTTATCACATCATATCAAGGGTATTCATCATATGAACATGACTTATCATGGGTTGATGTTAATCTTGATCACCTGGCTGAGGTGGTGATTGACAAGTTTCTCCACTGTTAAGTTATTCCTGCCCCTCTTTCCACAGCGTATTCTTTAGAAGGAAGTCACTACATGCAGCCCACACTTAGGGAGTAGGGAGCTATGCTCCACCTCTTTAAGGGCAGAGTATATACATAAATGATTTGGAATTCTTTTGTGTGAGAGATTTGTCTCTTCTCCCCCACTTATTCAATCATTTGTTTCTAGCAGTATGGACTCAAATTTATTTTAAACTGTGGATTATAACCCAGTATTACTTTATTTATTGCTCAAACTCTTCCTGTTTTGGCCATGAAGAGCTCCTTCTATAGTTTCTTTCTATAGTTAGTTCCTGTATACTTTTGACATACTCCCATCATTGTGTTTTTGTTTTTGAGCACTTCCTTACTTTCTGGTACTACAAGATATTGCAGGCTCATGTTGCATATTCCTTGATCCAGTCCTAGAATCAGCTATTTCTCTAAAGAGTGTTTGTTCCTTTTATTGGGGAATAGACTGGGTACTGGGTGCGCTCCTTGCTACTAGACTATTTATAGGCACTCTCAACTGATAAAAGAAGGAGATATATGTGGGTATGCTAAACCTTGTATAAACACATGTCTTTATAATGTTTCTATATGTATCCATCTCTATCTATAGCAAGCTAGAGTTCATACTTTATCAACTAGAGTACAGTACTTGTGTACAGTTTTAGTCTTATTTTCAAAGTTACTTAGGTCAACACATTTTCCTTGGCCCCTTTCAGTGAGGTTACTGCATAGATTTGTAATATAGTTAGATTTTTTTTTTATCAGTCTGCCTTCCATCCTGAACCCGATTTCCCCTTATTTATTTTTAAAATTTTGCCTATGTCAAGATTTACTTTGTGCTGCAGAGTTCTATGGATTTTAACAAATGCAGTGTCATATATCCACCATTCCAAAACCATGAAATAGTTTGACCACCCTAAAAAAAATACTCTGTGCTACCAAATCAACCCTCTTCCTTCCCTAAACTCCCTGTTTCAGTTACATTTCCCTAACAGAGAATGTACTCAACATCCTTGCTTCTCATCCTTTCCCCTGACAATATGTTCACATTTATAAACTCATGTAATTCTCACTTCAATCCCGAGTATTTCCTCTTAGCGGATGGTTGAATGAAACTCAGAGAGAATAAGTAGCCTGGTTAAGATCTCACTAAGTGGTGGGGCTGGCACTATAACTTGTGCCTTTTGACTCTTGGTATGATGCTTTTTCTACTACACAACACTGCTTCCTTGTTTCCAGCTGGAAGGGGGATGGTTATGCAGACAGAGAAGAAGAGAAGACAGAAATGGTGGTACTGATCATATCTTACATTAATGGAAGCTTTTACACTAAAAATATTGATGTGGAATTCTAGTTCTGGTACTTGGTGAACCGATATCCCAAAAACCTTTCTGTTATAAAATACTCCCAAAGGCAGAATAAATACATTTTAAAAAAATCTTTTTTTTTAAGATTTTATTTATTTGTCAGAGAGAGAGAGAGCACAAGCAGGGGGAGCGGAAGGCAAAGGGAGAAGCAGACTCCCTGCTGAGCAAGGAGCCCCACGGGGCTTGATCCCAGGACCCTGGGATCACGACCAGAGCTGAAGGCAGACGCTTAACCGACTGAGCCACCCAGGTGTCCCTAAAAAAAATATATCTTGTTAAAATACATCACTAAGCCAAACAGAAAGAAAAATCCTTGGAGACCAAAAGCTAGCAAAGGTCCAGAAAGTTGAGTGAGAACTGAAGTGAACAGCTGCCCAAATCCCACAATGTATAAAAAATGTATCACAAAAACTTATCGAAAGAAACTCAACCTCGTTTTAACATTAGAAAATATATTTAGGCAATTCACCATATTATCAGATTAAAGGAAAAAAATTATATTATTATCTCAGCAGATACGGAGAAAGTAGTTGATTAAATTCAACACCCATTCATGATTAACAATCAAATATACAGGACTTTTAGGACATATGGAATGGAAGAGAATTTCATTAATCTGATAAAGGGTAGTTACCAAAAACTTACAATGTTATCCTAATGGCGAAATATTAGAAGTATTCTGTTTATAAACATGAATAAAACAAGAATGTCCATTATCACTGGTTTTATTCAGCAATGCATTAGAGGTTCTGGCCAGCACAGTAAGAAAAGTGTAATAAATGGTAATATTTGAGAAGGAAGCAATAAAACTGTCACAGTTTCCTGAGGACATGATTATCTACATAGAAAAATCCCCCAAACCTTATGAATGACTTTTTTTTTTTTTAATACAAATGACAATTATTACTACTAAAGATAAAGTCTGGCAAGGTTGCTAAATAAAAGACCAATATACAAAAAGAAAATTTGCATTTTTATGTACTAGCAAAAATATAGTTAGAAAATCTAATTTAAAAATTTACCATTTATAACACTGACCAAAAATATAATGTATTTAGGAAGTTTGAAATATGCAAATCCTTTAAGAAAAAAATTAAAGAACTTCATTGAAAGACACTACAGATCTAAATAAATGGAGAAACATATGGTCTTCACAAGTAGGATAATTTGATATGGTAAAGATATTAGTTCTCTTCAAGTTGATATACAGATTGAATGCTATACCAATCAAAATTCCAATAAGGTTTTTTTGTGGAACTGAAGCTGATTTAAAAAGGTATATGAAAATGCAAATGGCAAAAAAAAAGATACTCCTGAGAAAAAGGAATAAGGTAGAAGAGTGGCCCTACCAGCTCTCAAGCCTTACTACAAAAGTGGTCCGGTATTAGCCTAGGAATAGAAATAGAACAATAGAACAGAAAACAGGGCCTAGAAACAGACCCAACTATGAATGTAAACTTGATATACAATAGAGTTAGCACTGTGGATCTGTGAATAAATGAGGGCCCTTCAAAAAATGGTTTTGGGACAAGTGGTTATTCATGTAGAAAAAAAATTAGGGGTAATAAATGGGTGTTTGTTTAAGCTGCTAAGTTTGTGGTAATTTGTTACACAGCAATAGAAAAGAAATACACTCTTTAACATGTATACCAGGAGACAGGTTTAAGGATGTCCATAGCAATACCTTTCTAGGAATAAAAAACTTGAAAGAAACAAAAGCCCAGCCAATAGAAAATGGATAAATTATAGTAAAGTCATACAATGAAATACTATATAGCAGTAAAAATAAATGAAATGAACTATAGGTACTTTGTCAAGTATTAATGAAACACTGAAGAAAAAATAGGCAAATTGTAGAAGAGTACATATATGTAGAATGATTCAATTTATATGATGTTCAATAACACTCAAAACTTAACAATATTTTATTTTAAAGAGGAAAGAGGGATCTGGGAACCAGGAGAGGCGCAGAGGAGATGTCAAAGTTGTAGGTAATGTTCCGGGTCTTTTTTATAAATTGATGATAAATATATGGGTATTCATTTTATAATTATTATTTATATATTACGCTATATTATCTATACATGTTTTTAAATAATAATTTAAAAATAAGAATGGTTTACAAACTTTACTATCAACCTCTAAACCTAAATCTTTCTGGATTTTATATATGCATGAATGTACTTCACATTCAAACAAATATGAAAATATACAAAGAAAAGGAAACATAAGAATCAAACATATGGTCAAAAGCCTGAACAATTTAAAAATAAATTTCCAAATGTGATTCTTTCCTCTAAACTACACCAATTACCTGCTAAATGGTCTATTTCACTCTTGTTCTTAAAGGGAATGTCCTATCACTAATGATTTTTCCATCAAATTACCATGGTCCCACATGCTCTGACTCCTGACCCTCTGGGATCTGATTTTATTTCCCTCTTTCCACATGTCCTAACCACAGAACAGATCCTAACATTCCTTAGCATTAATGTCTAAAAAGCTGATGTGTACATTTAATAAAATGTAGGTACTGCTTCATAGACATCGAATCATAAGTAGTTCCCTGTTTTCCATTTGTTCTGGGGAATTTAGGAATGCTTATTTGTGGTTCTGCTTAACATCATTTCACTTGAATCTTTTCTTCACTGTTAATATCCACTACATTAGAAGTCTTATCAACTCTACTTCCAAAATACATCTTGAATCTGTTCACTTCATTCCATTTCTCCTGCTACCATTCCAGTCCAAACACTATGATTTCTTACCTGGACCAACTTAACAGCCACCTGTCTCCTTGCTTCCATTCTTGTCTCCCCACAGTACATTCTCCACACTATAGATATAAAGATTTTATTACAACACAAATTAGATCATGTCACTCTCCTCCTTCAAATCCTCCTTTGGCTTCCTATTACAACAGAATAAAATCCAAAATTCCTTCTAGCCTACCTCTCCAGGTTCATCTCTCTCATGCACACTAAAGAGCCACACTGGCCTGACAGTTTTAGAAAAAAACCAAGGTTGTTATTGCCTTGCAGACCCTGCATTCAAGCATCTTTCTGCCTGGACTACTCTAACCTCAGTTCTTTGCAGACTGACCCATCCTCATCATTCAGGGCTCAGCTCAAAAGTCCAACCTCCAAAAAAAAAAAAAGTCCAATCTGCAAGAGGCTTTCTCTGACCACTCTCGCTAAAGCAGGGCTTCCAAGCACACTCTATCAAGCACATCACCCTGTTTTCTTTTCTTTACAGCCCTTATCACTACCTGAAATCTTATTCTTAAAATCTATTTATTTATTGTCTATCTCCCTCCACATGTAGGGACCTTGTCTATCCCATTCCTTGTCTATCCCATTCACTGTTACACCCTATGCCAAAATAGTTCCCGGCAGTACATGAAAATAATTACATGCTGAATGAATGACTTCCTGTGGTTTTCGTTCAAATTTGTCTCTGAACAAATGTTCAAGTTTAATAACCTGAATGCTTTATTCCGTTATACTATGCTTCTTTAAACAAAGTATATGAACAAAAAGCATTTTATTAACTTCTGAATTCACATCTCTTCTTGTCTTTAAAATATCATGGTAGGGGCACCTGGCTGGCTCAGACAGTAGAGCACATGATCTTGATCTTGGGATCATGAGTTAGAGCCCCAAGGTGAAAGTAGAGATTACTTAAAAAAAAAAATTAAAAAAACGTATTTTTAAAAATATCATGGTAAAAATGGTTAAGTATTCTGTAAACACATAGGCACAGACTGAAAAAAAAAAAAACACCAAAAAAACAATGTTTGTTTTTTGTCCCAAATCGAAAAGTTATTTTCAAATTCTAAGCTAGGGATATCTATGCATGCCATTTTACCTTCAACAAATGGAAAAAATATCTACTTTTAAAGGTAGAACTGTTGGGGATTTAAGTTTTTAAAAAGTTATTTCTTCTTGGGGCACCTGGGTGGCTCAGTTGGTTAAGCAACTGCCTTCGGCTCAGGTCATGATCCTGGGGTCCTGGGATCAAGCCCTGCATCAGGCTCCCTGCTGGGCCAGAAGCCTGCTTCTCCCTCTCCCACGCCCCCTCCTTGTGTTCCCCCTCATGCTGTCTCTCTGTCAATTAAATAAATAAATAAAAATCTTTTTTTTTTTAAAAAAAGGTTATTTCTTCTTATGAACATTGTGGTTTCCTACTGATTTAAAGAATAAAGGGAGAATAAATCTGCATGTACATTAAAGGTTTTAGTTGCCAATTATAGATTCTATATATTGTCCTTAGAATAGTCCATTTATTCAACATACATATGCATCCTTAGGATACTGCCTAAAATGTGGTCAATGCATATGTATGTTGAATGAATGAATGGACTACTCTAAAAACAGTATGGTGGGGGGCACCTGGCTGCCTCAGTGGGTAGAACATGCAACTCTTGATCTTGGGGTTGTGAGTTCAAGCCCCACTTTGGAAATAGAGCCTACTCAAAAAAAAAGAATAAAAACAAAATGTTGGAAACACAGACAAACAATTCTAATATAGTGCTGCAACCAATGTATGCAGAGTAACGTGTTAGAAGAGGCAAGACTAAAATTAAAGTGATGGGGTCAGGAAAAGTATGAGTGGAGCTGCGATACCTGGGATGAGTCATGAAATAAACAGATAAGAGAAGGAAAGAAAGGGAGCTCCAAAGAAAATTTGAGATGCAAAGATACATTGGCTTGAGTAAGTGAGCAACATGTCAGAACCTCAATAGCAAATGTTAAGGAGGGACAAAGAAATATGGCTGACAGTGTGGGTAAGTATGCAGATAACAGTGCCCTGTACACTACATTAAGGGATTCAGATTCTGTCTTACAAGGAACCTACACAGACCCCGAGGGATTTGTAGATGTAGCCCCAAGGCTATGTTTCTCTTAGAGAAATCTTTTATTTTCAACTTGATAAAAATCAAAACCAAAAACATTTTTTAAAAGGATACTTTGGATCATCTGAATGGCCACCTTTTTATTGATTACTGTCGTAAGATTTCAGTTCACATGTTTGTGTTTAGCAGTGCACTGGCAAACAACTGGTACCATTTGTCATTGGCACAGGTTAATGAGAAAGAAATGGGAACTACTTTATGTAAATGATGGTGTTTGACAAGTGAAGGTCAAATGAAATCACGACACACTGAACAAAGGAAAGCTTTGCAGTGGTTTAAATAAAGAAAAGAGATGAAGGCATTGAGTAATCTCAACACAAGTACAAAACGGACAGGCCTTTTGTAAGGAAATTATGCTATGGAGGACGGTGAACATTTGCTTTTGGAGTGTATTAGGTCCAGCAAAAAGAGTCTCATTCGTAAAGAATAAGTATTCATTTGAATTTATTTGTTTTATTTGTGCTTCATTTAACTTATAACTGGGAGTTATAGTTGTATAAGATATACAACATAAGGAGTTTATATATAGTTTTATATTTGCATATATTTAACATACTGAAAATATTTTAAGTTAACAACAGAGAATCCTGGGTATCTACTCAGGCTTGAGAAATTCTGTTCTGGGCGATTGGGAGCCACTGAAAGATTTTAATAAGGAAATGACAGATTTGTGCTTTGGAAAAATCACTCTAGCAGCCGTATGGAGGGTTGAATTGAAAGTACTTAAGCAAGGCAGGAAGGAGGCTACTTAATATAATAATGTGATAAAATGGTGAGGCCCTAAATTACTTAGGTGATACAAAAAGGAGATGGATAGGAGTTAGAATCTAAAGGACTTGGTTGTGGGTGAGAAAAGGATGGTATCCAGGATGACTTCTGGGTGAGTTGGTGGTAAGATAAACACCACAGGAAGACAAACAAGTGAGGGTGAAGAGGAATGAGAAAAGAGAGATGATGAATTTAAGTCAGCAATGATTTGAATTTCATTTCATCCAAAGAAAATCCAGTTCTCTTTTCTGGGTCCCAGTTTTCTCAGTGACAGCTGCATTCATGAATTACCAAATTAACTATTATAGCGCGCTCTAAAAATACACATAGCACTCCACAGTATGCTGTAAATAAGTCATGAAAAATCAGCAAAAGCCCAGGCCCTGAAGGAAATTCAGCAGGGTGAAAAAGAGATGTGACAAATTTTTACTAAACACTTCAATTGTGACCCAACGCACTCACCCAGTATTGCACTCTGCTGTCAGTCAGAGGCGATCACTCCCTTGCCCACATAGGAACAAGAGGTAGCACGCCCGAGCTCACGTGGCAGATACAAAGACACCACTCTCAAGGGACGTGCAAAGCGAGGGGGCACACCTACTGCACGATTACTGAAAACGTAGTGTAGTGGGAACTTTGATCCTACAGGCAGGGGTAGTTGACAAAGTTACCTTTTACTTAGAGGAATCAACGTGGAATACCTTAGTCTGATAAGGAATGTAAACATTTCCTATTTTATTACCAAAAAAAGGAAAAAAAAAAAAGGCGAGAGGAAGGAAAACGCAGCAATTATCGCAAAAACAGCCTGTGTCCCCGCAGGCCACAGAAGGGCGAGCTCTGGAGGAGTAATTCAACCCTAGTTTGGTGGGGATGCCAGCATCTTCCACCACTTATCTTCCACCACCACAATAGCATAATGTTTATAGACCCAAAATGTTTAACCGTCAACCTCATCCACAATGTCCAACGTGCGACTTAAGGGGAAGCCGCGGGGCGTACCTTTAGCACGAATGCTGCTTTGGGGAGGGGGGGAGTCGCACTCCACACAGCGCCCTCTCGGCACCCGGTCAGCGCCTCCCAGAACGAAAGTCGGGAGCTGATGGGCGTGAGCGTACCGGGGCTGCACGGTTCGCACAGTAAACCAACGCCAAGAGCCGGCAGCAGAGCGCCCGGGTGCTCTGCCCCGCGCCGCGGGCAGAGCAGGAAAAGGCCGCCCGCTGCACAGCGCAGTCTCCGCCGGGCCGGAGGAGGCGAGGTCGGGCGGGGCCACGGCTGGTTGGAGGCGGGGCCGGCTCAAGACTCTCTTCCCGCCGCCTGATGGGAACTGTAGTTCTGGGAACTAGCCAGGCTCCCTCAAAGGGCTCTGGGAACTACACTTCCCGTTGAGGGAACGGCTCCAGCAGGCCGCGCGTTACGGGGGCGTCACACTACCCGCACCAGCGCTGCAGAGTGTTTGAGGGGCAGGTCGAAGGGGTGTCTTTTCCTTCACTCTGCGCTCAGGCGGTGCCGATTCCGCCTTATCTCGCCCCAAGGCCGTGCGCTCATTGCCCGGCTCCCGGTGTCAGCTTTTCGAGTCCTTCAGGGAGTTGGGGCCTGGAGGTTCGGAGGTAACGGCTGCTGCCTTGCGCGGGAGCGAGGGGCGCTCCCCTCTTCAGCCCAGCCAACCCCGCACCCGGCCCTTGCCTCCATGGGCCCAACTCGGAAACCCAACGTGTGCCGCCAGCTGAGTCGCCGGGCGCTGGGCTTCTTCTCGCGGGACGCAGGCGTGGTGCAGAGGACGAACCTGGGCATCCTGAGGGCGCTGGTGTGCCAGGTGATCGTCGGCGGCTGGGAATGGGGCCAAGGGCAGCGGGGCGACTGGCGGCCAAGCCTCCTGCCGGGGTGCAGTTTTTAAGTGTTAGAGCCTCCTTTTAAGAAGATCACATGTGATGAGCAGGGAATCCAGGCCCTGAACCTGGGGAATTAGTAAATAGCTATTAATAGAACCGCCAGATGCTTTTAGTTTTAAGCTTCTTATGTCTTCCTGCAAACGATCTTCCTAAAATTTGGTTACCCGGCTTAACACGTGAGCGCAGAGTGAGGAAGATAGGAACATAATGTTTTAAATAACGTACGTGAAATTACTTTGAAAACTGACTGTAGATTTAACTATCCCACTTAAAATTGGTGCACGGTAGAGACTTATGAATTATTCCCTAAACCAAAATTCCTTGTGTCTTTCAGGAAAGTACTAAATTTAAGAATGTGTGGACAACTCATTCCAAGTCACCTATAGCCTATGAGAGAGGAAGAATATATTTTGACAATTATCGGTGCTGTGTCAGCAGGTATCTTTTTGATGAACATTTTTGCTGTAATTCACCTCATTGTTAATCTTAACTAATTTTTATAGAACCACATGCTATATCAGTGCTTAATGAAATAGGAGAATGGAAAAATGAGCCCAAAATAAGTATAGGTAATAAAATGGGTTGTAATTTTAAAATCTTGTTAAATCCAAAGTTAGAGATTTCATCTTTGCAAATACCAATTTACTTTATAGTGCGGGCAAAATGATGGGTTGCTCAGGGTATGGAAGAGTGTCTTATTACGCTTAGAGGATATCAGAGTCAAGGGAGCCAGGTATCTAATAATTAGATGCTGCTTTACAGAATAATTTCTTTTTTTTAAAGATGTTTATTTATTTATTTGAGAGAGAGACACAGAGATAGCTAGAGAGACCACGAGCGGGGAGGAGAGGGAGAAGCAGTCTCCCCGCTGAGCGGAGAACTGCCATGCAATGCCCGATGGCTCAATCCCAGGACCCTGGGATCATGACCTGAGCCACCCAGGCGCCCCTAGAGAATTTCTGTTTTGTTTTGGAAGTACTTGCATTTTTTTTGTTTGTTTTAAAAGAAAAATTTCAAACTTGCTTCAAAGAGAGTAGTATAGTGAACCTCCATATATTCATTACTAGATTCAAAAGTGATTCAGATTTTGCTGCATTTGCTTATCTATCCCATTGTCCCCCTTTCCTTGACCTTTTTATAGACTTAAGTATTTTAAAGCATATTAGAAACACCATGCCATACTTAAGTTTGCTTCTCTAAAAAATAGACTTTTTTTCTTTCTCTTAATACCTTTATTAAGATAATTCACATACTATACATTTCACCCATTTAAAGTATACAGTTTAATGGTTTTTAGTTTATTGAAATTCATATTCAATGATAGGAATTTTGGTGAACCATTGTGGTTCATATAGGCAGCCATCACTACAGTTAACATTTGCATCACCTCAAAAAGAAATCCTATTCCATTTTAGCTATAGTCCCATCAATCTTCAACAGACTTTCTGTCTCTGTAGATGCACCTGTTCTGGACATTTCATATAAATTGAATCACATAGTGTGTGGTCTTTTGTGATTGACTTTTTAGTAGAATTACCAGTTTATTATAAAGGGATATAATTCAAGAACAGCCAGATAGAAGAGATATGTAGGTATGTGGGAAGGGGCATGGAATATCCATGCTCTGAGCATACTACTGTTCCTAAATCTCTACGTGTTCACCAACCTAGAAGCTTCTCTCCTTTGGTAATATATACATTTAGTGCTATTCTTTTCCCTCAAGCACTGCTTTGCAGCATCCCACAAATGTTTATATATTTTATTCATCTTCATTTTGTTAAAAATATTTTAAAATTTCTCTTGAGACTTCTTTGACCCATGTGTTAATTAGAATTGTGTTGTTTAATCTCCAAATCTTTTGGGATTTTCCAGCTTTCTGTTATTGACTTCTAATTTATTTCCACTGTGGTCTGAAAGCATACTTTGTATTACTTCTGCTCTTTTAATTTTGTAAAGGTGTGTTTTATGGCCCAGATTATGGTCTCTCTTGGTGAATTTCATGTGAGCTTGAGAAGAATGTGTCTTCCGCTGTTTTTTATTGGATGAAGTATTGTATAGATGTCAGTCAGATCCAGTTGATTGATAGTACCGTTCAGTTCACCTATATCCTTACTGACTTTCTGCTTGCTGGATCCACCAGTTACTGACAGATGTGTTGAAGTCTCCAACTATAATAGTAGATTTGTTTCTCCTTGTGCTCTGTCAGTTTTTATCTCACATGTTGTTAGATGCACACACATTAAGGATTTTTTATGTCTTCTTGGAGAAATGACCCCTTTATCATATGTAATGCCACTGTTTATCCCTGATAATTTTTATTGTGGAAGTCAACTTTGTCTAAAATTAATATAGCTACTCCAGCTTTCCTTTGATTAGTATCTGTGTGGTATATCTTTCTCCATTCCTTTACTGTAATCTGTGTGTTTATATTTGAAATGGGTTTCTTATAGATATCATGTATTTGAGTCTTGTTTTTTTATCCACTCTGACAGTCTCTGCCTTTTAATAGGTATATTTAGATCATTCACATTTAAAGTGATTATTGATATAGTTGGTTTAATACACTCCCATATTTATAACTATTTTCTCTTCATTGCCTTTTGTTCTTTTTTGGTCTTTCATTCTTTTTTATGTCTTCTCTGCTTTTAATTGTTTTATATGATTCCATTTTCTCTCTATTTTAGCATATCAATTATACTTCTTTTTAAAAATTTTTAATGGTTGCCTCAGACCTTGTAACACATTTACAACTAATCTAAATCACTCTCAAGTAGCACTATACCTCTACATGGGTAGTGTAGTTACCTTATAATAGAGTATTTCTAATTGCTCCCCCCTGCCTTTTATAATGTTGATGCCATTCTTTTTATCCATAAGCTATATTCACTGAATACGTTGTTGCTGTTATTATTATGAACAGATTTTTATCTGTTAAATCAATTAAGAATAAGAAAAATAGGGCGCATGGGTGGCTCAGTCATTAAGCTTCTGCCTTCGGCTCAGGTCATGATCTCAGGGTCCTGGGGTCGAGCCCCACATCAGGCTCCCTGCTCGGCGGGAGGCCTGCTTCTCCCTCTCCCACTCCCCCTGCTTGTGTTCCTTCTCTCGCTGTGTCTCTCTGTCAAATAAATAAAAATCTTAAAAAAAATAAGAAAAATAAAGGATTTTATTTTATCTTTATTTATTCCTTTTATTTATTTATTTGAGAGAGAGAAAGAGCACATGTGGGCACACATGAGCAGGGGGAAGGGCAGAAGGCAAGGGAGAGAATCTCAAGCAGACTCCCTGCTGAGTGTGGAGCTGGATTCTGGGCATGATCCTGAGATCATGACCTGAGCCACTTAACCAACTGAGTCACACATGTGCCCCTGTTTATTCCTTTTCTAACATTCTTCCTTTTTTAAGGTAGATCTGAGTTTCTGACCTATATAATTTTTCTTCTTTTTGAAGAACTTTTTTGAACATTTCTTGAAAGGCAGATCCACTGGCAACACATTCCCTCGATTTTTGTTTGAGAAAACCTGATTTCTTTTTGACTTTTGAAGGATAACTTCTTGGGATACAAAATTCTAGATTGGTTGGGTGTGATATAATGATTTATAAGAAATATATATTTGGATGTGATGAGCACTAGGTGTTATATGCAACTAATGAATCATTGAACATTATATCAAAAACTAATGATGTACTATATGTTGTCTAATTGAATTTAAATTAAAAAAAATCTATATTGGGTCATTCAGGTGACAAAAATATTTTTCTCAGATATATTTGCTCTTCATCTACAGTTCCTGAAAATGCTTTAGACCCATAAAGGTGAAGTATGTGCCTTGTTATTAATGAAGGTAACTTTCAGACCCCACCCAAGTGTAAGGGCTTGTTGCCTAGAGAACCAAACATGTGATTAGAGGGTTGGAACTTTCATTCCCAACCCTGGACTTCCAGGCAACAGAGGGGAGCTGGTGGTTGAATCAGCCGCTGGCCAATGACTTTGTACAACTATACAGTGAAGCCTCCATAAAACCTCAAGAGGACTGGATTTGAAGAGCTCTGGATTGGTGAACACTTGGAGATGTGGGGAGAGTGACTTGCCTGGAGAGGGCATGGATATACCTTTTCCGGTGTACCTCTTCATCTAGGTGTTGATTTGTATTCTTTATCATATCCTTTAAAAACTGGTAAACATAAGTAAATGTTTCCCGGAGTTCTGTGAGCCACTATATTAAAGTAAAAGAAACTAAGGAGAAGGTCATTGGAACCCCAGTCTGTAGCCCATGGATCAGAAACACAGGTAACAGCCTGGGGGCTTGATGACTGGCATCTGAAGTGGGGGGTGGAGGGCAGTCTGGTTGGACTGAAAACCTGTGGAATCTGATGCTATCTCCTAGTAGATAGTGTAAGAATTGAGTTGAGTTGTCCAACACTCTACTGGTGTCTGAGAATTGCTTGGTGTTGTGTGTGGGAGATCTCCTCCCCCCATATTGGAATTGGGTCTCGGAGTCTTAAAGACTGTGGGTGGGGGTTGTTTCATCACTTTAAATATTTTACTTCACTCTGTTTTCTTGCATGTTTTTTGAAGAGAAGTCCAATGTAACTTGGAACTTATCCTGTTCTTCTTTAGATAACGTGCTTTTTCCCCTCTGGCTTCTTTCAAGATGTTCTCTTTATTTTTGATTTTCTATAGTTAGAATAGTATGTACCTGGGTATAGGTTTTTTGGTGTTTATCCTCCTTGGTGTTTTGTAAGCTTTTTGGATTTGTGGTTTGGTGTCAGTGATTAATTCTGAAAAATTCTCAGCCATTATTATTTCAAGTATTTCTTCTGTTCTCTTTTTCTTATCCTTTTAGTATTCCCGTTATGTGTATATTACACCTGTTCTCATTGTCCCTCAGTTCTAGAATACTGTGTTCTGCTTTTATCATTTTTTGTTGTTGTTGTTCTAGTTTAGGAAGTTTCTGTTGACATATCTTCAAGTTTACCAGTCTTTCCTTGGCTGTGTCCAGTCTACTTATGAGCCCATCAAAAACATTCTTCATTTGTATGGAGTTTTGATTTTTAGCATTTCCTTTTGATTTTTTTTTAAGATTTTATTTATTTATTTGACACAGAGAGAGAGAACAAGCAGGGGGAGCAGCAGGCAGAAGGAGAGGGAGAAACAGGCTCCTCGCTGAGCCAAGGAGGTTCTGATGTTTGCTTTGTCTCTTCAGTCTTTGCATTTTACATTTTAGCATGCCTTGTAATTTTTTGTTGGAAGTTGTATGTGATGTAAAAGGAATTGCGGTAAATGGGTCTTTGGAGTGAGGTTTTATGTTTATCTGGCGAGGGACTAGGTTATGTATGTTGTTGCTGAAGCAGTAGGTGTCAGGGGCCAAAATTTCCTCTAGTGTCCTTGTTTTTGTTTGCCTGGTACTGATTCCAGTGGCTTACTTCTGGTAAGCTGTGATTCTTGGTATTCACTTCTCTTACTAGTTTTGGGGACAGCAGTCTGCTCTGTGATCTTAAATCTCTGATGGAACTAAAAACAGTTGTTGATATTTTTTGTTCAGGTTTTTTTCTTGTGAGGACAGGAGTGATGATTTCTAAGTTCTTTACATGTAGGATCAGAAACCAGAAGTTAGAGAAGATAGTTTGAGATTTGTTCTGACCTGAGGAGGGATCCTGCCAACAGTCTTTTTCTGATTTCTCTCTGACAAATTAGCCAGCCTACAATTTAGCCTCTATGGCCAGTGAATCTACAAATTTCTTCCCATTTGCCTTTCACCACAAACTCCACTGTTATAGAGAGTGCTCTTAGGCTAGAACTTCTCTACACTCTGTTGCAAATGAAGTCAGGTCCTCTGGGAAGGGAATAGGGCTATCTGCTTTACAGCCGGCTTCTTCCCCCCAGGCAAAATATTCAAGCTGAGGCTTTAGAGTTGGTGGTACTGGGGTGGGGGTGGGGAATCAATGGCATGCTTCTCTCTGAGTGACTCCCTACTCTAAAAGCTGATGACCTGGAGTTAAAGCAAACATAGCCTCAGATTTTCTTGCCTCTCTTAATGTGGAACCACTGCTTTATGAGGTGGGCTAAGGGTAATCAGAGCCTCTGTATTCTTAGGCATGCCACGCCCAAGGTAGAGTTGGGGCTAGGTGGAAGAAGGGAGCCCTACTTTTTGACTACACTCACCCAGGACTCAGCCCCAACAACCAGCAGTTGGGAGCTACATGAGAAGTGCTGTCATCCTGGTCCCCCTAGAAGGTGGCCCACTGGGAGCTGGGGGTAGAGGGAGTCCTGTGCTCTTGGCTATACCAGTCTGGAGTAGTTTTCATCTTGCTGAGCTAAGAACAGATGGAAGGAGCACATCCTAGATCAGACATCATAGACTCTCACTATTCTTACTGAACTCTAGTAGATTTTTTGGAATAAATGTTTCTTTGTTTGCTGTATGCCCCTAGGACCATTTCCAGAGACTTTAAATAGTTGTCCTTTTATAGTTTTCACCAGTTTTCCTGGAGAGCATGCCCATAGAGCTCCTCATGCTGTCATGTTGGAAGTGGATATCTGGACATTTCTTTATATGATCATAATGTCATTACCACACCTAACGAAATTAGTAATAATTCTTTGGTATCATTTAATGCCCATTTCATAACTTACCCAATTTAGAGGTATCTGCTTTAATTAAAAAAAATTTAAATCTGAGTAGGTGGCATTGGTTGGTGTTCTAATAATAAGTAGTTGGAGTTCTTTACTATGGCATTCAGGGGTGTTTTACCCATAGTTTAGAATCACCCAGAGTTTAGAAGTTTGAGCTTGCTTTCATTCCTGTGAAATTCTGTTTGGTTTAAACCTTTGAATCAGAGAACATCAAAAGTGAATAAAATTATCACTCAGAAAATTGTTTCTTTTTTTTTAAATATTTTTATTTATTTGAGAGAGAGAGCGCAAGCAGGGGGGATTGGCAGAGGGAGAGGGAGAAGCAGGCTCCCCACTGAACAGGGAGCCTGACACGGGGCTCTATCCCAGGATCCTGGTATTAAGACCAGAGCCAAAGGCAGACCCTTAACCAATTGAGCCACCCAGGTGCCCCGAAAATTGTTTCTAAATAGTAGTTTAATTTTAAAGTTAATCAGTTAAAAAAAAAAAGGAAAACATCTATGATCATATCTCAGTAGTAATCAGGGAAGTATAAACTAAAGGTAGGGGACTATTTTTCACATAAAAAATCTTGTGTTCAGTACTGGTAGAGGTACAAACTTGTTCAACCTTTCTGAAAGGGAATTTGGGAGTAAAAACCCCGCAAAGGTATTTCCTTTTTTTACCCACTAATTTTCATCCTAAAATAAAGAGATTCTTTATCTAATTTTCATTTTATAGTATTAGAATAACAGTTTATGGGGCGCCTGGGTGGCTCAGTCGTTAAGCGTCTGCCTTCAGCTCAGGTCATGATCCCAGGATCCTGGGATCGAGCCCCGCATCATGCTCCCTGCTTGGCGGGAAGCCTGCTTCTCCTTCTCCCACTCCCCCTGCTTGTGTTCCCTCTCTCACTGTGTCTCTCTCTGTCAAGTAAATAAATGAAATCCTAAAAAAAAAAAATAAATAACGTTTATGAACCCCTTGGAATTCAGCAGAGATATTCATAGTAAATGTCCAAGGGTAAAGAAGGAATTCATTATGATCCAATTTTGGAAAATAATCTGCAAGTAAGTATATGTATATAAAGGAAAACCAGAAGGAAATGAACCAAAATGTTAATAATGGTTATTTTTGTAATCTTCTATTATTATAATCTACTTTATTTTTCAGATTTTCTATGAATTTTATTGTGAATTTTGTGATCAGAAAAAAAACGTTAACATTTAGTTAAGAAAAGGAAAGCAGTGGTGCGCCTGGGTGACTCAGTTGGTTGACCGTCTGCCTTCGGCTTGGGTCGTGATCCCAGGGTCCTGGGATCGAGCCCCGCATCAGGCTCCCCGCTCCACAGGAAACCTGCTTCTCCCTTTCCCACTCCCCCTGCTTGTGTTTCCTCTCTCGCTGTGTCTCTCTCTGTCAAATAAATAAATAAAATCTTTAAAAAAAAAAAAAAAAGAACAGGAAAGCAAAATAGCAAGTTATATCTTGGTATTCCAAATCTCTGAAAGAAAAAAGTCACTCAGAGCTGAGCAAACACTGTCTCAGTTATCAAGAAGAATAATTGCTCATTTTTCTTTTTTCCCAGCATTGCATCAGAGCCAAGAAAACTTTATGAAATGCCAAAATGTTCCAAATCAGAAAAAATAGAGGATGCATTATTATGGGAATGCCCAGTGGTAAGATTTGTTTTTAGAGTATTTGTTTCTAACACATTTTTAGCCTAAAAGAACTGATTATTGTTAATATATGTAAAAAGGAATAAATCTTAAATATCATAGTGATTCTTGACTCTTGAAAGGAGTCAAGAAGAGAGTATATCCTTTGCTTATTTTTCCTTGTGAAATAATTTCTATTTTTAAAAATTGTACATTAATATTATGAATGTATTTTAAAAATTTGATGCCATTTGTAAATTTTGAAAACTGGAAAAAGTTATGAACTGGTTAAAAGTTTTATAAGCAATGTAAGGTAGTTTAGAGTTATTCTCAATGTTTAAGAGATCATTCTGATTTAAGAGATCATTCTATCAAAATAAAATATTAATTTAGGCAACAATTATGTTACATGGCTCTTTGAAAGTAAATTCTTGTTAGTTTCCTTCATGAATCTTGTTAGGAAAATAATAAGTCAAAAACAAAAAATAATAGGGGCGCCTGGGTGGCTCAGTTGTTAAACGTCTGCCTTCAGCTCAGGTCATGATCCCAGAGTCCTGGGATCGAGCCCCGCATCGGGCTCTCTGCACGGCGGAAACCCTGCTTCTCCCTCTCCCACTCCCCCTGCTTGTGTTCCCTCTCTCGCTGTGTCTCTCTCTGTCAAATAAATAAATAAAATCTTTAAAAAATAATTAATAAAAAATAAAATAATAGGCTAAACTCATTCCACAAGACAGACCAGCGTTGCCCTGTGTGTATTTTTCAGAAGACTGTTTTAATAAAATGAAAACATCTTATCCTTCCTAGAGGAGTTGGGAGCATTGAGTTGTAGACAAAATAAGTGGGATATTCTGAGCTTAAAAGGTGAAACAAATTTATTTATATAATTACTTCTTAGAGCCTTTAATAATACTATGCAATAATACTAATGTTCATGGTGATTTTGACAACCATATTCCAAAACTCTTTTGATCATAGGACTTCCTTTTTTGAGGTATATTTCTACGTACTGGTTTTCCGTGGATCAGTGTTTTAAGAACAGCACTTAGGAAATACTGCAGCAAATTAATCAGGTCTCTGAATCTGGCTGATTGTTTTTTTAGGAAAAATAGAACTTACAATATGGGACCAAAAATAATGTTTAAAGGATAAGAGGCTATGCTTTGAATTTACTATTAAAATTCTTTCTCTCTCTTTTTAAATACTGTTGTTTTTATATAAATTGCAGTTTTCCTGAGCTGCTGCTTTCTTTTTCCCTAGACACTTATTCTTTTTTTTATTTTTATTTTTATTTTTTTTAAGATTTTATTTATTTATTTGAGAGAGAGAGAATGAGAGATAGAGAGTACGAGAGGGAAGAGGGTCAGAGCGAGAAGCAGACTCCCCGCTGAGCAGGGAGCCCGATGTGGAACTCGATCCTGGGACTCCAGGATCATGACCTGAGCTGAAGGCAGTCGCCCAACCAACTGAGCCACCCAGGCACCCGACACTTATTCTCTTTAAAAAGAGACATTAAATCTATGTTTTCTTCCCTGATTTCTTATTGAGAGCTGAAAATAACTGTTGTGCCTCCAACATCTAAAGCCTTTTATTTTTTTTTTAAGATTTTATTTATTTATTTGAGAGAGTGAGAGAGAGAGAGCATGAGCCAGGGAAGGGGCAGAGAAGCAGACTCCCCGCTGAGCAGGGAGCTGGACATGGGACTTGATCTTGATCCCAGGACTCTGGGATCATGACCTGAGCCAAAGGCAGACGCTTAACTGATTGAACCACCCAGGTGCCCTCTGAAGCCTTTTTTTTTTTTTTTAATAACTATTTTCTTTTTCTTTCTTTCTTTCTTTCTTTCTTTCTTTCTTTTTCTTTCTTTCTTTCTTTCTTTCTTTTTCTTTCTTTCTTTCTTTCTTTCTTTCTTTTCTTTCTTTCTTTCTTTTCTTTTCTTTTCTTTTCCTTTCTTTTCTTTCATTTTATTTATTTGTCAGACAGAGAGAGAGCAGAAGCAGGGGGAGCAGAAGGCAGAGGGAGAGGGAGAAGCAGGCTCCCTACTGAGTAAGGAGCCTGATGGAGGGCTCCATCCTAGGATCCTGGGATCATGACCTGAGCCGAAGGCAGATGCTTAACCGACTAAGCCACCCAGGCATCCCTAAAGCCTTTTAATCCATTTTCATTTGCTGGGGGGAGGAGGAAGACAGATTTCCTAATTGAGAAAAGTTTTGAAGACACCAGTACAAAATCACCAAAAATTTAAAGCAATCCTTGCAAAAATAAAGTTTCTAGTAACCTAGTTCCTATTCTCACTTCTTTTACCATTTTCTTCTCATTTGAAGTTAAGCAAGATTTTCCATTAAGAAAAACTGAGAAGCATATATTGTTGTTAACATACTGATGTGAAACGACGCTTAAATCAGCACCCTTGTTTTTCTGAGACAGTGTGTGAAATACAACTTTTGGTTTAGGAAAATAGCTCAAACCTATTACATGCTATTTCAAATTCTTTTTTAATAGGCAAGGTATAAATAGTATATATTTTTTTAATTAAGAATCTCCTTGGGGGGCACCTGGGTGGCTCAGTCGTTAAGCGTCTGCCTTCAGCTCAGGTCATGATCCCAGGGTCCTGGGATCGAGCCCCACATCGGGCTCTCTGCTCAGCGGGGAGTCTGCTTCTCCCTCTCCCTCTGCCTGCCGCTCTGCCTACCTGTGCTCTCTCTCTCTCTGTCAAATAAATAAATAAAATCTTTAAAAAAAAAAAAAGAATCTCCTTGGGGAGGGTATGTGCTATTGTGAGCACTGTGAATTGTGTAAAACTGTTGAATCACAGATCTGTACCTCTGAAACAAATAATACATTATATGTTAAAAAAAAAAAGATAGTAGGAAGGGAAAAATGAAGGGGAAGAAATCGGAGGGGGAGATGAACCATGAGAGACTATGGACTTTGAGAAACAAACTGAGGGTTCTAGAGGAGAGGGGGTGGAGGGATGGGTTAGCCTGGTGATGGATATTAAAGAGGGCACGTACTGAATGGAGCACTGGGTGTTATACGCAAACAATGAATCATGGATCACTACATCAAAAACTAATGATGTAATGTATGGTGATTAACATAACATAATAAAATAAAATAAAAAAAAAAGAATCTCCAGGAGATGATACTTACATAAGACACCATAGAATAAAAATATTTACATCATTGCATGTGATTTTAATGTAAGACTTCTAGTAGTTAATAAGCTTACACACACACACACACACACACACACACACTCTCTCTCAAGAAACAAACACAAGAACCTTGTTTCTTTCCCTAACATTTGAAAGGGAAGACAAATCTTTAAAAGCATATATAAAATAACTATGCCTTCATTTTTTTCTATTCACTTTTCAGCCTACCTGAATACTAGATTAATTCCAACTTTCCTATCCTTAACTTTCCTCTTAGAACTTCCTTTTTAGGGGCACCTGAGTGGCTCAGTCAGTTGAGGATTTGAATCTTGGTTTCAGCTCAGTCATGATCTTGGGGTGGTGAGATCAAGTCCTGAGTGGGGCTGTGCACTCAATGAGGGGTCTGCTTAAGATTCTCTACTCTGCCCCTCCCTGCGCTGCTCTCTCTCTCAAATTTTTTTAAAAAAGAGAGAACTTCCTTTTTATTTCACAAATCAAAATAGAACTCCTTGCTTCTCTTTCTTTTCCTGCCTTTGACTTCCACCTTGTGGCAGGTGCTCAGTGGCAGGCATGCCCAAGTAGCTCTTTCCCTTTTTGGGGGATAATTCATTGGCGACAGAGAATATCTTTATTTATTTATTTATTATCGTGTTATGTTAATCACCATACACCCAGTGCCCCATGTAGTACATGCCCTCTTCACTAACCCATCCCCCCACCCCCGCCCCTCTAGAACCCTCAGTTTGTTTCTCAGAGTCCATAGTCTCTCATGGTTCATCTCCCCCTCCAATTCCCCCCCCTTCATTCTTTGAAACCTGGCCTATCTTCTGTTTTTCTTTGGCTGCCTTGTTTCTGCATTTTAGCTTTCATTTGGAGTTATAGTAGAGCCACAGTAAATCATGGAACAATTTGTCCTTTGGCCATTTTGACTTCTATCAAAAGGAAAACAGGTCTTGGAATAAAGAAACATTTATTCCTTGTGGAGGGGGAGGAGCAGAGGGAGAGGGAGAATCTTGAGTAGGCTCCATGCCCAGTATGGAGAGCCATGTGGGACTTGATTTCACCACCCGAGATCATGACCTGAGCTGAAATCAAGAGTTGGATGCTTAACTGACTGTGCCACCCAGGTTCCCCAAGAAACATCTTTTCTGGCAGGTGACTTACGCTGATGCTATTATACATGGTTTTAAGAACTGTTATTATCATTGTTATCACAGCAGCATCATTAGTAACACTCCTACTGTGTTGTGATGATGATTGGCTCACATTTATTGAATTATTTAATGATAAATAATAAGAAATTATTTGAGGTACTGTTTAAGAACTTTATGTGAATAAACTCACTTAATAAGTTGATAAAAATAATTACCTACAATTTCATCTTTCCTTGTCTTAATTCTCTATTTGTACATTTAATATTTCATCTTTGGTTTACTTATCTATTTCTTTAAGGTTTTAGCTGTTTTTTTTGGACATAGATTTCTGTAGATTTGTTCATGACCAACCAGTTTCATTTTTACATCTTGTATTTTTTAGGGGGAAATACTTCCCAATCCATCAGATTATAAATCTTCACTCATAGCACTGACTGCTCATAATTGGCTGTTTCGCATATCAGCAACTACTGGAAAAGTCCTTGAGAAAATATATCTTGCTTCATATTGCAAATTCAGGTATTAACTGTGACTTTATTACTCAAAATTTTATTAAAATATATAAAATATAAATATATATACAAATTTGTGACTTGTGGCCCAGGAAATTACAAGTTTTGGGTTGTTTTTTTTTTAAGTTTCCCATTGTATATCTGGATCTCAATTTATAAACCTTTTCTTTTTTTCTCTCCTTATGACTACCCTTGAAGATCTGAGGATACAGACCTTTTATCATTTATTTTTGTATCACTCATAAGTAACTAACCTTGGCAGATATCTGTCCCCCACCCTTTTCAAATTTCCCTTCTATAAATAGTGTTTTATATGTTCTGCGAATAGTATTTTATATGTAGGTTGCATTTCATGATAGATTTTACTGAAGGCTAGTCTGTTTCAGTTAAATCACCTGCCTAGTACAGTCTAAGAACTGTTTTGTTTTGTTTTGTTTTGTTTTTAAAGTGATCTCTACACCCAGTGTGGGGGCTCAACCAAGATCAAGAGTCACATTCTGACTGAGCCATCTGGGTGTTCCTAAAAGCCGTTATTTTAACTTAGTAGTTTTATATATTTTATATAGACATATTTGGAGTAAATATATGCATGTAGAATGTGAAGGTAACATTTTTAATGCTTTTTGTAATGTTAATGTCCGTTTTAAAGTAGGAATGGTCTTTTTTCTAAGTTTTGAATATGTTTGATCAGTTTTTATTTATTGACACTCTAGAAGGATTAAAATTCAATATATATATATATTTAATAGGAATATATCCATATAAAGATGTAGAGGGAATTTTTAAGTTATTTCTTTTTTAAAATAAATTACTTTGCTTTTATAATTTAAATAAAGAACTTTATTTATGAAATATCTGTTATATTTTGATTATAAGGAAACTTACCGAAATGAATAACCTTCTCGTCATCTTTTTACAAGATACCTGAGCTGGGACACTCCTCAAGAAGTCATTGCAGTCAAGTCAGCTCAAAACAAAGGCTCAGTATTGGCCCGGCAGGTAGACATCTTTAAATATCAATAAATAAATCTTTAAACATCAATAAGATGAGGAATTTGTTTGTTTCCAGAGGAAATTGTCTGCAAATTTGTTAGGAAAGAACTAATGATCTTGGATTTCTGAAGAATGGTAGAAAAGTTAAGAAAATGATATAAACTTAATAAATACCGTTTAAGCTGCCTTGGGGAAGTACAACAGATTATTTTACATTCCACAGTGGAAAGAAATTGACAGAACCTTGTTCCTCAAAGTAAGAGAGTTATCTTTTTCAAGCAGAGAAATCATTCAAGCTTTAACTATTGATAATTTTTTCTCATTTCACATAGACATGTCAGGGTAATTCTACTTTGAGATGATGTGACTATGATAACTATGTCTTTTGGCTCTTTATTAGAATTCCAATTTATAACATAATTTATATTATATTAACAAAATAATATATGTATAATAATGACACAATCAGATATGATATCTACCAGAAATCTATATTAATTTATATTATAATACAGAAAATAGGGGCACCTGGGTAGCTCAGTCGTTAATCGTCTGCCTTTGGCTCAGGTCATGATCCCAGGATCCTGGGATTGAGCCCCGCATCGGGCTCCCTGGTCAGAGGAGGGCCTGCTTCTCCCTCTCGCACTCCCCCTGCTTGTGTTCCCTCTCTCGCTTTCTCTCTCTCTCTGTCAAATAAATAAATAAAATCTTAAAAAAAAAATACAGAAAATATATTTTATTATGCAGTATATAAAATGTTTTTGTTGTATAGTATATAAAATATGTTTTGTTGCTAAGAAATGTTTATTGTTAATGTTTATTTATTTGTATTTTTTTTTATTATTTACTTATTTTTGATGCGGGGCTTAAACTCATGACCCTGAGATCAAGACCTGAGCTGAGATCAGGAGTCAGAAACTTAAACGACTGAGCCACCCAGGCGCCCCTATGTTTAGTTTTATAGATTTGTTTGTGTATGTGTATGTGTATTGAAGGGCTGAAGGTTTAATGGACATATTTTGAACATGTATGCTTTCCTGTGTAAGTAACTTTGCAAGGTAGGTAGATGTTTTCAATTCATGAAAACATCCACATAACTGCTAGGACAGATGGATGTTTTCAACTCACGAAAATAGTGTTTCTAAAATTCTTTTGAGAGCTGCCTGTAATTTAATCTTTCCTTTTAGGCAGGCATTCAACAGCCTGTTTTGCTGTACCTTGCAGTGTTCCATGTTTTACCTTTTTCACTTATAGGGATTCTGGAGATCAACAAGAAGGTAAGAACTTACTTATTTTATTTCAGTATTAATTTTTTGATAAGATGTGATGTCAATGTATGTTTGTTTATTAGGTGTTTTGATTGCAAATGTTCCCCTGACTGTAAAAAGCTCTCTGATCTAGTTTGTTTCATATCAAAATACATGAGAATGTTTCATTTAGGAAGGAAGCCTAATCATCCTTTCATCTTTCTGCATGTTCTTATGCCTTTCAAGTGGAAGTGTTGAATACCTTTGGTGTCATTAACAAACCACTACTTTATAAAATTATGAAATGAGTAAGGTGTTTTTTTTAGAGGGATATTCCAAAGCTTGTTAAAAGGACCATTAGGAAGATGAAAAGCTACAACAAAATGAATCATTTTAATTGCAAAGTGTAGATCTAAAATTTGTTTTATGTTACATAAATAAGACATATAATTAAATATGTGAGTTTTCCAACTCATTCAGTTATAGGTTTTATTCTTGTCATTTTTCTTGATTTATGGTCTGTTATATTGGAGGAAAGAAAAGACATATTTCCTTTGAGTAAAAGAATCAATAGCCTCCTACTTTCCATTAAAAAAATTGTTACTTAGTCTAGGTGGATAGTTATTTATTGGTCTATTCTACTGGTCTTTAATTACGCACTTCAGGTATTACTGAGGTCATATCTTCAGGGTCCACTAAGAGTCATTAGCAAATAAGATGAACATATTAAAAAAATTTTGCATAAGCATATTATACTAAGCTACATAAAGGCGAGTGAGTAGTATCAGTTACCTACTCATTGTTTTGTGCCAGGCACTTTGAGTAGTTTATAACTTTGTGACATATAGTGGGTTCAACTAGGAAGTTAAGTAGCTACCCAAATCCCAAGTAAGTGGAGAAGCTGGAATTAGAACCTGGGTTTGACTCCAAAGTGTGAACCAAATTTTAAGATGCAGTGGCTGCTATATTAGAGCACTCATTGTTTGAAAACATGTTTGAATTACACGGGTCCTCCTTTTCAAAGTGG
Source organism: Callorhinus ursinus (assembly GCF_003265705.2). Taxonomy (NCBI): domain Eukaryota; kingdom Metazoa; phylum Chordata; class Mammalia; order Carnivora; family Otariidae; genus Callorhinus; species Callorhinus ursinus. The sequence goes on along the minus strand of NW_027397064.1, from coordinate 58,790,388 downwards.
GAAACAAGGATCAGCAAGTAAAAAATCAGGAGCTAGTCAAGGTCGAAGCAAAGCATAATTATCTTTCTAAGAGATGACAAGAAACACAATTTACTAATTTAACTGTTTTCTTTGTCCTTGTGGATGAAGTAGTTGTGTGTGCTTATTACAGTCTACAACAGAAATGAACAGTTAACTAAGTCATCAATTGTTTCTCTTTACTCTCAGATTGCTATGATAATAATTGGAGGGATGTGGTTTTGATTAGGGTTAGTTGGAGCTGAAGTGTACCCTCTACTCCCCATGTATAAGAGACCACCCAGGGCGAAGTTCAACATGTACTTTAAGCTGATCTTTGGGGTAGTAAATCTTCACTAAGTAATTTGTCTTGAGTAGAAACAGAAACAGATTTTCACTTGATTTCCACTTGTTCTTTCATTGCTATGAATATTTGTCTATGTTGGCTTTTGTTAAATATTAAAATAGGCGCAGAATCAAGTTACTTTATCAGAGCTCTGTGGGGGACCAGGACAGAACCCGGTGCACAGAACAAGCCCAGAAAGGGGGCGAAGAGCCAGAGCCTTACTCAGGGTACTCAGGGCTAGCCGGGCTCAATGTCTCTGTAGGTGCTTGCTTGGTCTTTAACACGTTTGGTTTTTATATGACTGAAAAATCAAGCAGTGTTAGATATTTCAAGAGCAAAGTAATGGTAAAATTCTGGAGTTGGCTGTTTTTCATTAGAAGTACTTTCTTACATCCAATCTTTTCACTTTTAGCTAAAAAATAAGTTTCTTTATAAATAACATTTTAGCATGAAGAATAGGTCCCTATATTTACTCTACAACACATATCCCGCATGGTAGAATTAGACGGTCTCAGTGTATGCCTATGTCCACAAGGAATAGGATGTGTTATTAAAAGATATTGACAAAACTACAAAGCAAATGGATGAAGCAAATGAATGCTGCTGAATCATTTTTTTTCTTTTTTTAATTTATTTATTTTTGATGTAGTGATCCATGATTCATTGTTTGCGTATAACACCCAGTGCTCCATGCAGAGCGTGCCCTCTTTAGTACCCATCACCGGGCTAACCCACCCCCCCACGCCCCTCCCCTCTAGAACCCTCAGTTTGTTTCATTTTGAGGGTTAAGTGCTGCACTCCATTAGTGTTCCTCTTTGAGACTCTAGTGGCCTACGACCCTAATGACACTTTAATTTCAAGTCTCTAAATTATAATTAAGTTATATGGTAGGCAGCAGTGTTGTAGTGGTGACCTGAATGTTAAGCAAATGCACAAACCACTGTGAACACTCAGAGGATTGGCCTTCTGGTCTTTTCTCAGGTGATATCTACCTTTCCCCTCAGATTTTCGGGAACGTTACAGATGCTACCTTGTCTCATGGAATACTAATTGTGATGTACAGCTCAGGACTGGTCAGACTCTATAGCTTCCAAGCCATCACTGAACAGGTAGAGAAGACTGAAATTTGCCATATTATAATAACTCGAGGTTTGGACTGAGGTATGACTTTTTTTTTTTTAATGAAATGCTTTTAGAATAAGGCACTTGTGTAGATTTCAACTCTACAAAACTGTACAAATGCAGAAAGACAAAGTAACTTTTAAAAGAGGGGAGGGAAGATAAACAGAAACGCCTTGAGTCAATAAAGATATTTTCTCTGTCATATACATGTAATTTGACTTTTTCTCTCCTCAGACAGCGAATAAGTAGGTGCTAAAGCCACCGTTTTTGTTTTGTTTTGTTTTTAGTTCATGCAACAGAAACTTGACTTAGGGTGTGCATGCAGATGGGGTGGGACTGCTGGAACTGTAGGAGAGGCTCCTTTTGGCATTCCTTGTAATATTAAAATCACAGGTATGGCTACTATATAGCATTTTTTTCACCTTAAGAAATAAGTGGTCATATAAATAGTTATTTATTGTAATCATCCAGATGTTTTCTCATAATTTAATTATAAACTGAATTCATTTTACTTCTATATAGCATATTCCTTGCTATTGAATAGGTGTTAACAAAATCTATCAGTTATTCATTGAACTGAAGGCCTGGGGATACTGAGTCTTCTTTGGCTTTTAATTAGGGGAAGGTGAAACCCAACATCACTGATAAGAGAAGTGCAAATTAAAATTATCATAAGATATATCTTTTCGGATTCTCAAATATCAAAAAGTTATATAACAGTGTTTGTTAAAAGTATAGAAGTCTGTAACAGTATATTCATTTATTATTGGGGTCCTTTTTGGAGGACAGTTTGTCAATATGTATCAAAGCTTTAAATGTATATATTCCTTGAACAATTCCATGTTTAGGAATTTATACCAGATATGTTCACATGTGTACAAAATGACAAGTGTACAAGTACATTGTTTCTAATAGCAAGTGATTGGAAATAACATGTACATTGGTAGGTGGCACTAATATTATTTCATTGTTTGGCTGTATCATAAATTTAATTGTTAAAAAAACCTTTTTTTTGCATTGGTATAGAGCAATTGCCAATATATATTACCAAGTGATAAAAAGGAGTATAAAATTGTATATGAAAAGCTTCATTTGTATAAAGAATTCATATTCACATGTTAAAAGTATACATATAAGTATACTTTTTTATACATATACAAAAATTCATTAATTCATGCTTTTATTTATTTTTAAAGATTTTACTTATTTATTTGACACAGAGAGAGAGAGAGAGAGAGTGCACAAGCAGGGGGCGTGGCAGACAGAGGGAGAGGGAGAAGCAGGCTCCCCGAGGAGCAGGGAGCCCAATGCGGGCCTTGATCCCAGGACCCTGGGATCATGACCTGAGCCGAAGCCAGTCGCTTAACCAGCTGAGCCACCCAGGCACCCCTAGTTCATGCTTTTAGATTTGCTTGGAATATATGGAAGGACACCCAAAAACCTGATAAATAGTAGTTACCTCTGAGGGATAAGATGAAAGGAAGATTTAGTTTTCATTATATATCTTGTAATACTTTTTGAATGTGGTGCTTACATTGTGGTTCCTTGTGTATGCATGTACACATGCAGCTCCTTGAAATTTGAAGAACTTGACTTATATACCATTTTATTGATGAACTCTAAATTTGTTGAACCAGTTCACTAGTCTGGACATGTAGGTTGTTTTTAATTTTCTATGATTACAGAAAACATAAGAATATTCCTGTAACTATTAATGATTCTTGCCTGAATCAGTTATGTCATTTGGGGTGGCAGAATGGCCATTTGAAGGATTCTGTCATTCCTTCTACCTTTAATAACTAACATATTTCCATAAATAAAGACTTTCACTTGTCGCCTAGGAATAGAACTATAATTCCTCCTAAAAAGTCAAAGTATATACTTATTCCTTCTCTTTAATTATCAATATTTGAACAAGGAGTTGGTATAATAGTCACTTCCAATGTGGCAGAATATTTCAGAGGTCAGCACACATATATAATCACAATAGACTCAAGGATTTTTTTTTTTATTCAAAGTTATGTAGTTACAGTCATTATTCTTAATGATGTTCAGATTGCCCCAAATTTGGCCAGTGAGAACTCCACTTTGACACACCCCAGTAGTCTTGGAGAATTTCCTTGTTTTCTGGAACAATAATATATTGCAGGTTTATCTTTTACTTTCCGTGTCCTAGATCTGACAAGGAGCCATTTCAGTAGAGAACATCATCATTGACTGTGTTAGTTTCCCAGGGCTGCTGTAACACCACAGACTGGTAGCTTTAAACAAGAAAAATTTAATCTCTTACAGTTTTGGAGGCTAGAAGTCTAAAATTAAGGTGTTGGCAGAGATGACTTCCCTATGAAGACTCTAGGAAAGAATCCTTCCTTGCCTCTTCTAGCTTCTGGTTGTTGCTGACAGTCCTTGGCCTTTCTTGGTTTATGGCAGTATAACTCCCATTTCTGCCTGTCTTCACATGCTCTTCTTTACTCTGTTGTCTTCAAATCTCTCTCTCTCTCCTTATAAGAACACCAGTCATAGGATTTAGGACCCACTCTTATCCAATATGATCTCTGCAAAGACCCTGTTTCCAAATGAGGTCACATTCACAGATACTAGGGGTTAGGACTTTGACTTATCTTTTTGAGGGACACAGTTCAACGCACAACACAGACCAAGATCTAGTTGTGCTCAATGCAATTGGCTGTCTTTATTTTTTGGTGAACAGAGCTGGGAAATATATTAAAACAAAAATTCATTAGTTCATTCTCATATTTCCAATTTAATTGTTTTTTGCTTTTATATTTGTATTTCTTTTGGCTCCCACTTAACTTGATGCCTAATAAAATCTTATCCTATTATATATGTGATAATCTTAAAATTGCCATATCAGTGCTACTACTAAAAACTAAAGTATAGTGTTTTGAAGGTTAAGATTTCTCTACAGTTCCTTTTGTTCTTAGTGTACAGCCCAATAAGTGTACTACAGAAGTAATGTGTTCAAAGATTATTTGAAATTATTTTTCTGTATGATTAGGTTACCAATTTTATGTATTTAGATTCATTTGTTTTAGTTTGTTTTCAATTTTAGGTTTGTTTTTTCCCTTTGACTTTATTCTTGAAGTTGTAAAATGTATATATTTCAAAGGTCAAAACTATATAAAAAGATATTGTCTGAGAAATTTTGCTTCCATATATAGTCCTTTTATTCTGTTACTTCCTTCCCCCTACCCTACCCTGCCCCTAGAAGTAATCATTATTTTTAGTTTCAAGGTTATCCCTCTATTGTTTGTTTTTATAAAAATAAGCAAACGTGTGTATGTGTTCGTTAAATGTTACCTTCTTTCTTACACCAAATGTAGTATATCATATATTCTGTTCTGTACCTTGTATTTTCACTTAACATGTATCTAAATTTTTTAAACATTTATTTAATAGAAGAAATATCTAAGATTACCTACCTATTTTTCTTATTGAGATAAAATTGATACGTATATATAACATTAGATTAGTTTCAGGTGTACAGCATAATAATTCAATTTTTCCCAGGACAAGTTATCTCCCACTTGCGAGCGATTCCTCATAATTAGGATATTACCAAGGCTAGACATTAGACAAAGAGGGATTCTTGATGGTTTTATCCCTTAGCCATATTTTTCCCAGGAGCTTCCTCTGTAGCTGTAAAATTACAAACAGAGGCTTTAGCCAAGCATATAGTGGCCACCTTTAACCAAACCCAACATGCAGTCACCCACAAATTCAAAAGGTGGACCTCCAAAACCAAATGGTCCTTGACATCCTGACTGTAGCTCAAGAAAAAACTTATGCTAATATTGAGACTAAATATTTTGTATATATCCCTGATAACTCTAACGTATCCAAAGTTTTAGCAGACATGCACGTACGAATTAAAGCAACGTCTGACTCCTCTAATTCTCTCAGTGATTGGATTTCTTCCTGGTTTAGCGGAAATGGATAGTCCTGATGGAAACCACTTCTTTTACTAGCTATGATAATAATTATTCTAGGTCTTTTTATTGAGGGAGCTATTGTTATTACATGCTCTGCATAAATATGTCAGACAAATTATGTCAATGGAAACTGTAGGAAGCATCCCATTCTTATGATGAGGCCTCATGAGTGCCTCCAACTCAAACAATCTGCTCCTAGGGACCCTCCATGTAATGAGATAGCTCAGGATTTTTATGCCTCTCAATAGGTAGGATCTATAATCTCTTTCAGCCTGAAGAAGTTACAGAAGATGAGACCTTCACCCTTCAACACCCCTTAAGAATTAGGAGGATAAAAATCTCATACTAGGGAATGAGCGAGAAATTGAAGGGGACCCCATGAGAGAAAAAGCTGTTTTTTTCCTTTGCTTCTTTTCCAGTCTCTATTCTTGCTAGGACCTGCACCCCTGTCCCACTTTACACATGTCTTACAATGCAAATAGTGCATGTCCTCCTTGTAAGGGACAACGAGTTGATGATTCTCTAGAATAAATAACATCTAAGGAAGGACCAGGTGAGAATGACTGGACGAAGTGATACATAGTGTAAATCTACGTAAATCCACAGTAAATCTAGTTACCATTTATCACCATACGGTTGACCCCCTTCACCCATTTCACACCCCCCTCAACCCCTTCCCCTCTGATAACCACCAATCTGCTCTCTGTCTCTATGAACTCCTGTAAACAATGCTGCAGTGAACATAGGGGTGCATATCATCTTTCCAAATTAGTGTTTTCATTTTCTTTGGGTAAATACCCAGTAGTGGAATTACTAGATTATTTTTTGGAAAGATTTTATTTCTTTATTTGACAGAGAAAGAGAGAGAGAGTGCACAAGCAGGGGAGTGGCAGGCAGAGAGAGAAGCAGGCTTCCCGCTGAGCAAGGATCCCGACACAGAACTTGATCCCAGGACCCTGATTCATGACCAGAGCCAAAGGCAGATGCTTAACCGACAGCCACCCAGGTGTCCCCTGTTTTTAATTTTTTGAGGAACTTCCATGCTGTTTTCCATAGTGCCTGCACCAATTTACATTCCCAGCAGTGGTGCATGAGGGTTCCCTTTCCTCAACATCCTATTGTTCTTTATCTTTTTGGTAATAGACATTCTAACAGGTGTGAGGCAGTATCTCGTGGTTTTGATTTGCATTTGCCTGATATATTCCCTATATTTTAAAGTTACAGAAAAATCATTATCCTATTATAGCCCTTCTTTTATAAACCATACAACATTTTGTACAATTTGTATTAAAAATCTAAAGTATCATTGCTTGACCTTTCACGGACTCAGAGCATTATAATAATTATTATTTTCTTTTTAATGCCTCTCCACAGTCGAGCCAGTAGGAGCTCCTTTTCTTGGTTCTCTTATTCTTTTAATACTACACTGACATCCTTGTAAAATATCCTTTATAGCAATAACCAGATGGTTCAGACCTATCCTAAAATTTCCTCACTACAAGACATGGAATCTGCTACTGTCAGAATTTCTAGGACTCTTTAACTGAAAATAGTATTAGAGATCAAAATTCGGGCTCTTGAGGTTAGTGGGGACCCATCAGAATTGTGATGAACAGAGTCCTGCTGCTACTTTGGGGCCATTTTTAGCAACTGCTTAGAAAGTGTTTCTTTTTAAATACATCTTTTTGGATTGACTTTTTTTTCCCTATTGTTCATACCTATTTTATATTCTCTACAACATACCTACTTGAAATTTTAACCCCAAATTCAAACTCTAATTATATTTTTTCTTTTTGTATTTTTTCCTCATTCATCATCATTTGATAGCTACCATATTATCACATACGATGTTTGTACTTCTTTCATAATTTACTTACTGATGTTTTTTGCCCAGTTTTCTGTTGGGTTCATATTTTTCTTATTAAAAAGACTTTTTTTTTAAGATTTTATTTATTTATTCATAAAAGACAGAGAGAGAGGCAGAGTGAGAAGTAGGCTCCCCACAGAGCAGGGAGCCCGATGTGGTACTTGATCCCAGAATCCTGGGATCATGACCTGAGCCAAAGGCAGACGCTTAACCATCTGAGCCACCCAGGCACCCTAAAAAGACTTCTTTATATATTAAGAATATTATTCTTTTCCTAGAAGTTTTTTTTTTTTAAAGCACTCTAAGTATATTTAATACGTTTATACTTGTCTCTTTCTCAGGACTGTCAGTTTGTGAATTCACTTTTCATTATTTTTCTCCTTATGTATAGCACCAAGTGGTAAATTGTCCTTATGAAGAAGCCTAATAGTGTACACACTTCTATATGTAACATGTGACTCTTGAGTGAATGGTCTTCCTACCGCAAGCCCCTTTACTGACAGTGATGGCCTCATAACCAGAGAGTAAACTCTTAAGGTAGACGGGTAAAAAAAAAGAGTCGTAGATTAACCACCTGCTGAAACAGACTGTGTGCTTTGTGATGTTTCCCAAGTACTGTCCAAACGCTATTCTGGTCTTCTAAAGCTATAGTACATTCCACTTATGCATTTCTCTAAGAGTACATCTGTTTCGCTCTACTTAAAATTAGTTGTTATCGAAAAGACTAAGAGGCACCAACAGATACTTCTTTTATGGTGTCAGTCTCTAAACGACAGTGACTGACTAGATGTATCTAAACTAGTTAACTTGTCTAAAGATGATACTAGTAGTAGTGGCTACCCTTTAATAAAGCTTCCACTGTGACAGGACCCACCTATCCTAAGTGGTTACATTCATTATGACTACTATCACTTCTACACTGGAAATCTTAAGACTGCTCCGATAAAGTTTGCTAAGTATAACCTGTTGGTCTGGAATATGGAAGATCTCTTCCTCGCATCTGAAGGAATTATTAGACTTAATTACCTATTAGGATTGTCATGAGTGTTGGAAATAGTATCTAACCCAGAGTCTGAGACACACATGCCTAGTAAATAGCAGCTGCTTTTATTAGATGTACTTTGTCATTTTTTTCCCATCATAAGCACCTTCAGCCCACTTTTTATCTCCACTCAGCTGCAGGTCACACATAGCCTGAAGACAGATGTCTAGAAAGTTGACCTCATAACAGCATTTGTTTCCTACCAGCTTTCTCTTTTCTTAGCAATCAGCCTCTTTCCTGATTATATTTTATTTCCTGAACATAGTAATTTTTCATTAATGAAAATTTATAGATGGTACATGCAAAGAAGGGTTGAATTCAGTTCATGAATGTTCCAAGGCTACCAGAACAGAGAAAATAATAAATTTCTTTTGCCCATCTCTGCAGACACACCTCCACTGCTCTTTGAGGTATCCTCCCTGGAGAATGCTTTTCAGATTGGAGGCCATCCTTGGCACTACATCATCACACCTAATAAGAAGAAACAGAAAGGAGTTTTCCATATTTGTGCTCTGAAAGATAATTCCTTGGTAAATCATGAGTGATCAGACTTTTAGTAGTAAATTTGTATCAGAAATTCTTTATTTTCTACTTCTATAATAAGAATTCCTAAGAATTACTTTTTGTTTGTGTTAATAATTTGTAAACATTGTTAGGTACAGAAGACTACAAAGAATATGACAAAACACTTGTGTGTACTACCCAGAATTTAAAAGCATTAAGATTTGAAAATTTTTAGAAACCAAAGATTTCTCATGGGATTGCTGCAAAACATCTCTGAAGCTCCATAGTGGAAATTATTGATGGAGTATGTTCAGGCTTCCTCTGAAATTGCTGGTGCAATGTGTGGTTGGTCCTGTTTTTTCATGGTTTGCTGCTATTAGCTTTCCAGAGCAGAACCAGGTAGAACTCTGTTGGTCACAATGTAAGCATTGAAACACTTTGAATTCTCAAGAACATTATTAAGTTACTTATGGCGGAATAGGAAGAAATGGTACATGGTAAGACAATAGAAATTTCTACCCCTTGAATTAATTTTCTTTTGAACATGATTTAGGCATGATTTATCATTTAATTTAATTTAATTTAATTTAATTTAATTTAATTTAACTTAATTTATTGAGGGCCTAATGTGTGCCAGGCATGGCTGGGGACACATTCCCTTCCCTCAAGTTGCTTAGGCTCTTGAAAGCACACATGTAGATAAATAAGATGCAGTCTGTTAAGCACAGTGATTAAGAGAAGTGCAAAAGAGCAAATACACAGGGAGTGGTGGAGGGGTTCCCCTTTGTTTTGTATTGCCGAGTTAGTGTAGTTTATATCTGGAACCTATATATTTGATATATCAAATGATCTTACTTTTTCTGAGGCAGACTCGGCTTATTCCACACCCATCTCTTCCAGGATCGTGCTCAATCAGTCACTGTGTACGCAGTGGCTTTTAGTCACAGGCCACCTTCACCACCCCAAAGATCAACACAATCTTGGGTCCATTTATCTATTTCCTTTGATGTCACTGCCAGGGAACACTGTGTCTAGTGTCTTCTAGTTTTCTTTTGTGGGGATGTTGTCCCCTTTCATTTTTTCATTTACGTATCACATGTGACAGCTCCTATTTGGCCCAGCCCAGGGACATCTTCTTTTAGAGTGGCCTCTCTAGGGGCTATTTCCTGTCATGACAAGTCTGTGATTTGATTGTCTACCTCTCAGCCAGTGAACATTCTTCAGCCACCAGGACCTTCAGCCACCATCTCTTTCACTTAACTTTTCTATCCAGTCAAAAGCTGTACGATTCACATTCTGGATTTTTAGTACATATTCTTTTTATATAAGAACTGACAATACATATTATTGTGTGTGTGTGTGTGTATAAAATGACCTCCAACATCTATATCAAGCATGCCTGTCAAGTACTCAACTTCTATAATAACTGATTATAACATCTAGTCATATCTACGTTTCCACGCATTCCTAAATGCCGAAGCCAGGGGAAGTTTTCAGTTCCTTTGCCAGACAGCTTTGCTGTAGTGACATTAACTTAAGGGTGCTTATGCCCATTACTTCCCCACCTGTCAGCTGGAAGAGTAGATAACCCAAAAACACATAACTATAGTAGATAACGCAAAAACGCAGCCAAACTGAAGAATTCAGAAAATGTTTCATAGCTTTCTATTAAACTGAGCTTTAAAATCTAGGATTCAAGCACATAACAAAAACTACAGAACTGGTAATAATGCTGCCTTATATTTAACATGAAAAGAGATAATATTTCTTTTGCATGTTAATAGTAATTATAATAAAGGGAATTGTCTAAAGAAAGATGTGTGTAAGTATGTACATGTTTTTTTTTAAGATTTTTTAATTTGTTTATTTGAGAGAGAGAGAATGAGAGAGAGAGAGCACGAGAGGGAAGAGGGTCAGAGGGAGAAGCAGACTCCCTGCTGAGCAGGGAGCCCGATGCAGGACTCGATCCTGGGACTCCAGGATCATGACCTGAGCTGAAGGCAGTTGCTCAACCAACTGAGCCACCCAGGCGCCCTGTACATGTTTTATTTTAAACAAAGACGCATCCAGAGCTAATGCCATCTTGGACACATTCATTTCAGTGGTTGCAACCAAGGTGTTTAATTAAATTGATTTCCTTATATGTACAATATAATAATACCACCATTCATATTAGAAATTATTAGAATACTTATAAAAATTCCTGAAAAATTAAAACAGTCATTAATACAGAAAATGTGTTAAATTCCATTTTTTTAAAAGCGTGGCAAACAAAGCACTTGTGACATAGCCCCCACCTATTTCCCTAGTCATTATATTTCTTTTGTAGGAGCCAAAGTTAAAATTTTTATTCATGTGTACACATATACATGCTATATGGATTAACATTTCTGTGTTTTGTGTTTTGCCATCTCTTCTTTTTCGCCATTTTGTGCTCATCCTTTAAGGCTTAGTTTAAGCTCTGTTTTTTCTTCTAATATTCTGCTCACCTGGGTTGGATGCTGTTAATATCCTGTGCATGGCTTGATTACTTTGTTTTCTACACTTTTTGTTTCTTTTTGTTTTTGTTTTCTACACTTCTTATTTCTGTTTATGTTTCTGCCTCCCTTCTTGATTATGAGCTTTTTGATGGCAAGAGTTATGTTGAGTTCATGCGAGGTACAAACACCTAATGTGATACTTAAAATAGTGTCCTGTCAGTATATGTTAATGAAATTAATAAGTTAATAATTTTAAAAGTTTTATAAGTATCTAATAGGAAAGGTGGTATCACTTCACTTTACATTGGGGAAATTAAAGAAATTAAATGAAATCATTGTATCCATGCTAATATTAGTTCTTAGTGCTCCTATGTATAAGGTAAAACATTTATGTGCGTATGTGATCCTATATCATGGAGGTATCTTTTTCTTTTCTTTATTTTAGTGTCTAAATGAACTACCATGAAATAAATCTCTACTTGCTTAGAAGGCTAAGCAGTATTAGACCATTTCTTCATTATTAGAGGTTTATGTCTGACTTATCCAAGGAGATTTATATGACCTGTTTCTGAGATTTGGGATTGGGTTGCATGTTTATCTTTGTGCTAACCACTCCTTTTGACAGTTTATTGGGGATAGGCAAGGGAGGAAGAAGTTATAGGGAACTGTGTGTGCATGATTGTACAGAGTTACGTTATGGAACAAGTTCTTGAACCTCAGAATCAGAGCAGCTGTTTAGTACATGTAAAACATTGAGCAAATGATTCATCCTTTTTGTATATCAGTTTCCTCATCAAAGTGGGGATATAATAAATGCTTTGAATATTGTTAAATGAAATGACTCTAAAACATCTACTGTAGTATCTGATACAAATTAGATGCTTGAGATATGATAACTGTTAAGTTCATTGTAAGGTACAGGGTAAATGTTCTGGATTTCTCAAGTATGAGTGTCCTAATTCAATTCTTAGACATATCCCAGTTCAACTGTTGATATTTTCTCTGCCCTGTACCTTTGATTTACTGATCTATGACTGAGGTAGACTTGAAAACTTATTTTATTTTCCCTTGATCTCTATTTTCAATATTTTTACCCAACTTCAGGCAAAAAATGGGATCCAAGAAATGGAATGTTGTTCTCTAGAATCTGACTGGATCTATTTTCATCCTGATGCTTCTGGTAGAATAATACATGTCGGCCCAAATCAGGTCAAGTGAGTATTTTTATTAATTACTTTAAAGTGAAAAGTAGCTTTTGGAAGCATTTATTGGCATGTTTATTTTTGCCAGCTAACTATTGACTCAATTATAGAAATAATTAGCTTGTTACAGCTTGCTTCCTCAGAGACTGGCATCCAGAAAACTTTATTCTTTCAGCCTCATTATTACTCTTTGTAGATGTTACATTTAAATAAATTCTTTGATGGATGATATATGGGTAAAAGATTCGGATTGACTTGTCCTCATCATGTTTTAATTCTTCAGGATTAAGGAGAGAAATGATTTGTCTTTGTTCTAAAAGACAGCTTTAGAACAGGAGTTGTTTGAAGTAAACCTTGTTTTGCTTTGTTGACCCACATCTTCCATCCAGTTGACCTTTCCTTTCTTGAAACACTCTTCAGGGGTGCCTGGGTGGCACAGTTGTTAAGCGTCTGCCTTCGGCTCAGGTCATGATCCCAGGGTCCTGGGATCAAGCCCCGCATTGGGCTCCCTGCTCGGCGGCGAGCCTGCTTCTCCCTCTCCCACTCCCCCTGCTTGTGTTCCCTCTCTCACTGTCTTTCTCTCTGTCAAATAAATAAATAAAATCTTTAAAAAAAAAAAAGAAACACTGTTCATTTGGCTTCCCTCACACCACAGTTCTGAATATTTTCCTCCCTCTTTGATGTGTCTTTCTTAGTATCCTTTCACGTTCTTTCTCTTCTACTCAGACTTTAATTATTGGATATCCCCAGGATTTAGACCCTATTTTCTTCTCACTCTTCATTCCCTTTCTGCATGATTCTACTTATTGATTCTTTTTATTCCCTTGGCTTCATAGATCATGTATACACCAAAACTCCAAAATTTATATCCTGGCCCAAACGTCTCATGCCAGAAATCTGGAATTATTCTGAACACTTTGTTACCTTTTTGTCTTTCTTCAGTACATATACATATACTCATGTGCATTTTCTCTCTCACACACACACCCCCCCACCCACCCATATATCCCGTGAGTCAGACTATTGTCATCACTAGCCTGGACTATAGTAATAGTCTACTTACAGGACTCCCAAGAATCCGTTTTTATATTCTTTAAGTCTGTTTTCTTCTCAGCAGTGAGAGTGATTTTTAGAATCATTAACAAACACAAAATCCTAACCAAGTGGATTCTGCCTTAACCTTTTTATGGCTTCTTGTTCCTGAGATAAAGACCCTCATTCACTTAGCATGGTCTGAAAGACTCTCCTCCCATTCAGTTTATTTCAGTAATGCTGTCTCATCAGACAGCCAGGGACCTGTTTGCTCTGTTTGGAGTGTGTTTCCCTTCCCTGTTCTCTTGCCTAACTTCTATTCATATTTTGTCGCCAGCTTAAATATCTCCTTTGCACCTAGTCCTTGCCTGATACCCCTTGTTAGATTAGCTCCCCCATCATATTTTCACTGAATGCACTGTTATCCTCCTCTAACACAGCAATTTTAATTAATTATTTGTTTGATTATCTGTTTAAATATCTAGCTTTGGAGTCATCAACTCAGTAATGACAGGGAAAGAGTCTGTTTTGCTGACTATAACCCCAGCACTGAGCATAGTGCCTAGCACAGAGTAGGTGCTCAGTAAATTTCTTGAATAAGAAAGACATTGTCTGCCTTCTGTTATTTCTTATGCTTCATGCTAATTAGTTTACCTTTCTGGATTGATTATAAAGAAGATAAAGGGACTTAATTAAATAAGATTATCAATTTTTACAAGAAGTCTTAAAAACTGTAGTTCAGCTTTAGTAAACCTTGGTTTTAATGTTTGTTGCGTATCCACCTTTTCTTTCTTTCCTTCTTTTTCTTTCTTCCTTTCTTTCTCTCTCTCTCTCTCGCTCGCTCTCTTTTTAAGAGAGAGAGGAAGGGATGGGCAAAGGGTGAGTGTGAATTTTAAGCAGGGTCCACTCCCAGTGTGGAGCCCGATGCAGGGCTTGATCTCCCAACCCTGAGATCATGACTTGAGCCAAAATCAAGCGTCGGATGCTTAACTGACTGAACCACCCAGGTGCCCCATTACCCACCTTTTAATAGTAGTTTGAGCTTAAGAAAATAAGGTCCACAAAGAGTGTGTGCCCTTTTGCCAGGTTCTAGAAGATAGGCACTTTTAAATATTGGCCCTTTTTTATTTAAGATAACAAATTGAGTAATTTAAAATATAATCTGATTTCTTTGCCTCTGGCAAACTCTAAGGCTTCTGGCTCTCTCTGGCCACAGTAGCTGCTTCTCCCTGCTATTTTCTTTGCCTGCGTTTTAGACTTTAAGCTTTGAGAACATTGTGCTTTTGAAGCTTGTTAATGCTGTGAACAGATTCGTGTGGGTGGTGAGCAAATTATTTTCTTTTCTCTTGCTTAGTAAGCTTGATCCATTAGGCCATTTGCACTCAGAAAACCCAAATCTTTAAATATAATCCTACGATAAAAGTATTAAGTAAATTGAAGTTTTTAAATATTACTCTTTTATGAAAACTCTTAGTTTAGGTTTAGTTGCTAATCCAGTCTGCCTTATAGTTAATTCTGAGTGTTGTTCATTGATATCTCATTCTATCTTCAGAAGTAAAAAATGCCAGTATCTACTATAATGCCACCATTAAAGCTGAAACGTTAAAGACCTATTGCAGGATGAAAAAGATGAGGTTCTTTAGATAACTTTCATTAAGCCAATTTGGAAGATGGCTTAGGCCTGAGGAAACTGCTTCATTCCCTACTTCAGGAGTACCTGTTGTCACAGGTTTTCTGTTTAACAAAAATCTCTGAATTTGAAGTAGTTTATGGACCCTAAAGTGATCAGACATTAATATTTCAGATTCCACAGGAGGAGAGGAGAACTAACTTAGTGTTGTTCCTGTAATTTTCACTTGTTGAGTTTCATTTCAGTAGTTCAACTTTGGCACTTTGATGACGTGTTGAGGTCTTAGGTTCTTTTTTCCCTTTTCAGAGTTTTAAAGCTAAATGAAGTAGAAAATAATAGTGCCCAGCATCAGATCTCTGAAGATTTTGTCATTTTGGCCAACAGGGAGAAGAACAAAGTAAGCCAGGAGTACTTTAAAATTCTTTGTATATCACTGTCTTTCTATTTGAGAATATAATATACAAATGTGTTTGTCTTTTAGTGTGGCAGAAAAGAGCAGCACGATAAAAGTCTGAATTTTTTTGTCTACGTAGTTAGCTGGTCTTAGCCCCATGCACAGCTGAGATTTGAAAAGAGTTGATTATATTGAGCTTATCTTTTGCTAATTTCTGTTTCTTTTCTGGGTTTCTCTTTCAGTTTTTATTGATGAATTTTCGACCTTTGGGTTTAATTAATTGTGCAAACTTAGAGTAGGTTGGGGTAGATATGAATCTTTAAAAATCACATACCATGTTTTAACTCCAAATAGTTCTTTTTCTTTAGTGTACAAATTAAGAACATGAAGAAAATTATGCAGAGAGAAATTTCCAAAAGCAGATCCACTGTAGCATTGCTGTACTTATACTAAAGCAAAAATCAGAAGGGCGAGTGAAGTAGCAAATCTGTAACCTTTGTATTTATTGTTTGCCTACTTTGGTATTTTATCCATAATTTATTATAGTAAGTATTTTTACTAATTGGAGGATGAGAAATCTGATTCAGAATTTTCTCAGTAGAGGAAAGAATTGTGGATGTTGGATAAGGGTTGGTTGTTTAACAAAATTTAGTAGTTTTGCTATTTATTGCACATAAAAGGATTCATCATATCTTTTTATTTCTCTCCATATGATAGAATGAAAACTTACCCATTGTTACAGCTTCTGGACGGGTGGTGAAAAAAAATTTTAACCTTCTGGATGATGACCCAGAACAAGAGGTATTACTTTAGCCAGAGATAACAAACTAAACTAGTGTGTACTAGCCCTGTGGTTTTTCAAGTCTGCTTCCCAGACTCTGGGATACAGGTTGGGGGTGAGTAGTTCCATGCAGACTTCATTGGTGGGATTGTGCATGGTATTTCAATCAGTGCATCTCCATCATCCTCTCCTCTCATACTGGAATTATTTGTAAGATTTCATTTGCAGAAATGTTCTTAGAACTGAAATAATTTGAAAACACTGCTAGCTTATGGTTTTGTTTTATTAATGTGCACATTTCTAGGGAAATTTAATAGAAAATACTTTAATTATATCCTGATGACTTTATGGCTTTTGCTTTATTTTTTACTTACGAGACATGGATATGTTTGGTAATGATCATGGGCCAGGGAAGAAGGGTGTGAGGGTGTGATAAATTAGTTCAGCCTCTGGCCTGAACTTGACATCGTGAAGGGTGTGAGGGTGTGATAAATTAGTTCAGCCTCTGGCCTGAACTTGACATTGCCAGTCACTGAGCTAATACATTTTTATCCCTTTCTTTTAAAGAGGCATTGAAAGTTTTTATGAAATCAGCGGACCGTGATCATGCTTCAAATATATAACCATTGCATGAATTCTAAATCTGTCTGGACCAGAAAACTGTTTGATTGTGTGACCATTTCTAGGTAGAAACATTAGAGTAGCCTTCTAAGGATAGTTTTTGAAAATCTTTTAAAAAGGTTGGAGGTGACCCAGTATATGGCTACTCTCAAAAAAGATATATATATGTACATTTGTATATTATGTAATGTATTATGTATATATATATACATATATACAATATATTTTATGAAATATATAACACATAAAATATGTAATATAAAAATATATAAAATAAATACATGTATTTTTTTGAACCATAGAAATCTATCGAGAACAAAGCAGAAAGCTCCCTGTGTATAAAACTATATTCGAGAAAGACATACTAAAATTACTGAAAGGTAGCAAAAATAATTAACAAGGAGAAGGTGGTAACAAAGAGAGAGATACTGTACATCAAGAGATTAGAAAACAAGAACTTTTAGCCTATAAAAGAGAAGCTGAAAGGGGTTGTGACTAAAGGCTATAAAATCACTACACCCAGGCAAGAAGTCTACTCTTTGAATTTTGACCAAGGTAATATTAAGGCAAAAAAGTAAATAAAAAGAAACCATGTGTAATAAATCCCTATAAATTTTTATGTCATGAGTAGTAAAGGCAGAAAATATAAATAGATGTAAAAGCAGTTTGACCAAATATGAGTGAAGGATTAGTATGTGGTGGTTCAAAGAAACTTGTTGTGCCTGCCAAAATGTCCCTTCCTGTGGTCCATCCCTGGATGGCTGGCATGGATCTGCTTCCCCTGTGAGGCGGTTGGAGTCCCAGGTTTACTTTCTTAAACAGAGTTTGGGGTTAGATTTTTCTCTCTTAAGACTTTACCATCATTAATCATTTCCAGCTAACATCTCTCATCCCAGTCCTGTTCTGTGGGTTGGATTTCAGTTCCTAATTAATACTCTCCCTCAAGTATAAGCAGCCACTTTTGCTTTCTTTAGGAAACCAAAAAGCATTAAAAAAAAAAAAAAAAAAAGGCCGATAGAGTCATAAATAGTGTGTGATAGGCTGTCAGTTCTTTTTGAAATGACCTTTGTTTTTCTGAGGTAAGAAAGTGGGTAGTTTTTGGGTTTCAGAACTGAACTTCATATATTTAGTCCTATCTGGAAACCAGTGAAAGCACATGTCAGAGGCAGTAGTTGAGTACCTCTTTTGAATTTGGAGAAGTTCTAGTTTGCTGTCATAACAGAATTTCAGTAATACTTTGGCTGAGATCTACATAGATTTGGTCTGTCAGAATTGGTAGGATACTGTTGCAGTCTTCAGAATCTTAGGACTTTACTAGGCATGAAAGTAGAGACCCATTTCTACCTATGCTCTCATCCATTCATTCCTCTTTCTACATTTAAAAAATAAGTAATAGAATAGTTAAACTACAAATAGAAATAATCCTAACTGGATAACTGGATTTTGCCCCTCTTTTCCTCTGCCTTATCCATCTATTCCCTGAGACTTTTAAAATTGTGGACTATGAAGATGAGCTGGATTTGCTTTCTGTGGTAGCTGTTACTCAAATAGATGCTGAAGGAAAAGCTCACCTGGATTTCCACTGTAATGAATATGGAACTTTACTTAAAAGCATTCCACTAGTGGAGTCATGGGATGTGGTGAGTAGAGTCCATGGAATATGAAGTTGTAAGGATTTTCTTTGTAGGTGATATTTATGGAACAGATGTTACTGTGTTCAAGTTAGTCAAGGGTCACCTATACCAGTGACCACATCAAAGAGGATATCATCCTACAGGACAAAATGAGTACTTCTTAAGCCTTCCTTCCCTAGGAACTGGAGGATGCCTCCTTTCTAAAGGCCTTAAAGACGAAGTCTTTTTTTTTTTTTAAAGATTTATTTATTTATTTACTTGAAAGAGAGAGAGAGAGAGAGAGCACATGAGAGGGGGAGGGTCAGAGGGAGAAGCAGACCCCCCGCTGAGCAGGGAGCCCGATGCGGGACTCAATCCCGGGACTCCAGGATCATGACCTGAGCCGAAGGCAGTCGCTTAACCAACTGAGCCACCCAGGCGCCCATTAAAGATGAAGTCTTATGTTTTATTCTGAGACATGCTGTTTATTTCCTTACCATAGTCTTTGGTTTTCTCACATTTTATAAGTTTGGTAACATTTTTAAAAATAGAAATATACTGTATTGAATCCCCCTGGTTATTTAATAGAGATGTTATCTAAGCATTAGGGTTTCCAGGCACTCTCAGAAATATTTGTCTACTTTTTTGATTATTATAGAATATAAAAACTATAAGGAAGAGTAGCTGTTATTTTATCCAATCCTTTTGTTTTATCAGTGGAGTACCCAAGAGGTTTAGCAACTTGACCACTATTTCACACAGTGAAATAGCAGCATAGGCAATAGAATCTGAGTGTTCAGATTCCTACGACCAGGGTTTTTTTCATTTTCAACGTTTTGTGTAATGCTTTTCTTATAAGTAATCTGCATATTCGTAAGTAATGAAAATAAACTATTTCTAGCAATTGTTTTGCTTCCAAGTATATATTTGAAGATCCCTAGCATAGGTGCTATGACATTTTAGTGACATAATTGTGAAGATGGTTGTGTGAAGAGGAGATTTCATCTGACTATGTTTTCATTACAGACATACAGCCATGAAGTCTACTTTGACAGAGACTTGGTACTACACATAGAACAGAAACCAAGCAGGGTCTTCAGCTGCTATGTTTACCAGATGGTATGTGACCCTGCCGATGAAGAAACAACAAACAGAAGTTGTGAAAAAGAGTGAGATAATTTTAAATTTTGAGATGTAACTTATAAGATTTTTAGCTACGTACCCCTGCAGCTATGTTCAGTCCTCCTTTTTGTTATCTGCATAGAAAGTTCTCCAGTATTTTCTAGAAAAAGGTCTTGTGTTGACTTCAGATGACTGTGACTTCTTTTTTAAATTCTTGCCATACAAGGGGTGGTAAGGACTTCATTTTACAAATTTTTTAGAATGACATCCCAAGAAGTCTAACATTTTAGAGCTTTTAGCTTGGTGGTGATGCAAATATAAAGTGTTGGGGAGCACAAAAGACAAGTTATTTTCAATTGTTGGGAGAGGGTTATTGATGGAGAAGTATTTAACATGGTTCTTAAAGGATGGTATGGAATTTTGATAGGTAAGACTAGGCAGGAGAGACAAAAAGAAAGACAGAGAAGATACAGAAAGAAATCCTCTATCCTCTATACCAAACTTTGCCTAAGGGTGAGAAAAGAGATCTGTAATGTGAACGAGTATTTTTGAGCCACAAATGTGTCATAACATTTTTTTAAATCACATATGTGTATATATATGTTTTGTATTTATATATAGCATTAGGAATTGGCTCCTCTAGTTCCCAGATTATCTTTTCTTCCATGGTTTTATTTTCTTGGCTTGGTGTTCCCATTGATTATTTATGTTTCTATCATAGACTAATGTAAAAGATTCCAAGCAAACTTTAAGTGAAATTTTTTTCTGATATGTAGCCTGTTCAGCTCTAAATGCATTTAAGAATGTTGTATTCATTTCACCGTTCTGTTTATTTGGTGAGTTTTCCAATTCTACTTAGGCAATATTTTCATACCTATGCAATAAGATAAAGGTATCCTGGATCCCACCAGTTCTGCTCCTTGTAGAAGAGTAGATAAAGCCTCAATTCCTACTGGCTTGGGAATTGACTGATTAGCTAGAATATAATTTGGCTCTATCTTAGTTGTGAAAGGAGTATTTTTTTCTTCTTTGCTAGGACCAATCTAAATATAATCCTTGAACTCAGATAATCACTCTTCAGATTGTTAAATAAAAGCAACCTAAGGGAGAAAATTGTTTCTTTTTGCTTCCTGTCTGAGAAATCCAGTTGCTGCAATCCACATGTTCAGCACATTTCTCTGATTCAGCTTCAAAAGAATAGTAAAAATAGAAGGGGAGGAGACAGCAATAAAAATCATTGCTGATTCAAATTTAAGTTTAAAATATGGGATTCTAGCTTGGATAATTTACATTAAAATCATTCGGTTTTGGGGGGCACTTGGGTGGCTCAGTTGGTTAAGCATCCAGTTCTTGATCTCAGCTCAGGTCTTGATCTCAGGGTCATGAATTCAAGCCCCATGTTGGGCTCCATGCTGGGCATGGAGCCTACTTAAAAAAAAAAAAAAAATTTAAACTCCTTCAGTCTTTCCTTCAGTTTTGGCTTGATCCCATATTAAGAATGATGTGAATTCTATTCTTTTCTGCCCTTGAAGTTTGCAGATAAATTTCAAGCTTATGATCAACAGAAGCTGAGGAGAAAAGGTGTTAAACCTATTCCAGACATCAAGAAATTAGTAGCAGAGTCCATAAATTTAAAAGAAAGAAAGGGAGCAAACCTAAAACTATCTTTTGCGCA
This sequence comes from Callorhinus ursinus, assembly GCF_003265705.2. Lineage (NCBI taxonomy): Eukaryota > Metazoa > Chordata > Mammalia > Carnivora > Otariidae > Callorhinus > Callorhinus ursinus. The sequence goes on along the minus strand of NW_027397064.1, from coordinate 58,769,007 downwards.
AAAGAAAAGAAGATCGCTAACGTTTTAGAATAAGGGAAAATATTTATATGTGGGCTAAAGATAAATCTTTCTGAATCTGATCCTAAGTGTAATAACCATTTGGGAAAGTAGAAGTGATTATTACCTCATGAGCAAGATAATAAAACTATCTTCATTTATTAAATTCTAATACTTTTATATCTACTAATTTAAAAATCCTTTCTTATTTTATGCATCTTTAATAGTACTATTTAATATAATATTTGAAGCTTTCAGAGCATTTTAGAGACATGATTGTGGTTACAGCAGTTGAATAGTTATGATGTGCTGGATATTGCCCCAAACTCCCAATTAGACACTAACTGTACCTAAACAGTCATACCCAGTGAATTTACATCTTGAAAAACAAGTCTGTTAAGAGGTAATAGATTAAAAACACCAGAGAAAAGAAAGAAACCAGTGTTGTATGGGTTTCAAAGCAGATGCAGTGTTATATAAAAGCAGAAAGCCTACTCTCCAAGAATGTTTCAGAAAAGGATGTCCTAAGACTTCAGTCATATCTGGTTTTTTATTTATTTTTTTTAATTTTTTTTTAAGATTTTATTTATTTGAGAGAGAGAGCATGAGAGAGAGAGAGCATGAGCAGCGGGGGAGAGGCAGGGGGAGAGGGAGAAGCAGACTCCCTGCTGAGCAGGGAGCCTGACATGGGACTCGATCCCAGGACCCTGGGATTGTGACCTGAGCTGAAGGCAGCCGCTTAACCGACTGAGCCACCCAGGCACTCCAGTCCTATCTGCTTTTTTTAAAAAAGAAGTTTATTGAGTTTCCCCTTCTTCTTTAAGTCATTATCTTCTTTTGATGAAATGATAGGAACTCATCTACTCAGAAAGGCATCTGAGAACTAGCTGAGATCCTTAGCTGCTTTTTAGGCTGGGGGCAGGTGTGAGTGGGTGGATAGAATACTAGTCTAGGTATGAACTGACCGCTGAGAAACTCCTAATGTTTCACCACTGCCAAAATCAAACTAGAGCAGGATCCACTGTGAATGAGCCAGGCAGGAAATGTACCTTAGTGTGAAAGACCATAGGGAGTTGTGGGCAGTATAATAAACAGAGGGGTTATGCCCCAACTAAAAGGACATGATGCTCCTACATAGTTTCAGCCAATTGTAACATTATGTGGGAATGTGGGCTACATGATTGTTAACAGGATGGTTGATAAAAAGATGCCAAAAGGTAGAAGATAGTAAAGAATGTGGGGAATTTATGGATAACATACATGGCAGGAGACAGTACAGAATGCTTCTTGAACAAGTATGGGCTTCCCAGCTTCCCACAGGGGCTTTGCAGCTGTTCATTCTGCCACCTGCCAGGCATGACACTGCCATTCTCTTGGGGTGGGGGGCAAGCGGCAGTTAATATCTTCCTGGCCCCACCTTAACCCCTACTGTCCGCCTGACTACTTTAGAGTCTTTAACTGTGTGCGCACCTACTTAACAAGCACTAGTGATAGGCACAAAACATTATGGGTAACATTTCTGAGTGTTTAATGCAAAACTGAGTGAAGAAGTATAGCTTCTTTCAGCAGGTCTAGATAATATACTGATAAGAAGTGTATTTCTGCATTTCACTACTTGTGATTCTGTATTCTCACAGTATCAGTGCAGCAAGGTTATCATTCTTTGACTTTCTAAAACATTTCTCAAACTTTGAGGGTTTTGAACTACCTAGTGAGGAGATGATGTTCTATTTAAACAAATTAAGGTTCTCCACATTCTTATACCAATTGAATGTTTTGTTTCTTGTATGTACTTTTTAAAAAAATGAGGATGACTTACATTCATTGAGTGCTTTCTATCTACCAATCACTGTGATACATGTAAAATGAGTTGGCTCACTCAACATTCGGAATAATCATATGAAGTACGAACTACCATTATCCTTCCACGTTTTGTAAATGAGGAAAGTGAGGCTTATAGAAGTTAATTTGCTCAAGGTCCTACAACTAGTAAGTGCAGAGGTAGGAAACATCCAGATTTGTTTGACACACATGCCAGATTTCCTCCAAAGCTCTCAAAAAGCAAATGATGTTATTTTATGTCATATATAGCATATTGTTAATGGTAATACTGGGTATAGGAAAATGCTTAATAAGTGTTTTTTAAATGGTGATTGGATATCCAAATTTTGGACCAAGTTGAATGAGATACAATTGGCCTATTCACATATATAACCTGATATAAAAGACGATTCTTCTATTCAGTGGTTAAAATTAATTTTTTTTTTTAAAGACGCAAAACATGGTACTCTCAGCCTGTTTGTGGGTGATAATAAACACCAGTATTAGTAATTACTCTGAAGGTAACTTGGCTTCCTTCTCAATAATTTGTATAAGTTTCGTACCTGTCTTACCTGGCTTATGTATGTCATCTGACTTTTAGAATTTCAGGGAAAATTCTGGGGCTAATTTCTGGTCCCTATGTTGCTATAGAACCTACCTCTATCTTACAGAAGGAATAATTTATTAGAGGCATAGGATGTATATTAGAAAGATAAGACCAGGGCGCCTGGGTGGCTCAAATGGTTAAGCGTCTGCCTTCGGCTCAGGTTATGATCACAGGGTCCTGGGATCGAGTCCCACATCGGGCTCCCTGCTCCTTGGGAGCCTGCTTCTCCCTCTGCTTCTCTCTCTCTCTCTCCCTCTGTCTCTCATGAATAAATAAATAAACTCTTTAAAAAAATAAAGTCCTAGCTTTAAAAAAAAAAAAAAAGAAAGAAAGACCAACGGAGGGCTTTTCTCCATTTTATTATGAAAATTTTCAAATGTACAGCAAAGTTGATGGAATTTTATAGTAGATACCCAATTACCAACTTCATGGATTCTAAATTTTACTCTATGTGTTTTATTACTCATGTCTCCATGTTACTTTTATGATGCAGACATCAGTATACTTCCCCCTAATACTTCAACATGTATAATGTTTAGTTTTTAAAATTTTTGATGTACACTTAAACATGCGATGAAATGCACAAGTGTTGAATATAAACTTGCTAAGTTTTTGCAAATGCATTCATCTGTGTAACCCAAACCCTTTTCGAAATTTGGACACAGCAATCATTCCAGAAAGTTTCCTCATGTTCCTTCCCGGTCAATCCCCACCCCACCTATCAAGTGTTATCTACTGTTCTGATTATTTTGCCTCACAGATTAAATCTGCCCATTCTAAAACTTTATATGAATGAAATCATACAAAGCATAATGCTTCCTTCAGTCAGTAAGTGTCTGAGGTTAATTCATGTCGCATGTACCAGTGATTTATTCCTTTTTATTGCTGAGTAGTCTTTTGTATGAATGTGTCAGTCTGTTTTTTTCCATGTTCCTGTTGATGGACACCTGGGCTGTTTCTGCTTTTGCTTTTGCTTTTCTTTCTTTCTTTCTTTCTTTCTTTCTTTCTTTCTTTCTTTCTTTCTTTCTTTCTTTCTTTCTTTCTTTCTTTTTCTTTTTTTTGCTATTAGGAATAAAGTGTTCTGAATGTCTTTATACACTTTTTGTAAACATATGTCTTTATTCCTCTTCGGTAAACATCTAAGGATGGAATTGTTGGATTCTAGAGTAGTTGTATGTTTAGTTTAATAAGCAACTATCAAACCTTTTTTCCAAAGGATTGTACCATTTTACATGCCTGCGACAATGTGTGAAACTTCCAATTACTCCACATTTTCTCCAATGCTTGTGGTTGTTAGTCTTTTTTATCTTAGCATTTATGGTGGGTGTAAAAATCTTTCCTAGTTGTTACTTAGATTGTTTCTACTTGCCCCTAGCAGCCCTCTTGTCAGGTTACCCTCTTCATCTTTTTTAACTCCAGCCCCACCGGGAACTGCTGAAAACATTCTTTCTTTGTGATAATAATTAAGATAACTCAAAACACAGCCTGAATTATTCTTTCTCAAACATAGACTACATTGTCACCAAGGAACCTTGTTTCCTTTAGTGGAAACTAACAGAGAACAAACCTGAGTTGCTAATGGTACATATTAGACTGTTCCACATGACTATGGGAGCTGGACAGGATGACACCAGAGCACAGCCTCCATAAAACATTGTAATAAAAGCAGAAAATGACCTTTTCCTTTAAAGATTGGGAGTTCATGTTATTTGTAAATCAGATGAATTTTTTTTAAAGATTTATTTATTTGAGAGAGAGAGAGTGCATGCATGTGTGCAAGAGGGTGTTCGGGGCGGAGCAGAGGGTGAAAATCCTTAAGCAAACTCCACACTGAGCATGGAGACATGGGCTCAATCCCAGGACCCTGAGATCATGAGCTGAGCTGAAACCAAGAGCCAGATGCTTAACTGACTGAGCCACTTAGGTGCCCCAATCAGATGAATTTTTGCTACAATATGAAACCATATTAAACAGCTTGATCCTTTTCCCAATAACTATATTGGACCTCAGTGTGGTTTTAATTTATATTTCCTTATTAATTAATGATGTTAAGCACATTTGTGTGTGTTTATATACCATGTGTAAATTTTATTTGATTTTATTATTTTATTTTTTAGTTGTAAAAACTGTTCATCCTACAAAAAAATATGTGCTGTGTTTTGGGGGGGGTGGGGAACTATAGCACAGGTCTCCTCTAAACTAATAATGTGTAAATTTTAAATTTTCTTACCAGATTTTTTTGAGGTATAATGGACATAAAATAAACTTGCACATATTTAAATTGTACCATTTGATAAGTTTTGACATGTATACACCCATGAAACCATCACCACAATTAAGATATTAAACATATCCATCACCCCAAAACGTTTCCTCTTGGCTCTCTGTAATACCCCTTGCTTCTCTTTCCTGTCTTCCCAAAGCAGCCACTAATCTGTTTCTGTTGCTTTAGATTAGATTGCATTTTTTAGAATTTTATATAAATGGAGTCACACAGTAAGTACTCTTTTTTTATTTCTGGCTTCTTTCACTCAGTATAGTTATTTTGAGATCCATCTGTATTACATGTACCATAGTTCATTCCCTTTTATTGCTTAATAGTACTCCATTGTGTGGTTATAACCCACAATATGTTTATACATTTACCTGCTGCTGTACATTTGGGTAGTTTCTGATTTTTGGCTACTACAAACAAAGCTACTATGAACATGTGGTGCAAATTCTTTGTATGGACATATGCTTTATTTCTGTTGGAAAATACCAAGGAGGAAATGGCTGGATCATATGTTAAATATATACTTAAATTTTTTTTTTAAGATTTTATTTATTTATTTATTTATTTATTTATTTGTGAGAGAGAGAGAGAGTGTGCAACGAGCGGGGGTAAGGTCAGGGGGAGAAGGAGAGGCAGAGAATCTGAAGTGGATTCCACGATTAGCACGGAGCCCAGCGCAGGGCTCGATCCCATGACCCATGTGATCATAACCTGAACCAAAACCAAAAGTCGGACACTTAACCAACTGAGCCACCCAGGTGCCCCTATGCTTAACTTTTTAAGAAGCTTCCAAACTGGGGCACCTGGGTGGCTCAGTCGTTAAGCATCTGCCTTCAGCTCAGGTCATGATCCCAGGGTCCTGGGATTGAGCCCTGCATTGGGCTCCCTGCTCTGCGGGGAGCCTGCTTCTCCTCCCACTCCCCATGTTTGTGTTCCCTCTCTTGCTGTGTCTCTCTCTGTCAAATGAATAAATAAATAAGAAGCTTCCAAACTGGTTTTTCAAAATGGCTATGCCATTTTATTTTCTCATCATCCCATCATCAGTATATGAGAGTTCCAGGTGCTCCATATCCTTGCAAATACTTGTAATGGTAAGTGTTTTTAATTTTAGACATTTAGTTTAGGTCTTACATTTAGATCTATATTCTACTTTTTGTTTATTTTTGTATATGGTGCAAGATATGGTTCAAAGTTCTTTTTTTCTATATGGATATCCAATGCAGAGGGGATAGAATTCCGTCTTTCACCGTTAAGTATGATATTAACTGTAGGTTGTTCATAGATGCTCCTTATCAATTTGAAGTTCCCCACTATTACTAGTTTTCTGAGTTTTTTATTGGATTATACATGTTGGAGTCTGTCGAATAATCATTCCGCATCTTTTGAGATGATCATATGGTTTTTAGTCTGTTAATATGGTACGTTACATTGATTGACTTTTTTTTTTAAAGATTTTTATTTATTTATTGAGAGAGAGAATGATAGAGAGAGAGCATGAGAGGGAGGAGGGTCAGAGGGAGAAGCAGACTCCCTGCTGAGCAGGGAACCTGATGTGGGACTTGATCCTGGGACTCCGGGATCATGACCTGAGCCGAAGGCAGTCACTTAACCAACTGAGCCACCCAGGCGCCCTACATTGGTTGACTTTTGTGATGTTAAACCAATCTTGAATTCTTGGGATAAATCCACTTGATACCTCTAAATTTCTTTTTTTTTTTAAGATTTTATTTATTCACTTGACAGAGAGAAAGAGAGCACAATCAGGGGGAGCGGCAGGCAGAGGATGAGGGAGAAGCAGGCTCCCCACTGAGCAGGGATCCCAAAGCGGGACTCGATCCCAGGACCCCGGGATCATGACCTGAGCCGAAGGCAGTGGCTCAGTGACTGAGCCACTCAGGCGCCCTCATACCTCTAAATTTCTACTCATATTTTAAGTCAGACAGTTTCTGCATTTCCACTTTTTCACGTGTCATTTCCGCAATAATAAATTCATAAAATTTACCATTACGTTTGTACTCTGGTACACATTGATCCTTTCGAGATCATTACATTTAGATGACTTTCTTCCTTTACCAATAATTTCCAGACATTTCTGGACCCTTTGCCAAATATTTCATTCTCATATAAACAGAACTTAGCAAGTTAGGCCTTAGAACCTTGGAGAAGCTCTGGGCACGTTGCCAGCCTCTCTGTGTCTTCTCACAGACCAGAGAGTTCATGCGCTAAATAAAATTATATCTGCAATAGAAAAGTCAGTTTATACCTGCTGTGACCCCAGGGAATGCTTTGAACCCGTTTTAGTTCAATACACTTTGAAACCTTGGACTGCCGCGGAAGGGATGAGACTTAACAGTTAACTGAATTCGTAAAGATGACAACCAGTGGAATGAGTCATATGGAGGACACTCTACCTACTCAGGTAATATGCATCCATAAATTGATCTCTCAAATGAAATTTTCAAAAGAAAATGATTTATCAGTAAATTCTTTATCAAAGTTTTAAGGCTCAATTAAAGATTTTTAATTTTCTTTTAGGAGGGCCCAAGTAGACAATCATTTCTAAAGCCTGCTTTGAACACCATTTTTTCTTTGAAAAATCACAAACTCCAAGGGCACAGCTTTTCAAGCTTTATCTATAAGAGTAATAAGACTGGTTCAAGTATGTTAAAAGAAATAAAATTTAAAAGCCATTCTGAGGGTGCCTGGGTGGCTCAGATGGCTAAGCATCTGCCTTCGGCTCAGGTCGTGATTCCGGGGTCCTGGGATCGAGCCCCGCATCGGGCTCCCTGCTCCACAGGGAGCCTGCTTCTCCCTCTGCCTCTCTCCCTCTCTCTCCCATGCTCTCTCTCTCTCTTTCTATATATATATATATCTCTGTTTCTCGAATGAATAAATAAAATCTTTAAAAAAAAGCCATTCTAACACTTAATTTTCCTATCTGTAATCTGTCTTTCTCTCTCCAGAGAACAGTCAGTGAGAGTTAAAGCATTTCCAGCTCCAACCTCTCCCACATCTAAAACCTCAGTTATTACACAATATCTGTTTGAAGATATGCTGACTGACACTGTATCGTTAACTTAAAAAGGTCCTTGAGATCACTACCACATCTTTTATTCTGTTTTTTTTATTTTTTTATTTTTTTATTTTTTATTTATTAACAAATAATATATTACTTGTTTCAGGGACTGTGATTCATCAGTCTTACACAATTCACAGCGCTCACCATAGTAATACCCTCCCCAGTGTCCATCACCCGGCCACCCCAATCCTCCCGCCCCCCACCACTCCAGCAACCCTTAGTTTGTTTCCTGAGATTAAGAGTCTCCTAAGGTTTGTCTCCCTCTCTGGTTTTGTCTTGTTTCATTTTTCCTTCCCTTCCCCTATGATCCTCTGTCTTGTTTCTCAAATTCCTCGTATCAGTGAGATCATATGATACTTGTCTTTCTCTGATTGACTTATTTCACTTAGCATAATACCCTCTAGTTCCATCCACATTGTTGCAAATGGCAGGATTTCATTTTTTTTTAAAGATTTTATTTATTCATGAGAGACAGAGAGAGAGGCAGAGGGAGAAGCAGACTTCCCAAGGAGCAGGGAGCCCGATGTGGGACCAAATCCCAGGACCCTGGGATCATGACCTGAGCCAAAGGCAGACACCCAACCATCTAAGCCACCCAGGTGCCCCAAGATTTCATTTTTTTTGATGGCTGCATAATATTCCATTGTATATCTATACCACATCTTCTTTATCCATTCATCTGTCGATGGACATCTAGGCTCTTTCCATAGTTTGGCTATTGTGGACGTTGCTGCTGTAAACATTGGGGTACGTGTGCCCCTTTGGATCCCTACATTTGTATCTTTGGGGTAAATACCCAGTAGTGCAATTGCTGGGTCATAGGGTGAGACCACTACCACATCTAATATAAAGTCCCAAACATCACTTTTCCACTTTTCCAGAGTTTGTCTTGGTTTCCCTCACCAGCTGGACTTGAGATCCAGTGGTTTCCATTTCAGCTTCTGCCAGAAAGTCTTGAAACTTAGACTTACGTTAGAGTCATCTTATCCTTTATCGTGCATATACAGACACTTTTTTTTTGTTTTATTTAAATTCAAATTAGCTAACATACAGTGTATTATTAATTTCGGGACAGAATTTAGTGATTCATCAGTTGCATAAACACCCAGTGCTCATTACATCAAATGCCCTCCCTAATGCCCATCACCCCGGTACCCCATCTCCCCAACCCCTCCCCTCGAGGGTGTGTCTGAGTTCTGGTCTGCTTTGTATCCGGGGAGTATGGCTTATGCCAGAAAGATGGCAAGAGGGCACTAATCAACAAACTCAAACCTAAAGAAAAAGGCCTTGGCCTTATATCAAGGATAGTTAAATGAATGTACCCTTCTATGTTTTAAGTTGGAATAAAATGTTTACAGATTATATGTATCTTTAGTACAATGGTTTACTTTTTAATTAACTTTAACTGTCCAACCTTCTTCAGTAACATCAGATAATAGAGTTTCTTTATTTTTTTAAAAAGATTAAGCCTTATGGATTTTTTAAAATAATTATTTGATTTTAAAAGTGGGGGGATATTGATTTTTTTATGGCAGCTTTATTGGCTGTAATTCACATACTGTAAAGTTCACCTTTTCAAAGTGTAGAATTCAGGGATTTTTTTTAGTATAGTCACAAAATTGTGCAGCCATCAGCACTATCAAATTTCTAGAATATTTTCATCATCCCAAAGAGCAACCCTGTGTACATTAATAGTCATTCCCATTTCCCTCCCCACCAACCCCTGGCAACCACTAATCTGTTCTATACATTTGCATGTTTCTGTACATTTCATATAAATGGAATTATGCAAAATGTGGCCTGTTGTGTCTGGTTTCTTTCAGCACAATGTTTTCAAAATTTAATCCATGCTGTAGCATGTATCAGTATCTCATTCCTTTTTATAGCCAGGTAATATTCCATTGTGTAAATATAACACATTTTGCTTATTCGTCTGTTGATGGACATCAGGTTGATTCCAATTTTTAGCTATTATCAATAATGCTGCTATAAACATTTGTATACACATTTTTTTTAAAAGATTTTGTTTATGTATTTGACAGAGAGAGACAGCGAGAGAGGGAACACAAGCAGGGGGAGTGGGAGAGGGAGAAGCAGGCTCTCCACTGAGCAGGGAGCCCGATGTGGGACCCAATCCTAGGACCCCGGGATCATGACTTGAGCCGAAGGCAGACGCTTAGTGACTGAGCCACCCAGGTGCCCCTGTATACACATTTTTGTATAGATACATGATTTCAATTCTAGGTAAATACCTAGGAGTGGAATTAGTGGATCACATGGTAGTTCTATGTTTAACTTTTTGAGGAACTGCCAAACTATTTTTCAGAGCAACTGTACCATGTTGTATTCCCAACAGCAGTGTGAGGTCCAGTTCCTCTACATCCTTGCCAACGTTTGTTATTTTCTATTATTTATTATAACAGTGCTAGTGGATATGAGGTGGTATTTCATTATAGTTTTGACTTTTATTTCCCTCATGACTAATGATGTTGAGCATCTTTTCATGTACTTATTGGCCATTTGTATAGAATGGAACCCATTCCCAGTAGGAGCTGGTGAGAGAAACAAGCACCAGCCCCTGGCCTCACTTAAACCTGGAGGAATAAGAATTCATCTATTCCTAAGAGGTAGTGTGAGAGAAACACAAAGATACTGCTAAAATACCGGTCCAGGCCCACTAACAGGGATTATCTCTTCCACAATTCTTAATGTTTCAGGTGGATGTGGTTTTCACATGCTCCTACAATGAGTGAATACACATTCCATGATCAAGTGAAATTAATACCTGTTATTTCATAAATATTGACAGCAAAATAGTGACTGTGTTATAAGCTTATATGGCTTTCTGAGCAATTATTAACTTTTTCTGTCTCAGAATCTTAGAATTTTGACAATGTGCTATGATAAATACCTCTTACCCATTTTGAACTTAATAGACTACACAGAAGTATCTAAGAATGCTTTTGAGTCATTACAAGGACAGGCCTGCTAACAACTACTAAAACATTTAGACAGTAACCTCTGTGACTATCTCTTGAGTTTGATCACTGAATTCATTAGATGCTCTATCTATAAAGAACAGCATTATTTTTTTTCGCCCCCCGCAAAGAACAGCATTATTAAGGTTGCTTTTAATGACATCAGAATAAAACAAGATGTGTTTTAATAACTGTTGATACCAGCTACAAGAAATGTATGTTATGCAAGGAAGTGCAGCTAGTAATAAAATATTCTTGTTAATGAAGACTATAATTACATACAGATTAATGAAATAAGACTATATTTATGTCTGCTAATGTTAATCTAAAATTCTGGTGAATCAGAAATTCTATATTTAGGTGAGTTCAGAAGTATATAGTCACTGACAGTATTTCTAATAAACAATGTCATTTGTGATATAGTACTACAGTTAGTGTGTTTTTACTACCTAGGACATGTACTCATCTTCGAAGTTTTGAAAAATATATTGGTGATTCAAGGAGAATCGACAGATTTATGAGGAGGGAAGGGAATTTACAAAGAGTTCTCTTTTTTTAGCAAAACATTCCAGACTTATGAGGAACAGGAAAATACCCTTAATGCGATAAGGACCCAAGGTGTTGGAAGCAGCTGGGAATGACCCATTTGGGATTGGATTGTGTCAGGGTATGACTGAGGACAGTACACCTGGGAATCACAGCTCAGTGGAGCTTCTCGTCCTCATGGTCTTTATCATAGATGGAACTTAATTTGAAATGGTTTTTTTACAGAGTCTTTGCCAGATTTGGATCTGCATTTTAAGAATGGGTTCTAGGTCTCTTCAAAGAACCAGTTACTGGGTGCCTGGGTCACTCAGTCGGGTAAGCATCTGCCTTCAGCTTGGGTCAGGATCCCGGGGTCCTGGGATGGAGCCCCGCATCTGGCTTCCTGCTCCATGGGGAGCCTGCTTCTCCCTCTCCCTCTACAGCTCCCTCTGCTTGTACTCTCTCTCTCTGTCAAATAAATAAAATCTTAAAAAAAAAAAAAAAGAAACAGTTATTATAGCCACTATGTCTCAGTGTCCCTTGGATATGCCATAACAGGGTACCTCACTGCTCCACCACAGGCACAAAATTAAAAATGTTTGAAGAGTGATCTCTCTCTCCCTCTTTTTGGGTCTGTTTCTGGGCTTTCTCTTTCTGATCTTTATATTTTACATTCAGAGCTACAGTCCACCTGGAATTGATATTTGTTTATATGTGAGATGGGAGCTCTCTTTTCTCCCCTTTTGTAAAAACATCCAATCAGTTCGGCACCATAAATTCCACCTTTATATTGACACCTTTGTCATAAATTATGTGTCTATCTATGGACTCTACTCTGTTCCATTGGTCTACTTGTCATTATTTTCACCAATAACATACTTTATTGGTTACTGTAGATTTATACTATATCTTAATATCCAGTTGAGTATATGCACACACATTTTTCTTCCTCAGGAGTGTCATGGTTATTCTTTACCCTTGATATATTCTGTGCCTTATACTCTAGAATCTACTTGTCAATTCCACAGAAATTAATTCACTGCAATTGTGATTGGGATTAAATTGACTATAGATAAAGTTAGGGAGAAATGACATCTTTACTTATTTTGAATCTTCTAATACATTGACCTAGTACATCCTTCCATTTATTTATGTCATTTTCAGTTTCTCTAAAAATGTTTTTAGGTTTTTTCTATAGAGGTATCACACATCTTTTTTTTATTGCTAGGTATTTGATAGGCTTTGATGATAATTGTTTTTAAATTTCATTTTTTTAATGGTTTGATGCTCAACTAGGGAAATTCCATTGATTTCTGCATACTAATCTATGTCCTGTACACTTACTAAATTCACCTAATAATTCTAATACTAATAGGCAGATTTTATTTTCTAAGAAAGCAAATAATTCAATTCTATTATATTCTCTATCTTTAATATTGTTACTTATTTTTCTTGCCTTATTATATTGGCTAGGTCCTCTAGTATATGCCTGATTTCAGAGTAAACAATTTTAACATTTCACCACTAAGTGTTTCCTGTGGGGTTTTTTTCATCAATACCATTTAACAAGTAAAGAAATTTTCTTCTATCCCTAGTTTGCTAAGATTTTTTTTAATGATTACATGTAGAATTTTATCAGTTTACATCTGTTAAGATAATCATGATTTTTTTTCATTTCTTCTGATAATGTGGTATATTACATTGATTGGTTTTATATGTTAAAACAATCATGTAGTCCTGAAATAAAGTCAACTTGGTTGTGATGTATCCTTTTATATTTTGCTGTATTCAGTTTGCTATCACTTTGTTTAATGAAGACCTTACCTTGTAAGTAAAATATATTAATTAGCAGTAGTCCAATGCTGCAACAACTAGAAAATGAAATGGATGAATTGCAAAATTATATTTGTGAAGATATCAGAAAGTTGTGGAACAAGGAGGAATAGGCAAACTACAATTCCAGGATAGTAAGAACTCTTCCTAAGTAAGCCAATAATTGTCTTTGTTTTCTTTCCTGATGGGCTTGACTTAGCAAAGAGATTCTACTAGAAGGAAAAAAAGCCAGCATAACTTCTGACAGTCACAAAGGGCTGATGTGACCTATTAGAAACTGGAAGAGCCCAAATGCAAGGCAGGTTTTCCCCATGAGACATTTTCTGAGTTTTAGGGTGATGTATGAGGTTGGAGGCTGGACCAGAAAAGCAGATTGTAATCTATTGTTATGTGGTCCTTAAGGGGAAAATCCTACTAGGGGAAAGGAGCTTTTCACAAATTCACAGCTACAGCTAGTCTCTCAGGCATATATGTACATGGATGTATGACTTTGCTATGGCTGCCATAACAAAGTACCATAGGCTGGGTAGCCTAAACAAAAGAAGTTTATTTTCTCACAGTTCTGGTGGCTAGCAGTCTAGGATCAAGATGTCAGTAGGGTTGGTTTCTTCTGAGGCCTCTCCTTGGCTTGAGAATGACGGTCTTCTCCCCTGTCTTCATATGGTCTTCCCTCTCTGTGTGTGTGTCCTGATCTCTTTTTATAAGGACACCAGTCATATTGAATCAGAGCCTACCCTTTTGAACTCATTTTAACTTAATTACCTCTTTAAAGATTCTGTCTCTAAATACAGTCACATTCTGAGGTACTTAGGGTTAGGACTTCAACAAATGAATTTTGGGAGATACAGTTTAGCCCCCAATAATGGGGTTGGAAGCTAAAGAGCTAAGCCCAAACCTCTTCTGAAGGACACCTACAGTAGTTTCAGGACTGAAGAAACAAACTTTACAAACTCTCCATTAAGCCCTGACCCAATTCAATCACTAGCTGGATTGAGGTGATCCTTCATTCTGTCTGCCTAACTGAGGAAAAGGAGACCCTTCACTAATATCAGTTGGAGCCTCCTTTTTTTACACATAAGTTCTGTCATATAATAAAAAATTATTAGACATGTAAAGAAGCAGGAAAGAAATGGCCAATGACCAAGAGAAAATACTAATGACAGAAGCAAACCCTTCCCTTTGTTGAGAATGTTTTTAAATTACAGATTCGATTTATTTGTTAATCTGGTTTTCTCTTTCTTGTGTCAATCTTAGACAATTGGGTCTTGCTAAAAATCTATCCCTTTCATCAGATTTTTCAAAGCTATAATCCTGAAGTTGTCTATACTATCCTTTTGACATCTTTTAATAGTTAAAGGACTTGTAATAATGGTGAACAGTTGCAAAGCACCTGAAAGCTCAGATCACAGCTGACCCAAGTATTCTCTTTTTCCCTTTGTCAGTCTCATAGGACATTTATTATGCTCTTTAGTCTTGTTCAAGAAACTGGGGCGCCTGGGTGGCTCAGATGGTTAAGCAGCTGCCTTTGGCTCTGGTCATGATCTTAGGGTCCGGGGATCGAGTCCTGCATCGGGCTCCCTGCTCAGTGGGGAGTCTGCTTCTCCCTCTCCTGCTCACCCTGCTTGTGCTCTCTCACTCTCTCTCTCAAATAAATAAAATCTTAAACAACAACAAAAAAGAAACTGTCTTTCAGCTGTTGATCTTCTCCATCATGTGTATTTTTCTGCTACTTTTCTAATTTCATGAGGTAGACATTTAGATCATTTGGTTTTCAGTTTTCCTTCTTTTCTAATCTATGCACTTGATATGCTAAAAATTTCCCTCTCAGCATGGCTTTTACTATTATCTCACAAGTTGTGGCAGGATGCATTTTTAATACATGTATTTTAATTCAGTCTAAAATACATTCTGACATCCTTAATGATTTCTTGTTTGCACAATGGACTCTCTAAAAGTGTATTTCTTAATTTACAAAAAACTGAATTTTCAACTTTATAATCTTGTTATTTATTTCTAGCTTGATTCTACTGTAGTCAGAGAATATACTCAATATCATTTCAGTTCTTTGAAATTTGTTGAGAGTTGCTTTGTGGTCCAGCATTTGGTCAGTTTTGCTTAATTTTGCATTATGTCCTTGAAAATTTCTACTTTTCTGCAAATTTGCCTGTTCATTTCTGGTATTCTCCAGTGACTTGTTTATCTTAGTGGTGGTTTCCTTTATTTCCTCTTTAAAAAAATTAAACTGTAAAATATAACATGCATCCTAGAAAAAGCATAATTCAAAAAATAGCCACAGAACAAATAACCACACAACTCATCTTCCAGGTTAAGAAATAGAGGATTATCAGCATCTTAGAAGCCACACATACGTGCCTTTCTGATTATAGTTTTATCCCTCCTCTAAGATGTTACCATTATCCTGATTTATGGTAATTTTCCCATTTTTCTTCATAAATATACTACTGTATGCATCTCTAAAGGGTTTATTTTTGCCTCTTTGAACTTTAAGTATGTAACTATGTTGTGTGTATTGTTTTGTGTCCTGCTTTTTTACTCAACATTAGGTACATAAGATTCATTTATGTTGTTTTATGTATCTCCAGCTACTGTATAATATTCATTTGTATAAAAATTTATTCATTCTACTGTTGATGGGCATTTGGGTTGTTTCCAGTTTGAACCAATTATTAATACCACCATGAACATTCCTGTACATACATTCAGATGCACATGTGTGTATTTCTTTAAGGTGTATACCTTGGATTAAAATTCCTGTATCAGAGGGTATGTGTGTGTTCAACTTTATTGGATGCCACACACTTCTTCAGAAAGATTATGCCAGTTTTACAGTCCCACCAGCAGTGTTTGAGGGTGACTGTTGATCCATTTTCTTTCCAAAACTTAATGTCAGACTTTCCGTTCTCTTCCAATCTGATGGGTATGTATCCCATTGTGGTTTTAATTTGTACTTCCCTAATTACTAAAGGTAGAGCTCCTTTTTGTCTGCTTATTGATCATTTGGGTATCAACTTTTGCATAGTATCTATTATTTTACCCATTTTTCTATTTGGCTATTTGTCCCATCAGTTTGTAATAGTAATGCTTACTAGGTTTTGCTAATTATATGTATTACAGATATCTTTTCCTATCCTTTTTTCTTTTTTTACTCTAATAATACCTGATAATAATGGAGTCTTTTGAGGAACAGAAGTTCTTCATTTTAGTGTGGTTAAATTTATCAATCTTTTATTTTATGGATGATACAATTTTCATCTTCTTTTCTGGATTCTTTACTGTCCTGGACCATGAAGATACTCTCCGACATTCTTTCCTAAAAACATTATAGTTTTGACTGTCTTAGTTAGATCTACCTAAAATGGATTTTTGTGTTTCTTTATTTCTTAAGCGTTTTATTCATTGCTTTTCCATATTTTATAATTTATACCAATTCTCACTAATGGTGGCTTGCCTTGCTTTCTCATGAGCTTGATGATCTTTGATTGTGTACTTGATCTTAATCTGTGAGATTCCCATAGCCCCAAACTGGGAAAGCTCTCCTCCAGAGAGAATTTGTTTCTACTTCTGCCTATAGCTAAAGTTGCCACCATCCTGGGATTACCTCAGGATCTTGGCTCAGTTCGTCCTTCCCAACCTTGTGTTGGTCAAAGCATCCGTATCCTGATAGCGGTATCACTACTATCATCATTTCCCTCATGACAACTCTGGTTTTGTTTTTGCTTTTGGAGGGGAAAGGTCTGCAGAAACCTCCTCTGTCTCTTGAGAGACCAACAATGCCTCAAAGAAATGGGTTCTACTCAAGGTCTACTTGCTCCTTAGTAGATGGGTGCCTCTGTGCACCTAATTAGCCATAACACCATACTTGGAAGTCCTTAATAATATATTTTGTATAGTGTTCCAGATCAGTACATATAGAGCTTCATCATTCTTTTATAAGACTGCATAATGATCTATTGTATAAAATTGTTTAACCAGTCCCCCAGTGATGAACCTGTGTGTTCTATCCAACCATTTACTATTACAGTGTTGCAGTGCCATTTCACACCTTTATGAGTATGTCTGTATTATAAATTCCTAGAGATAGAATTACTGGATCATACCTTCCCATACAAGTTATATCGGTTTATATTCCTACCAGAAATGTAGGAGCATGCCTATATTCTCACCAAATTCATTATAAAACTGTTTGATATTTATCCATCTAACGGGTGAAATGATATATCATAATTTTGATTTGCATTTTTTTAAGATTTTATTTATTTATTTGAGAGAGAGAGAATGAGAGATAGAGAGCACAAGAGGGAAGAGGGTCAGAGGGAGAAGCAGACTCCTTGCTGAGCAGGGAGCCCGATGTGGGACTTGATCCCAGGACTTCAGGATCATGACCTGAGCTGAAGGCAGTCACTTAACCAACTGAGCCACCCAGGTGCCCTTGATTTGCATTTTTTACTATGGGTGAGATTGAGTATTTTTTATACATCTAAGAAATTTTTATTTCCTTTTCTGTGAACTATTATGTTTCTAGTCTTTGCCTTTTTTTCTCTTGGGTTTTCCAGGTAATTCTTAAGTATCATAAAGTTTGCAAGGTCTTGTTGCTTTACTGCTTTGTTTCTATTCAAAAGAACATTGCTTTAAAATATTAAAATATACATTATTTGCTTTATGCAGTTTTAGAGAAATATACCACAATGCCTTTCGACAAAGTGTATATGTAGTATTGTAATTTCAGTATTTCATTGAACTCATTAAAAAGGAGATTTTATGGGATTTGGAGAAAAAAATAGAACTTTCAAAGTACTCATGGAATATTAAGCAAAACTGATCAAATGCTGGACCATAAAGCAAGTCTCAAGTGTCCAAAGTGTTATTCTTTACATATGGAAGAATATCTTTTCTTTCTTTTTCTACCAAGAACCAAGCTTACAAAGATTTACTACTCCTGAACTTTTAATCTAGTCAATTAAGTTGTGCATCATTTATCTGAAATTTAAATAATCATGTAAGTCTAAAGTCCTATAATAGATAAAATATCATGGAATTGAAGGTACACAGCTAAAATGGGCAACAGATTCTCTTATCTTACTTTCTTTGCACTTAAAGGTAAGAGCACCTTCCAATGATATTTTTATGGTAGGAAATTAGCCCAGCTTCTTCTGCACTCATAAACTTAAATAGAGCTAAACCTTAAGAATATCAACACTAATCATTAACTTAGTACTTTGTCAATTGAACTGAACTCTATATCTTGTTGTTAAATTACAGTAGTAAATCCCTTTGGAAGTCTGGATGGCTCAGTCAGTCAAGTGTCTGACTCTTGATTTTGGCTCAGGTTGTGATCTCAGGGTCATGAGATTGGGCTCCACGTCATGACTCTGCACTCAGCAGGTTGTCTCTCTTCTTCTCCCTCTGCTCCTCCCCTTGCCCGCTCCCCCACACACGTGCACGTGCTCTCTCTCTCTCTTTCTCTCTCTCTCAAATAAATCTTTTTTAAAAAATTCCTTTGGAAACAAACAAAGGAAAGGATTTTCATATCATCCAGGTTCTCCAGTTTAGGACACCAGGATATCTAATGCAGAATATCTTCAAAGTAAAGCAAATTCACACTCATGTTACCTTCAAGGCTTTTGATGTCTTTGGAGACACAATAACTTATATGTATTTGACCAGCAGAATATATTTTTATACTCTCTATGCTTGAGTCATAATTATATTTTATTAAACTGCACAAGGATTTGACAATTTGACAATATATCCAAACTAAGTATATAGCCTTAACACTATGGTTAGAAAAGCTGACAGTTCATCCAAATTGTTAATTTTGCATGTACTCTTTAGCACTTGCCTTTGGAAAACTCTGACATTTTAAACATTTGGGCATAGGTAAATACCATTTTTTAAAGATCAGATTTTTTAGGACTGGAAGAACTGTGAAGAATACCTGGATTATTCCCCTACTTAGTCGTAGGTGAAAAGTGAAGTGCAGAGAGATTGTGGCTTGCCTAACAGATGAAAGCAATTCAAATACACAGACGTTCTCTGTCAGTCTGCTTCCAGCATATTAATAGAATTATTCTGTTCTAAATTTCACTTTTGATGCACAATAGATGCCAGTAATGGAGACCATCCAAGGAAAATAATCTCTCATTCTTTGGAGCTGGATTTTAGTAATAAAGAGGACATAGTTATTCTAGTGCTTATAGAGAATAAAGGCTCCCACCAAAAATGTAAGGATGATGGCAAATATCCTTATCCCCCAAATCATACCACTCTAGAATCAATGTAAAGTGTTCTAAATTTAATCTTGAAAAACTTTAAGGTCAGAGTATATGAATATATTCTTCTCAGTTTCAATGTGTATGCCAAACCACAGAGCTAAGGCTGAACTCCCAGATCATTATACATTTCCATAAAAGGCCTTCCTGTGAGTTTAACATGGGTGAGTCAGGCAAATTCTCTGACAGAATAAATTCTAAAGTTAACTCTTTTGAAGGACACCAAATAAAGTTGTATTTTGATTATACATACTCATTGTACTCATCCAGTGTACATTTGCTCAAGTAATGGGGAATTTATTTTGAGGACATGTGCATATTATGTGCACACACACATCAAAAAGTGTCTGGAAAGATATATGGCAAAATGATGTTAGTAGTTATTTATGGAGGGTGGGATTATAGGTGAATGTTTTGTTTATTGGCTATCTTTTATTTCCCAGGTTTTTTTTTTCAAAATAAATATTACTTGGGCAATTTTAAAAATTAAAAATACAGAAAGCAAGCAAGAAAAAAAAATCACCCAGGTTTATACGATAGTGATCCTAACTATCTTATCATCTGGATTCACACACCTTGTCCCATATTATGTCCTGTCAGAGAGCCTGAGCCAGAGTATGGGCATAACTTACTGGGGAGCTGGCCCAGAATCCTCACTCTTTAGTCTGCCTTTAGACTAGCCTTTAGTCTGCCTCCATATGGAGAATCTTGTGACCCGCCGAATGGGAGTTGAACTCCAACATGATATCTTTGAATATTAGTTTTTGATGTAGTGTTCCACGATTCACTGTTTGCGTATAACACCCAGTGCTCCATTCAATACGTGCCCTCTTTAATATCCATCACCAGGCTAACCCATCCCCCTACCCCCCTCCCCTCTAGAACCCTCAGTTTGTTTCTCAGAGTCCATCGTCTCTCATGGTTCGTCTCCCCCTCCGATTTCCTCCCCTTCATTTTTCCCTTCCGCTATCTTCTTTTTTTAATATATAATGTATTATTTGTTTCAGAGGTACAGGTCTGTGATTCTTCAGTCTTACACAATTCACAGCGCTCACCATAAAACATACCCTCCCCAATGTCTATCACCAAGCCACCCCTCCGTCCCACCCTCACCACTCCAGCAACCCTCAGTTTGTTTCCTGAGATTAAGAATTCCTCATATCAGTGAGATCACATGATACTTGTCTTTCTCTGATTGACTTATTTCGCTTAGCATAATACCCTGTAGTTCCATCCACATCGTTGCAAATGATAGCCCAGGCTCCTTAAAAATATAGAAACGTAACATGGAAATGCAGCTCCCTCCAAGCTGCACGTAGGCAAACAAATGTTTAATTTCAAACCCTATTACTAGCCCTATAAATATGGCCCTTAGGGAGATGGTCAGTTGGAAGTCTCACCTGAGGGGAGGACGCTCCACTCAGGCCTCTCAGTCAGGACTCCAGCCTGGCTGTTTCCACGGGGCTTCCCCAGTTAATGAGTTTGGATATTGTAAGTACCCGATTTGATGTAACTTTGCCTTATTCTCATTTATTGCCTACTATTACCTTCTTCATCTATGTGTAGATTCCTTTTCTCTTCTGTTTCCTTTGGGTTTCTATAATAATAATAAAATTTTCTTTCCTTTTTGAAACCAAAGCACGACTGTTGTGACTCTTTTGCAGAACAGAAGGATGGAAGCTTTAAGAGAGCACTGGTCTTTGTTTTGCTCACTGCTGTGTCCCAAGAGCCTAGAAGAATGCCTGGCACATAGTAGATTCTCAGTACATTTAAATAATTTCTTCTGTATAGGAAATAGCTTCGTCTTTTACAGACCACACAAAATAACAATCTCTTTATATTCTAGGACAACGATATCTCCTTTGCTTTCTCCCTCATTCTCCGTCCACCCTTATCACATCTCCTGGAAGAGAATGCTGATGAGTCAGAAACTTGGACAATGACTCTGCTGAGTTTTCTAGGGATAGAGTGTTCAAAGCAGTTAAAGCTCAGTAAAAGGTCAGCTCTTGAGTGAATGGCCTCTCCTCAAGTATCTTCCTTCCACATTCTCTCTCACCCTGTGGCTCCATTTCCCTGCTGCTAGAAGTAGATACTGGATCTACTTTTCCTCCTATCTGAACTGATTACAGGTCCAGGACTCAGGTTTAGTATTTGGAGGGGACTGGGAATTCTATGAGGACAGAAACCTTGTCAATTTCTGCTCTCAGTTATGTTCTTAGCACCTAGCATAGTGCCTGGCCTCTGTCTCTCTTTCTCTCTCTCTCTTTGTTTCTTTGTCTCTAGTCTCTGTCTCTCTGTCTCTCCCATCTTTCTACAGAGAGAGGTCGCTTTAAATGAATGAATGTGGAAAGATAGAACTCAAACCATGCTTTGGATAATTTAGGAGAAAGGAGACTTTGACATGATCTAGTTTAGCATATCAGATTACTACTTTCTGGTATGGAGTGAAAAATCAGCTCATTGTAAAATGCCACTTTACCTCCTATGTGTTGGTCTCTGAACTGGGCATACATTTCCATCAAGAACCTTGAAGTTTTACTGGGTTCTCTGGTCATAATATCATTTAAGAGCCTCAAATCTCATCCTATTTTCCAACATGAGTCAATTTTTTTAAAAAGTTATAGCATTTATACAAGAATTATGGTCAGGCTAGATTCTAGCCTTTGAAAAAGCTTACTGATTTGAGATATGGAGCCTTGGAAAATTACAGACCCCTGTCCCTGGCACTAGCTAAGCATCTGAAAGGGTCACAGCTGGCCAGGCTATGGTTGTTAAATTGTGATTGCCAAGTGCCAGGCTCCTTGAGGTGCTACTTTAATGTGCTTATTAATCCTCAACAAGTTTGGGCGCCTGGGTGGCTCAGTCGTTAAGCGTCTGCCTTAGGCTCAGGTCATGATCCAGAGTCCTGTGATCAAGCCCCGCATCGGGCTCCCTGCTCCATGGGGAGCCTGCTTCTCCCTCTCCCACTCCCCCTGCTTGTGTTCCCTCTCTCGCTCTCCCTCTCTCTGTCAAAAAATAAAATCTTTAAAAAAAATCCTCTACAAGTTTATTAAAATGCAAATTCCGATTTAGTAGGACTGCATTGGAGCCTGAGGTCCTACATTTCTAACAAGCTGGTCCATGGACCACACTTTGAGTAGCAAGGACCTAGAACACTGACTCCCTCTTCCCATATGCAGGAGTTGCTTTTGCTCCATACGAGTAAAGCAAAAATAGTTTTTGAAAGTGGCAAGCTATTTAAGTTTATGTCTCTGTTTAATTACTTTTTTTGATAAAACTAATATTCGGGTAAAATCCTTTTCTTCAATATATGCTAAGCAACCATCCAGGAACAGAGTGAATTTTTATTTTTTGTAAAGATTTATTTATTTATTTTAGAGAAAGAGAGCACGTGAGAGCATGAGCAAGAGGGGCAGAGGGAGAGGGAGAGAGAATCTCAAGCAGACTCCTCACTGAGCACAGAGCCTGGGGTGGTGCCCCATCCCAGAACCCTGAGATCATCACCTGAGCCAAAACCAAGAGTTAGATGCTTACCTGACTGAGCCACCTAGGCGCCCCCGGAGTGAATTTTTAAAAAATCATCTGTCCCTTTTGCAGAGTCTTGATTTTGAAATTTTAATCTACGTAAATATCCCAAATTTTGATCAGTGTAAATGTAACAATCCAAGCCTGGGAGAAGCTGGAATATTATTTCTTTGTTTACAGCATAGTTTAGGGTGAACACATTGCATATTAAGCAAGGAATCTGATTTGAGATTAAAGGACTCCTTTCTCTCAGCACAATTTTTATCATGCTTATCATTACTCTCTTTTTTCTCAGCATTATCTCATCATCCTTATGATTTTTTTATATTGATATGTCAAATTAACTGCCATTTAGCCATAAAAAATCTTATAATTCATTTTACAGTCTTTTCCTTAGTTATTTTACTATAGACCTGAGAACTGTATAACTGTTCAGAGTGGTAATAAACATGATTATATTTGCAAAGGACCCATGAGTCAATTTTAGTTGCTTCTTCTGATTTGTAACTACTTAATCAGACTGGAAGGAGTCATCAGGCAGAAGAAGGCTCATGGGGCCACCAGATTCTAACCTGCAGCAACAGTGTGTGCAAAGAAAAGGTCAGAAATAAGAGCGTGACATTTAGGGGGACACTACAAATAATTCAAGACGGCATCCAAGATTGCTGGAGGAGATGAGGCTCATTCAGAAAGGACTTGCATGCCATGCCAAGAAAGTTTTCTTTAAACCTGAGGCCACTGAAAGATTTAATCAAGGGAATGTGCTCAGGTTTGTATTTTTGGATTATCTTTTCATGTAGTGTGGGAAATGCATGGTCTGGGGGAGATATGGCAAGACTAGAAGCAAGAAAGCCTATTGGATGGCTGTTTGCTAATCTAGGTTTGATAATAGGGTTGCTGGAATTAAAGTAGCAAAGATGAAGAGAAATGAGTGGATTTCTCAGGGGGTAGGATGGACCCATTAACTGGATGTAGGGGCTAACAAGGGGAAGCAACCTCAGAAGACACGTAGGTATCCCTCTCCCTAGTGATCTGTGAAGACCATGGAAAACTGAACCTCATGGTGTACAAATTTGAGGCGCTGAGGAAGATAATTTAAGGTAGGATGGGTAATAGTAATCAGCATTTGTGCTAAAACAGTGACATCAATAAAGGAGGGTTGAGAGGAGAAACGTACTTAGTAGGGAATTGTTTTAGAATACAATTTTTTGAAAAGCAGCTTGAGAATCTCGAGAACAAGATACAGGAACAGAAAGTGATCCCTTATTCAAACCAAGGTGTTGCTGACTTAAAGCAACCCAAATAAGTCCCCAGGTCTCATGACGCTGGAACATTGTAAGACACTGTGAAATCTCAGTCTTCTCATGCTCAGCGAAGAACTAACATTTATTTCCAGTTAAATCTTTCCAAAGCTCTGTGTTAAGAATTTGTTAGGAAGTAAAGATTACACAAAATTTTATTTATTTATTTTAAAGATTTATTTATTTATTTTAGAGAATGTGCAAGGAGGGGGAGGAGCAGAGAGAGAGGGACAAGCAGACTCCTTGCTGAACACAGAGCCCGTCATGGGGCTCAATTGCACAAACTGAGATCACAACCCAGGCTGAAACCAAGAGTTGGAGGCTTAACCAATTGAGCCACCCAGGCAGCCCTACACAAAATTTTATTTAAATGGTCAAAGGAGAGGAACAAGTAATCACAAAAGAAGAAATACAAATGAACAATTAATACATGAGAAATGCTACATTGTATCATGCAAATTATGAGATATCATGTGATGCCCGTCGGATTGGCAAACATTTGGGAGGGGGAGGAGCAGAGGGAGAGGGGCAGAGAGAGAATCCTAAGCAGGCTCCACGCCAGGAATGGAGCCCCACGCAGGGCTCAATCTCACAACCCTGAGATCATGACCTGAGCTGAAATCAAGAGTCAAACGCTTAACAGACTGAGACACCCAGGCGCCCCCAAACATTTTTAAAATACAGAACAATAATACGCTTTATTGGCAATGATGTGAAGAGACATGATCATACAGTTCTGGTCAAATTGCTACAGTCATTTGTAGGATTATTAAGCAATCTGGTTAAAAAATTTTAACCTGGTACTTTCACTTTTAGGAATCTGCCCTAAAGAAACAGCCAGAAATGTACAATTATTTATGTATAAAGACATTCATGAAGGCAATTTTGTAGTAGTGAAACATTGTAAGCAACATAAATGACAATTCAACAAACAGGGAATTTGTTAAATAAATCATGGCAGTTTAGCATGATATCTACAAGTGCAGGAATAGAGCCAAACTACTGGAGTTTGAATCCCAATCCCACTGCCTCTTTGCTGTGGGAACTTGGACAAGTTGACTTTCTCTGTGGCTCGGTTTCCCCATCTATAAAAAATGGGGTTGTTTTAAGAATCAAATTATTTAATACATGGAGAGTTCATAGAACTATGCTTGGGGCATACTAAATTGTCAATAAGCATTAGTAATTCTCATGGTGTTAGTATGACCATCAACCATCAATACTCAGCATGGAAGAGACGTGCAATCACTCCATATTGATAGAGAGTAAAGGAAGGTTAAGTCTCCATCTGGGGACCTTGACGGTGGTAGGAAGGTCTGAATGTCGGGGGTTCTTGTACATAATGTGGGTGCTGGGAAGAAGAACAGCCAAGAGAGGGGGAGAAAGGTATTGAAAGAGGGGGCAACAGGATACCCATGACAAACAAGGTCTGTTTGACACTCTTGCCTGGCCTGGCTATGCTTATAGAACACATCAGTAAATAAAGATTAAACAATCAAGAGACCGGCTTTATTCTTGAGGAAGTGTGACACTCAGGACAACTCAGCATTTAACAATAGCTCTGGATTAAGAGGATACAAGGTTTTTCTAGTTTGGCTTCCTAAGAGATGTATCAAGTTCTTCAACTATTGTTTTTTACATTCCTATCACAGTAGGATGGTGATTGACTGTACTTTGTAAGATGTGAGTTGGATTTAGTTGATAGCCTTCCCCTGGATTTTTGGGTAAAAAAGGCAAAAATAAGCTTTAGAGGTCATTTAACTCAGGGGTTCTCAATCTTTTGTGTGCCGTGGACTCCTTTGGCAGGCTAAATAAAACCTACGGACCTCTTCTCTGAATATTGTTTTAAAATGCATAAAATGTAAAAAAAAAAAAGAT
This sequence comes from Callorhinus ursinus, assembly GCF_003265705.2. Lineage (NCBI taxonomy): Eukaryota > Metazoa > Chordata > Mammalia > Carnivora > Otariidae > Callorhinus > Callorhinus ursinus. The sequence goes on along the minus strand of NW_027397064.1, from coordinate 58,742,898 downwards.
TACAAAGAAAACCAATTACATTAAAAAAGGAGTTAATCACAGTTTAAAAGAAAATTGTGATATGCTAGTATATGTGATTTGTTACTGCCGCATTAATAAGATCTGCTGCAGGTCTAATAACTGCTGTGACTCTGGAAAGTGCTGAGCTAAGTGATACACTGAGATATCTGTAACAATTCTTAATGAGACATAAAAATATGAGTGATTTCTATTGGTGACAGTCATAGCCACTGCAAATACTAGTGGGTTAGGGAAAATAAAGGTGCAGTTCTCCCCCCGTCCAGATCCTACGCACAGACCCTGATCTAGTTCCAAGCCGTCCTGGCGCAGATTAGCAAACTGCAGCCCAGTTTTGGGCCCCTGTAAATTGTCTGATTGTACGGCAAGCTGGTAGCAGATTGAAGCCCCAGAGCAATGCCTACTTCCTCATTCCAACTGCTTCCTGTTGACTGGGATCTCAAGGATATAGTCTTGGAGGCAACATATAAATGACAGAGGCCAAGCTAAATTATTTTTGGAACAAAAAATTTGGACTTATACCATTTGGTTTTCTCTTTAAAAAGAACTTCTAAGAGGGGGGGCGCCTGGGTGGCTCAGTGGGTTGAGCGTCTGATTTGGTTTTGGCTCAGGTCATGATCTCAAGGTTGTGGGATCCAGAGCCCCCAGTTGAGCCCTGAGTCTGGCTCCACGGTCAGCGGGGAGTCTGCTTGGGATTTTCTCTCTTCCTCTCCCTCTGCCCTCCCCATCCTCCCCCTCCCTCGGGGTTGCTCTCTCTCTCTCTCAAATGGATGAATAAATCTTTTTTTTTAAGAATTTCTAACAGAAATTATAATCTCTTCCCGAGATCCAGTAAGGTCAGTTTAAGCTGTTTGCAGATAAAAGTTATTTAGCCAAATATTTGATCAAGTAAGAGAGCCTCTGTGTTCTACTTTCAGAGTTCTTTTTTGGAAATGCATGATTCCTTCAAACTTCAATAAGATCTTGAGATCCATGAGTCAAAATTCTAGAAATATATTTCTGAAACCTTCTGTCTGTGAACCCCCCTAAAAAAATTGGATAGCTTAACTCCTGTTATTTCAATGCCAAACAAGGAAGCATCCAATAAAGTTCTCCAAAGGTAAAATGATGTTTGACTACTCATTAATAATAATATAACCCAATTTTCAACATACTTTGATGTTCCACCTAAATAGTCCGATGCATTTATAAAATCTGGTTGAGATGGAAGAAAATTGTTTTAGAACATTCCTTCCCTTGCAAATTCTCTGACTTGATCTTAGGCTCTCCAATCTAACCTTCTAGTCAGGCAGTCCACGAATGTGTTCTTAAATGCCTTTTCTCTTCAGCAATTGTCCAAGGCTGTAGTAACTATTTTTTTCTTTTCCATGTTCTTGATGCTCTGGCATCTGGGGCCCTGTGGACATGGGGACTGCCCCTCTCAGGAGATAACAATTTGCCTGCCAGCACACCTCTGATATGTAGAGGTCACACTACTTCAGAGTCCATTCCCCTACCCAGCTTTTATCAAATTCTAGTACGTCCTGGGCACCATCCCCTGCCCTAAACCATCCAGGGCCAGGGACGGGACAACTGGGGACCTCCCCTATCAACCAGAACCCACGGAAATTATTCAGACTATCCAATCCTGAGTCTGTTCCACTTACCTTGCTTCGCCCATTCCTTCCCTCAAAAAACCGCAATAAAGTGTCCAGGCTGCAGTTCCCCTATCCGCCTGCTCATCTGGTTTTGGTGCTTTCCCGGGGACGCGGTGTGGCCCTGAGGGGCATGCAGTACTTCCAGTGCCTCCTGTTCCCAGGGGACTATGAATATAAAAAAGTAACTTCTTCCTTCATGGCAGTCCTTTTCGTGTGTCTGTGTGTCAAACGCACCCATTCACAACAAAGCTCAGCACAGTTTTAGAACACAGACCCTAAAAGAGCAGCAGCAAATAAGGTAGACCAAATTCTCACCTCGAAGTTTATATTTTAATCTAGGGTTTCTAAGTTTGTGTGGGGAGGAGGGCTATAAAGTAAATTGAGCCTGGGTATGACCAGGCCCCATTCTTTTTTTCTTCAACTGGTTATTTCGTGCTAATCTATGGAGTAAAGGTGGCCAATGAGATTTGGGGAATCAGAGAATTGAATCCTATTTCTCTTCTGCCTGGACAAAGGCCAGATTCTGCCCGGGATGAGGCTCCACCTACTAATGTCTGGGCTGAGGAGGCAGGGCCAGAGTAGGATCATTGTAATACATTTTTTTTGCCAGATGATTAGGAGAAGGCAAGATGATTAGAAAGAGTTACTAATCCCTTTTCCAAGGACTTCCTGCCTCACCAAACTCCCAAAACTCTCATGGGATGATGATGGAAGCAATTTTAAAAATTAAATGAAGGGTCAGATCTTACAGAGCAGTGTAGAGTGGGCGAACAAAAGTACTGCCTTGATCTGACCAACACCCCTCCCAACACTCCAGGGGGAAGAGGCCCTTATTGAGTTAGGCCTTTTGATTGGGCACCTCTTAAGGTGCTTTCCTCACATTCCTCTGTTCTCCCCAGACATCTTCCTCTTCTTGTGTCGGCCTCCCAGGCTGTTGTACCATTCTGTTCCCTCAGGAGGAGAGCTACTTTCTACCTCTCCCCAAACTGGGGTTCCTGACATGAAATCTGTCTTTACTCCAGCTCTGCCCTCTTGGGGGCAGGTAGATTCTGAGAGCCTCTTGAGTTAGAGAGATAATAGAGGCTGACTCCTCCGCCAGTCTCCCTACAGCTAGAGCTGCAGCTAATCTCCTCACCAGTTCGCTTAGAGGAGAAACATCTCAGCAAAGCAGACATTCGTTTTTTTCTACAAAGACAACACAGTCTAGCCTCACATGGGGAAGTATCTTCCTCTCATTAACATGTGTTTTTGTTCTTTTCAAAGTCATAATCCTTGCTTTATTTCACTAAGGAGCCTTTGACCACTGCCTGAGCTTGGTTTACATCATGGGTCAGGGTATCAGCTGTGAGTCACTGAGACAGCCTTCTGATCCCCAAATCTCTTGTCTAATAGAAGGGAGAACAGGAAGATCTTTGAGCTCAATCCTCCTGCTGGTGGTTTTTTTCTTGTTTCGTATATTCCTCCTTTCATAATATGTCCTAAGAAGGCATAGACAATTAGGTGGAGCTAGGGGAACAGTAGTATTAGGTGAGATAATTTTTCTACTTGTCTGTCAGGGTCCTGGAGGAAACAGCTGGTTTGCACAAAGTTTTCATTGAAGACAGTGTAATAAAGGGAGTATTTACAGAGGTGCAAACAGACTTAAGAAAACCCAACAAGGAACGGTGAAGACAAGGGACAGGCAACACGTGGGCCTGTATAAGCCAGTGGGCATGGTGTTACCTGACCCTGGGAGAGTTACAGCTGTGGAAAAGGGGTCATTCAAACATTGTTGTGGCAAAGGAATGCAACCACTGCAAAAACCATGGCCTGGGAAGGAGGCAGGGAGGGATGAAAAGGTTGACCTCGGGCGCCTGGGTGGCTCAGATGGTTAAGCGTCTGCCTTCGGCTCAGGTCATGATCCCAGGGTCCTGGGATCGAGTCCCACATTGGGCTCCCTGCTCCTTGGGAGCCTGCTTCTCCCTCTGCCTCTCTCTCTCTGTCTCTCATGAATAAATAAATAAAATATTTAAAAAAAAAAAAAGAAAAGGTTGACCTCTCTTTCTTCCTGCCCTCTAATCGTCTTCAGCACATTGGCCAAAGCCCATTGGAAGCCAATGAGCAAGGAGCCTGCCAGGGCAGAAGGCAAGACAAAGAAGGATAGAGAATGGAGGGGCAAACAGAGTAACCAACACACAGTCAGTATTTGAAAATTTAAATAATGGTCCACTTATCTCACAAAGCAAACTACTAGGCACAACTTACACTTTACATTAGAATAGTGGACTTCTGTATGCACCAAAAGAAATGCAACAATGCCTCATGGAAGTTCAATAGATAAATGGCATATAGGACACATGGTTCCTAATCTCATGGTGAGTAGGGATTGGATTTTCTTTCCCCGTCCCTTCAGGTCTTATCTCCTTACTCTGCATTCTGTGTCTGCCAGGGACAAAACAAAACAAAACAAATCTATGCCGACATGTGCATGCTTGAAGCACCACAGGATTTTTAGGAAGGCTATCCTCTGGTGTTCATTGCCCCACCCTACCCTCCATCTTCCCCCACAAACATCAGGAATCCCTTTGATAGCATTGCTGACAGATTATCTAGTCTGACTTTGGTGACAAATAGTTTACCATCTCCCAAGGGAAACTTCTAGTATTGAACAACTCTTGTTTAAAAAAGTTAATACTAAGCCACAACAATATTTATTAAAAATGTTCCTCTCAAGTGACAAGTTTTATTAGTTAGGTCCTTAAAGGATGTTAAGAAACAAATGGAGACCAGGCTTGAAAATTACCTGAGCAGACAAAACCAGTTTAGTCATACAAGCAAAGCTTAATTTAGCTCATTTTGTAAGAGTAATTTGACAGAGGTCATTTCTGGCTAATGCCTCTGGAAATCATAACCAAAACTTGGACTGTTTCTCAGGATTGATAGGAAATAACCACTGATCAATTCCCTTTTATGAAAATCTAATATTAAAACCAATCACTATGAGGGGCGCCTGGGTGGCTCAGTAGTTAAGTGTCTGCCTTTGTCTCAGATCATGATCCCAGCATCCTGGGATCGAGCCTCACGTCGGCTCCCTGCTCGGCTCCCTCTCCTGCCTCTCCCCCTGCTTGTGCTCTCTCTCTCTCTGTCAGAAAAATAAATTTAAAAATCTTAAAAAAAAAATCACTGTGCAAAATGAATAGTCACTGCTTTCTTACCACATAGGCTGCTTTATAACAATATACCTGTACCCTTGAACCTCATTCCATGTTTTTGGTTTGAATGCTCCTAGTTTGCAAACTGTCTTTTTGCTGTGTGCACAATAAATAAACTTTTACTAATGACTACTTCCCTGATTCACTGGTTTTCTATTCTTTCTGAACTTTTTACAAGAACAACTTAAAAGTTGAAATCCTCTCAGTTTAGCTTGTTAAATTCAAGATAATTCAACACCATCTGTACCATTTGGCCATGTTTTCATTCTCCTGAGATGTTTTGTTAAATGGAATCTGGAATCCCAGAGATTCTTATTTGCTGCTTCTGTGGAGCAAAATAAACTCAAGAGTGGAGAAAAAGCATTAAGGAGGTGAAGAAGTTAACTGGGGACAAGGAATAGCTACTTTAAGGGAGAATAGGGACACAATGACATTGTTAAAGATTACTAGTTGAAGATCACAAAGGAGGAGAAACAGTATAAAATTAAACAGGGAAAGTTTGTAGCACTCAGGAACCAAAAAAGTAAAAAAATAAAACTGGAAGATTCGGTGATGGTTTCTGTTCATTCCTACGGGTTTACTTGTACCCTTTTCCACCCTGCTGTGTGTCCTGGAAGGCTGACCTATATAGACTGCATCAACTACCCTCTGGCTTCTGATAAGCGTCAGCCATCTGAGACCCTGGAGGAGACTGGAGATTGGAGGGAAAGAGAGTAAGACAGGCACATTCATCCTGCCTCTCATTCTTCCTCCCTGTGAGGTTGCTGCGGGCTGGCTGCATCCCCAACTCAAGGCCAGAACCTCAGTCAGACTGCCCTTTTTACACAGTTCTCTCTCTCTGGATTCCAGTAACCCTCTTCCCTTCAGGCCTAGGCATTGCCAAACACTTGTGGTTTCCTGCACCCTGCCCACAACTTTGCAAATAGTCCTGTTCATTATTAAATTGCCCAATTGGAATGTGCCATCTGTTTCTGGCCAGGACCCTTACACACTCAGTCTGATTCATTTACTGAGTAACTACTATATGCCAAGGAAGAATAAAATGATAAATCAGTTAGTACTCTCAAGGGATCAGTCTGGGGAGTGGAGACAGCCCCAGGAACAGAAGATTATATCACAGCTTGATAAAAATGAAGCAGAGAGGCATTGGATGGGGAGGTGGGTGAGTGGAGGCATAAAACAGAGGCAAGGGCAGATTCAGAGACGATGTCTTGGTGGAGATGGGGTCAGGAAAATTCAGAGGCAAGGATGTGAGTAGAGGGGTCAGGAGCTAGATGAGAAGTTTATAGCCATGAAAATCAGGGCCTGTCAGGGTGTGAAAGGATGAGAGTGGAGGGTGAGGCTGGGCCAGACCACAGAAAGCCTTGTATTGCGGGGAGGGGTCCTTCTTTTCCATGTGCTTATTCTCCCTCTCCTCCTCTCTCCGCCAAGGGAAGAATAAGACACAGGTGAAGTCTGCAGCTTCCTACTCTTAACCCTTAATCCTGCCCTACTACCAGGTCTTGACACCTACTTCCTTGGCTTAAAATCGGTATTTTCTGTTGAGAATCACTTCCATACACCACCTGCACATCCGAAGGTCTTTCAAAATGGCAACAAGACAATATGGTACGCCGGTCCTTGGAGATGAGCTACAGGAGAGGGCTAGAAGTGAACGTTCCCAAACGCATTCTAGAAGCCCTAACAGCCAGAACCACGTTTTAACAGCAACAGACAACAGTCTAATGGAGAAGGGTAACAGTAATGCTGGAAAGAGGGCAAAGAGTGAAGCTTCACTTCACCAAAGTGGGGCTTTGGTCCAGATTAATTTGTGTAGGTGGGCACTTTTAAAATCCATTATTTATCACACTATATAGGCAAATCTGGGGTCCAGGAGATGTCTGTCTTTCCTCTCTAAAGCGCAAACTGCAAAGAGTTTCCTTGCTGAGTAGGGCCTCTTTGGCACCTTCCTGGCAGGGATCGAAGACTGCCAGTCCTCAAGGCTGGGGCTCAGGAGGCGCCGTTAATCAAAATCAACACACAATCCTGACCTCTCTTCTCATAACCTAGCTATAGCCCCACTGCCTTCATCATCCCACAAATAAGTAAAAGACACGGGTGGAGTTCAAAGCAAGCGGTGGGTAGGGAATCCTTCCAGCTCTCGTTCTGAACAACAAACTGGAGCGGTTACCGGATGCCGGGCCAGGGGGCGGCCCCTAGCTTCCAGTGGGCTGGCGAGGAAGCCCCTCCTCCCGGGCGGAGGCAGCTCCCAGGAGTGGAAGCCCGCGTCCCGCCCCGGAGTCAGAGCCTTAAGGCCGCCGCCGCCGCCTGGCAGAGAGTTCGTGTGGCTGTCGCGGCGCGGAGTATGGAGCTCTGATGGCCATGGACGGCTACAAGGGCTTTCTGGGGCTGCTGGTGTCGGCGCTGCTCGTCGGTTTCCTGTCCGTGATCTTCACCCTCATCTGGGTCCTCCACTACCGGGAGGGACTCGGCTGGGATGGGACCATGCTCGAGTTTAACTGGCACCCGGTGCTCATGGTCACTGGCTTCGTCTTCATCCAGGGCATCGGTACTGGGCACCTCCTGGGAGGCAGCGGGGAGGGACGCGCTGGCCGGGGTCCAGGACCGATCGCTCTCAGCCGTTTGGGGCCGACGTGGGCGAGCTCGGGGACGAAAGGGGAGCGCGGGGCCCGCGGGGTGCGCGGGGCTGGGAGCCGCGAGCGGAGCGTGCCGGGGCGCCCAGACGGCGGGGCGCGGCGGCGGGATGGAGTCGGGGGGCCGCGGGCGCGCAGACCCGTGACTCGGCCGACGTGGGCTAGCGTGCAGTGGCGGCCTTGGGGCGGCGCGCGGGGCCCGGGGATCGCCGCCAGACGCCTCGGGGCGGGGCGGGGGGGGGTGCGGCTGAGCAGCGCTGCAGTCGGGCGGGTGGCCCGCTACGCTGGCCCCACTTGGTTAACTCTTTGCTGCGAGTGGCCGGGGTGCACTTGAGGCACCCCCTGACACCAGAAGCCGGAACGGAGGAGGGAGGCTGCAGTGCCGTGCGTCCCTAGCCCCTTAGCCCCGAAAATCGCCTCCTGTGGACGGAGCCTGCGCAATCACTGGCGCAGAGAGGCTCTTTAGGCGAGGTCTTTCTCTGAACTTTCTTCAGAGCTGCAGATTAGGAGAGAAAGGCAACGGGGGAGACGGTGGGGCGAGAATTTGTTCCTGTCCCAGCCTCAGTCCTGAGTGAAGGGTGAGTAAAGCATCAGCTCTGGTTTCACTCCTCCTAGAGCGTTCAGTTCAGTCCAGCCTCCAGGACTCAAAAGGGTGTTAGGCTTCCCTGCCTGGTCATTGGACAGACTTTAGCCCAACTTGTTTTTGTGGCTGGCGACCAGCGAAATTTCCCCTGCGGGCCTTCTTGTTGGGCGCTGGCCCCTGCATCGGCCCGAGATGTCAGGTGGGACCTGCGGCCCTCTGGCTCCCAGAGGAGCTTGTGCTTGAGACATCCCTGGGGTTTGCTGTGTCCATGTTTGCTCCGGACAAGCCGGCTTCGGGCCTGCACTCTCCGGGATGAGGCTGACCGGGAGGGAGGGTTCAGTTGATGGCAGATTTTGTTTTTGTTTTGGAATATAATCGACGTATAACATTATATGTTTCATGTGTATAACATGTGTATTATTATATATATATGATTTATAAATCGAAATGGTCACCACAGTAAGTCTAATTAACATCCACCAGCTCGCATAGCTACACATTTTTTTCTTGTGATGAGAACTTTGGAGATGTACACTCTTAGCAATCTTTAAGTTCTACTTTCTTAGCGACGGCTCAAATATACAATATAATATTATTAATGTAGTCACCATGCTGTACCTTACATCCCCAGGATTTATTTTATTACTGGAAGCTTGTACTTTTTTCTGTGGGCCCCCTCCCCCCCCAACCTATGGCAGGTTTTTTTTTTTTTTAAGATTTTATTTATTTATTTGACAGAGAGAGAGCACAACTAGGCAGAGTGGCAGACAGAGGGAGAGGGAGAAGCAGGCTCCCCGCTGAGCGGAGAGCCCGATGCGGGGCTCGATCCCAGGACACTGGGATCATGACCTGAGCGGAAGGCAGACGCTTAACGACTGAGCCACCCAGGCGCCCCTGTGGCAGTTTTTACTGTGGTTGTGTAGTGCTGCTAAGTGTTCAGTTTCCCTCCTTTGCATTTGGGCTGGAGGAAGCTCTAGCTAGTGGTGCAAGCACCATTTATTTGCAGCCAGTTTTCAAAAAGTGAAGCCAAGGCCTGGCAGATAAAGTATTTAGAAGACGGTAGAGAGCGGTGGGCGGGGGTTAGAGCTCAGAAAATAATGGAGAGAAGCATGAAGCCTTCAGAAAGAGGTGCCCACCAGCTGAAACCTCTAAGCCTTGTCTCTGAGCAGGTCGCCTTTTCTCCCAATATCTGGCTCTCTAAAACAAACGAGAAAACAAAAGAGCTCCGGCCTTGTTCCCAAAGAAAAGATTTTGTTTCCATGTAAAACGTGTGTGGCAGCCTTCAGCAGGTGTGGCCAGCATCCTTCCACCCTGGGATACAGGGGCAGGCGTTGCTCATGCTTAGTTCACCTGGGGTGCGATGGGCATGGGGGTGCGAGGGCCATCAGCCAGCCAAGTTATTTTGTTACGTAAGTCCCAGTTATTTTGCCACTGACCGAAAATGAGAAAAACATGCCCAAGTTCCAAAGTCGCTGTCATCAGAAATGCTCTTTCCCTCGTGGTGGAGCCCTTAAGTGTGGCCAGAGCTGTCAACATCTTCTGTTTGCTCACAATAGTAGAAACAGTCTCTTCATCTCTTCCAACCAGCACTTCAGAGCAGCTCCTACTTTCCAGAGTCTTCTCATAATTGTGAGAGTAAGGAAACACAGATGATACTAGTTGTTTCCTGACTGACCAAAGAGGAGACAGTCACAAAACGGTCACTAACGTTTATTGAGTGCTTTCTGTATGCCCACTAAGTGCGTTCTTTCACAGGTATTTAAGAATAAACCAAGGCTGTTATTGCCATAAACAATGTACTTCCCCGTTCCCTTCCAGTGGACCTGAGCAGGAACTGTCCATCTACATGAGGACACCATCTGGTGGCCCTGAAACAGTGCCCTCACTACATCCCATCACCAGGAAGACAGGCAACAGATGATTATTGAAAATAAAATTTTAGTTGGAAACTATTTGGGAATGGTTCTATTTGCACATATGGACACAGCCTGACTGGAACTGGGGAGATCTTCTCTTTTTGGTTTCTTTTCACCGTCTTGAGAGGAGCTCTGAAAAACATCTCAGGCCATCTGGCCTATTTTTTCATAATGTGACTCCTAAAAGTAAATGTGGTTCAAGAAGATATTTGGAATAAAATGAACTAATAAAATCCTTATAACTTAAAAAAAAAAGAATAAACCAAGGCACTGAGCAGTTAAGCCTTACCCATGGAAATGGTATGTTTTCAGTGGCCTTGTTTTCAAGGTTCATTTCTCTGCCTTTATGGCAATATGCTTACTTTCGGCAAAATATCCTTAAGAGAAGCAAAAAACTTCATCTAAAATACACCTTGAAATTCTTTATTCATGTTAGAGTCCATTAGAGTTTTCTAGTTTCTCTAAACTTCAGGCTTTTCTTAATCTGTTCATACTCACTTTTGGGCAAAAACATGTAAATGGAGGGGCGCCTGGGTGGTTAGCCCATTAACCGTCCCCCTCTTGATTACGGCTCAGGTTGTGATCTCAGGGTTATAACATCAAGCCCCACTTAGGGGAGCCTGCTTAAGATTCTCCTATTCTGGGGCGCCTGGGTGGCTCATTCGTTAAGCATATGCCTTCGGCTCAGGCCCTGGTTCCAGGGTCCTGGGATCGAGCCCTACATCGGGCTCCCTGCACAGCAGGAAGCCTTCTTCTCCCTCTCCCTCTCCCCCTGCTTGTGTTCCTTCTCTCGCTGTGTCTCTCTCTGTCAAATAAATAAATAAAATCTAAAAAAAAAAAAAAAAGAACCCAAAAACATGTAAATGGATATTTTGGAAATTTTCATCTGTTGCTTTTATGCAAACCTTGTTTTCTTAAAGCTTAGTTATGGTATTTGTATTAGTTTTGGAATGTTTGTCCTGTCAACATTCCCCATCCTGTTTACTGTTTGGATTCCAGACTTGCAAAGCACTTTAATCAGATAATGCATTTAATTGACATAAACATGAGCTTTTTCCTACAGACAGACACACGCATAGTAGTCCTGAATTTTTACAAATCTCGGTGGGCCAGCACCTTCTAGGTACTGCAGCAGGAAGGCTCCAGGAGGGAAACATGCATTACAGACTAGCCATGTTAAAACGGGCTTTTTTACTGTGTGTAATTGTTTCAGGAGGGAAATTTTTAGGTTTTGCTGTTTCAGATCCCTAGTAATGAACAGGATGCAATTGAGTTTGTGATGCACAAATATTTAGAGATGAAGAAGGGAAGGCTAAATTACAATTATTACTCTAGGCATAAAATGCCTTACAAATACAATACACAAACACTAAACAGTACTTAAAACCATTTGAGAACAAGTGAGAGTCTTGTGAAACACCTTTAAGCAGTAAGCTCTGGAGTAAGCATAAAAATTACAAAATAAATGTCCGTGTGTGTATGGGGGCACACAGACACCTACACACACATAGTCCAGATAAATTTTGGGAAATACATGTATTCTAAAATGGAGCATAGCAGATGATAGGATATCTAAAACTGAAATAAAATTTTAAACGAGTGGGATGTCTAGTAAACGTGAATGAGGAAGAGTTTCAAAGAGAACTTTAGAAGAGGCTTTGTGCTTTTCTGAAAGGAATGTTTCCCAAGAAGTAAGTTCACTGCCAGGAAATCAGAGAAAGAGCCCTTGAAAAAAAGGCTACAGAAAAGATTGAAACAAATAAACCCCCTCAAAATGGCAGTTGACCTTTTAAAAGGTTCAGCAAGGTGGAATGTGTTATTTGGTAAAAGGTAGAAAATTCAAGTATATAAATTTGGTGACTAGAAGTCTCAGCAATTCTATACTCCTTCCTTTTCCACATGTAGAATTCTATTTACTGTATAAACTGGAGGGAGAGAAATTGAATCGTATAATGATCTCAAGGTGGCTTTGTGAGAGAATATAACTACATTTTAGTAACATTTAAAAGACTAAGAAAAAGAAATTGAGTGGTTCTTAAAAGGCAGTTGGCATATCCTATTAATGCATCTAAAACTGACCACATTCCAAGTCCACTTAAGTGTATTTGAAAAGGCTCTTGGGGTAGAGCATGGCAAAGAAGACAGTGGGGAAAGTGCCCCAGATACCTACTCCAAAACCAGCCGTGGGGGCACCACTGATAATAAAGCCTACCAACTTTAAGGAAAGGAAGGTTTTCACAAAGCATAAGGACCCAATTCAAGGCAACCCAAGACACATTTTTTGTTATAAATAAATACACGCAGATCTCTTTGTAATGTAACTAATAAAAATGTTTTAGAAATGATTATTTTGCTCACTGTTGTATATCTGGCACCTAAAAAACACCTAGAACTGGCAGATGGTAGGCGAATAAATCGTTATTGAATGAAGGAGTGATTAGTTCTGTACCATCATTAAATTGTTAGTAACAAAATGCAGTTTTACTCATCCGTGATGATAATGATAATCTAAAGTAAAAGTGCACTCCCTTCCCCCTCAGTGATTATCCTGTTTAGCCAGTTTGGCAGCACTGATTTATTAGGGAAGAACAGGCATCATATTATATTGGAAATGCATCTTTACTCTAAAGGCCTCAGGCACATTTGAATCTTGCCGCCCAAGTATGAACTGTGCCTTCTCTTGCTTACCTAAAGACATCAGTTCTCCCTTTTTCCTTCTGCATCATTCACTTTCTCCCCACCGTTGGCTTATTTCCAACATGTCGTAATTTCTGTCATCTTAAAAACCAACCACACTCTTAACGTACCCCCTTCAGCTACTGTTTCAGTTCTCTGCTTGCCTTACCACAGAACTTTTTGGAAATTTTTGTCAACACCTGAAGTATTGACAAAAAAGTATCTCCAATTCCTCTCCCTCGTTCTCTCTTGAACCCCCTCCAGTCAGGCTTTCACGCCACTGCTCCTTCAAAATTCCTCTTTTTTTTATTAATTTTTTTAAAGATTGTGTTATTTATTCGTCAGAAAGATAGAGAGCACAAGCAGGGGGAGTGGCAGAGGGAAAGGGAGAAGCAGGCTCCCAACTGAGCAGGGAGTCCCATGCAGGACCGATCCCAGGACACTGAGATCATGACCTGAGCTGAAGGCAGACGCTTAACCATCGGAGCCATCCAGGCATCCCCAAAATTGCTCTTAACACAGTTACCATTGGCAAGCATGGAGCTAATTCCAGTGGTCTATTCTCAGCCCTCCATCTTGCCTGATCAGAAAGCAGCATTTGGTGTAACTGACGTCCCTGGGACACTTCTATCACTTGGCTTCTAAGATGGTGCTCTTGGCTCTATTCTCTTCACTGGCTATGCCTTTCAGTGTCCCTTGCTGGTTCCTCTTCATCTCCCTGATCCTTTAAATTTACAGTGCCCAAAGCTCAGTCTTCTGACCACTTCTCCTTTCTTGATGCACTCATACCCTTGGTGATCTCATCCAGTCTCGTGGCTTTAAACACTGTCTATTCGCTGAATCTGATATTTATGCCTTTGGCTTGGACCTCTCCCTGGAACTCCAGATCCACATATCCATCTGTCTACTCAGACTCTCTGTTTGGATGTCAAATAGACATGTCCAAACCTCAACTCTCCATCTTCACACCTCCAAAACCACTCATCATACAGGTTCCCTCTCTCAGTAAATGGTAGCTTCATCCTTTTTGGACATTCATATAGTCATCCTGGATTCCTCTTTTCCTATCATACTTCTCATCCAATCCTTTAGAAAATTATATATACTCCAAACTCAGAATACAGTGTTATCCAGACTCTGACCATTGACTGTTTAAGTTATTTATTCATTCATTGTCTGTCTTCCACTAGAATATAAACTCCCTTGTCTGTTTTCTTCACTGCTATATCCATAGTGTGTAGAATGTTACCGAACATATAATCAGCATTCGATAAATATTAATGAAATGAAATGAAATTAATGAAAGTTTGGCCAGTCCTCTAAACCAGGGGCCATACCGACAAGGATGGCTTATAAAGTAAATAGGAGAAGTGGTGTAGCACTCACCAGTGTCTTCCTGTGTTCAACTAGACATTCAGATACACAAGGCTGCCAAGACCATACTGGGCACCAGCATACTCAGAAGGATGTAGGACAGGAACCAGAGCTTCCTGCCAGCGTAGCGTTTGGTATTCTTTTTCAATGGGAACCCTTTCTGCAATAGTTCGTGTAGCAGCCATATATCCCTCCCTAAACCAGCCTCTCCAGGTGACAGTTCAGACATCAAGAGACAAGATCTGCATTGGTGGGATCAGAGCTTAAGGCCCTCATGCCCCACAGGAGCCAGGACCTTTTGTAATACTCTACAGACCTGGTCTCCAGTGTCCCTGCAGGGGGTATTCAAGGATTTGAACAGTAGCCCCCAAAAAGGCATGTCCAACTCCTAATCTTACAGACCTGTGAATGTGACTGTAGTGTCTTTGCAGATGTAAAGTTAAGGATCTTAAGATGAGATCATCCTGATTTAGAGTGGGGCCTCAATCCAATGACTTGTGACTTTATAAAAGAAAAGAGAAGACATGAAACACAGACAGAGAGGGGAAGGCAATGTGAAGATGGTGGCAGAGATTGGAATGATGTGTCTACAAGCCAAGGAACACCAAGAATTGCCAGCAGCGACCAGAAGCTAGGGGAGAAGTATGGACTGGATTCTGCCTCAAAGCCTCCAGAAGGAACCAGTTCTGCCAACACCTTGATTTTGGACTTCTGGCCTTCAGAACTGTGGGAGAATACATTTCTGTTGTTTGAAGCCACTCAGTTTTTGGTAATTTGTTATGGTAGACCTATGAAACCAACACAGGATATAACAGTTATCATTGCACTCTGGGAAGCGCAAAGATTGGCATTCTTATTAGGATTTATAGATTTTTCATTGTCTCTCCCCGTTCATCAGGGGGTTATTTTCATTATAAATGGTGTTGCCTAATAACATTAGTGTCAAGCCACTGGTATGTCTTTATTAGGACAGTTAACCAAAGGTCAGATCCTCATGCAGCAGAAGGGAGATGCCTTTTGTGTGTTTGTTGAGGGCGGAGGGGGGATTGTAAAGAATTGGAGAGTGCCTGCTTTGGACAATATAGGAAACCTCTTAGCTGCAACGAATTGTGGCTGTATGGGGATGCCAGCCCAAAGTGGCTAGGGCTTCCCATTATCCAAGAGAATCCAGATTTTTTAAAAACTGGTTCAATCTAAAACCAGCCACAGAACCAGAACAAAACCCCCGAACATGGTGCTGATCAAACAAAACACATCTGTGGACCAAATCCAGTCCATACCTTCCACTTTACAAGTGACTTCTGCTAGAGCTTTCTATCTTGACTTTGTGGGATTTAAAATTTTTCCCTTAAAAAGTAGAACAATCTTCTTTTTTAAGAAATTAGACCAGAAATCTTTGTTATAACTTCTTTTCTTCCTGTAGAAACTTTCTTAAAAGGCCAAAATGGCTTTGAAATAACTGTACAGACTTGGGCTGTACTTTTCTAAGTTCATTCATTCGTTCAGTTTTCATATATCATCCTATTTAATTAGCATACATTTATTAAGCACTTACTGTATGTCAGACACTGTGTAAAACAAATGAGTAAAATGTAGCCTTGCCTACAAGTTGTTCCCATTTGAGTTTGTTAGAGCTGAGTTATGATTTTCTTTTAGAAAACCTGAGTCCTAAATATTTAAAGCTGGCTGGGATTTGAAGTTCAGTGCCTAATTTTAGAGATAAATGCCTGACCAGGGTCAGACAAACAGGTGATGTCAGAGCCAGTTATGATACTTCTAATCTGTTATAATATTGATATGAGGCATAAGAAAATATAGCTGATGTTTCTAACAATGCAGGATTTCTGGATATTTATAAATGTCTAACAATTAATTGAATTTTTCTCTCTTCACACACTATTTGGTACCATCTAGCTGCCTTTGTGATAATTTCAGTCACTTCAAAGAGATGCTTAAGGGCCAGGATACTAAAACAAATCTTCCAAATCATCCAAATCCCTTCCTGCATTTTGATTCTCTAAAGGTTTTCAGTTACATGATATTCATGCGGTGAGACAATTTGAATACACAGCCATGTTTCAAAACTTGATTCTTTTTTTTTTTTTTTTTCCAGTGGCGGGTAGATTTTATTGGACTGGGACACACCGGGGACCCTCGCCCATGGCAGAGAGTGGGGGTCAGATTGAAGATAGAAATCCGATGGTCACTTGTGGTAGAACCACAAGTTCTGACTGTGCTGGATGAAGGGGAGCAGAGGACAAGGTTGGCTGGTCACTGCCAAGCCCGACTTTCCTGTTGACCTACCGGGAGGCGGGTGGTGCCAAGGGGGGAAGCCCGCCCGCGTCGCTGCTGCCTGGTTCACGGCGTCCCGGGCCATCCGGCCCCGGGTGCTCCGTGAGCGCAGTGTGGGCCGCGGTGCTTCAGAATTCAGAGTCTCTTTAAAAGCCACTGCAGGAATCTTTCCGAGATTATATTAAAAGGGTTCTCTGCTTTTACGTTTAAACTTGAGGTCTTTGGGCGCCTGGGTGGCTCAGTCCTTAAGCGTCTGCCTTCGGTGCGGGTCATGATCTCAGTGTCCTGGGATCGAGTCCCACGTCGGGCTCCCTGCTCAGCGGGGAGCCTGCTTCTCCCTCTCCCTCTGCCACTCCCCCTGCTTGTGCTCTCTCTCTCTCTGTCAAATAATCTTTAAAAAAAATAAAAATAAACCTGAGGTCTTTGGATACAATCTGGTACATTTTTGGGTGAACGGAGAAATGAGTTGATAATATTGCTGAGAACGTATACTGAGGATGTCAAATTAATACTTTATTCAAAGAGTTAAGAAAAGTGTAATGGGTACCCCATATTTAAGTAGAATTTATAAGTGTCTTAAAATTACAGTGTACTTCAAACAATAACCTACTGTTTTGGGGGGTTCACGTAAAGCTTATGTAAAGCTGTTAAGTGGGCACAAGTGTAGAGTACCTTGTTCCTTACTTGAAAAGACCATTTGGTCTTATATGAGCTAACACTTGGATCAGCAGTACAGATTGTCTTGAGTTTTTGATTCGTGCATTTTAAAAGAGGATCTGCTCATTTGCTGGGGTCTGCTCATTTGCTGGGGAATACTGAATAAATTACTGTACTTTATTAAATTTATTTATTCAACATACACTTAATGAGTTCCTCCTGTGTGCCAGGCTGTGCGCTAAATGCTGAGATATGGCAAGGAACAAAATAGACATGCTCCTACCTTCATGAATCATAAGATTTAAACACAGAAGAACTAGAGTCAAATGGTTTTCTATGTTTGGGGACATTTCTCCTTCCAAGTGCCCCTCTCTCCACATACCCTTTGACACATTCTAAATTTGCATTGCCTGCATATAGACAAACCTGCATATCGATAGTTCTGTAATGGTATATGGATCGAAAGCTGGTGTCAAACTAGAGATTACATCTTAGAGAGTACATATTTTCACATATTCCTGAATTGATTAGGCAGTGGGGAACTGAGAAATTTTCTAATAAATAAATTCAAGTTACTGTATTTTCACTTTCATTTGTCCGAAAAGTAATTAAACATAGGTGTTGATTTCCTTTTTCCTTTCCTTCCTTCCTTTCTTTTTTTTCTTCCTTCCTTCCTTCCTTCCTTCCTTCCTTCCTTCCTTCCTTTCTCTCTCTCTCTCTTTCTTTCTTTCTTTCTTTCTTCTTCCTTGCTTTCCTTTTAAGTTTATCACAACAGCATATTCCACTACCAATAATTTTTCTTTTATAAAGATTTAACATGTATTTCTCGATATATGTGTTCATGTTTTCCTTCATTTTCTGGGGGAAAATGGTCTTGCCAACTTAGGGCCTCTAACAGAAAACCCTTGTTTCAGTTACAAGTAGCTGTTTGATGCCATTTCCCCTCCTCATGGGCTCATGAGACCTTTTTCTTCCTTCTCGCTGAACCTCAGGAATGGTGTCTAGGTAAATGCCAAGCCAAAGAAGCAAGAAATATTTAAATTCCGCCCTCCAGGCAGTTTTTATAGCTGTTGAGAGTAGCTTCTTGTTTAAGAAATGTGGTTTGATTTGTTAAGATTGCCCTTTTCTCCTGAAGTCCACCATAGTTTGGTTACTTATACATTTTTAAAAACATGTAAACACCTTATGCAAATGCAGCTTTTTGCAGTTATCCTTCATTTACCTAGAGAGCATTCTGATGATAGTCAACTATGTAGCAGAACTTCTATATAGCCAGGATAGGCAGAAAACTCCCTGCCTCACTCACATGAGAGCCTCTCCAATTTCCACAGGCTGCCTACTTAGTAGAGATTAATTCGATATTAGGTTTGTGAGTTTACAAAGATGTTGTTTTAACTTTAAAACAATTAGGAACTCTTTCAATCATACAGAAAGTAACATAACCAGATCCCCATGTGTTCATCACCCTGATTTAACAGCTGTTCCGATTTTTGCCAACATAAAGATTTATGAACTATAACTTAAATCTGGTAGGAATAAAAGATAATACAGAATGATGGAGGGAGGGTAAGCACCCTAACCTGAGCAAGAAACTAAAAAAGGAGATTGAAGAACTCTAAACTAGACCCAGCGACTGAAAAACCTTAACTGCCTGGGCTCATGTGAATCAGAAATAAGCTCCTCTCCTGCCTGCGGCCCCTAAGGGCTTTCTCCTCTGGTAATAGGACAGTATATTTTATTGGTAACCCCAAATCCACAGTAAAAGATTGAATTGTGTTCCATTCATGCTACTGCTGCTGGAGAAGGAAAGCTAGTGTACAACCAATATAAAATCATTTGAGTAAATGTGAAAGGTTTAAAAATCCAGTTTTAACACTTAAAGGGGAAAGATTTTAGTTTTATCACGTTCCTCTGTGATTCCTGTAGTATTTAGAAGAGTAAAAATTCTTCGCTGAACATTTTTTTAGGTAAATATTTTATTGAAGAACCACATACATGCAGAAAAATACCTAAATCATAAGTTATATGTTTTCATAACATGAACACACTCACGTACCTGATCATGAAACAACATCCCAGGCATCCAAGAATTTTCCTGGTAACCATTGTAACTTCTCTCAATCATGACAATTACTCCTGACTTCTAATATCAGAGGTTAGTTTTGACTTTGGAAAAATTTAATATAACAGGATCCAGACTGGGGAGAAAAAGCTCTTGTGATTTATTGTTCATAATTTGCTTTTCAAGCAAACATATTCCAAGTATTCCCTTTTCGTATGTAGATGTTCAAGTTCCCTCATCTAAGATGAGGGCAGTGCCTAGGTGATAGGATGATGATGACGACAATAGTATTAATTTTAAAACACTTATTAAGATTAAGCAAGCTACTTAGCCTCTCTGTTCCTTAGCTTCCTCCTCTATATAATGGTCATGGTAATAGTAATTGTACCTTCCTCACAGAGTTGAGGTTAAGAATTATAATGTAAATGTAAACATGTGGAGCACTTAGCAGGATGCCTCCTATCTAGCAAGGGCTCAGCTGTGTGTGTGTGTGTGTGTGTGTGTGTGTGTGTAATAAATGAGGTTAACCCAGAAGATGGTGAGATGTATTAGATTTTCATATTATCCACATTTTTATTTAACTACTGTCTGATCACACAAATTGCAAAAGGCTCTACTGTGTGGATGAAAGGTCACAAAGTCATTGGGTAAAGAGGCATTTGCTTTCCTTGATAACTTGAAAATCATATATGGTGTGCCACTGAATCAGAGGAGAAAAAGCATAAAGAGGGGAAACCATGTGTTTGAGTTGACTTCATTTTTTTCCCCTAGACTTTGATCAGCATGCAGAAAGTGTTTTATATTCATCTTAAAAATACTTATGGGTCACATACACAAATAAAACTAATGAAATCTGAGTTAGGTCAGTGGATTATATTGACGTCAATTTCGTGGTTGTGATATTGTACTATGGTTATATGTAAGATGTTACCATTGGTAACACCAAATATTACCAGCTATGTGAAGAGTATATGGGCTCTGTCTATATTTCTTTTTTTTTTAAGATTTTATTTATCTATTCATGAGAGACAGAGGGAGAGAGAGAGAGAGAGAGAGAGAAGCAGAGGGAGAAGCAGCCTCCCAAGGAGCAGGGAGCCCGATGTGGGACTCGATCCCAGTACCCTGGGACCATGACCTGAGCCGAAGGCAGACGTTCAACCATCTGAGCCACCCAGGCGCCCAAGTCTATATTATTTCTTAGAATTGCATGTAAATCTACAATTATCTCAAAATAAGAGTTAAAAAAACATGCTTATGGATCTATTTACTTTGAGCCCAGGGCTGTCCTAGGCTCAGGTACAAGGAAAAACAGAAAAACGCATTCCTGCCCTCAGAGAGGATAAAGTAGGGATGAGAACGGACTTTGAACTAGCTCTTAAAAAAGGACAGGGCCACCTGGGTGGCTCAGTGGGTTAACCATCTGCCTTCGGCTCAGGTCATGATCTCAGAGTCCTGGGATCAAGTTTCGAGTTTTGGGAGTCTGCTTCTCCTTCTCCCTCCGCCCCTCCCCCCTGCTCATGCGCTCTCTCTCTCTCTCTCTCTCTCAAATAAATAAATACAGTCTTAAAAAAAAGTTCCAGTTGACTCTGGAACAGCATGGGTTAGAACCATAGTACAGGTCCACATACAGGTGGATGTTTTTTGATAAACACACTCTACTGTAAATGTTTTTCCTTATGATTTTCTCAACATTTTCTTTTCTCTAGCTTATTTCATTCTAAGAATACCGTATATAATACATATAACATACAAAATATGTGTTAATCAACTGTTTATGTTATGGGTAAGGTTTCCAGTCAACAGTAGGCTATTAGTAATTAAATTTTGGAGGAGTCAAAAGTTATATGCAGATTTTCAACTGTGTGTAGGTCATTACCCCTAACTTTGCTCAATGGTCAAGTGGCAGAACCTTGTTTAAGGATCAACTGGTCTACCTGGTTGCACTAAATGGCTTGAAAAGATTCACCGAATATAGAAATGATTATCCGAAAAGTCTCTGTGTCCTCAAGGAAATATAACCAATCAACATTTATAAGACATCCATATATGCACTAAAATTAGTAAGGAGCAATCCTTCACACTTTGGATTAGCTGAAAAGAATGCTATCTTAATAGTGAAGGCTGTCAGGTGTTGTGGAATAGAACCAAAGGACAGGAAAGTTGGCATCTTGTGCTGAAAGCTTTAAAGAGGCTGAATTCACATCTGTCTTTGTAGGTTTATATGTGTTTCTGCCTGAGAATAGATTAGATAATCTCATACATTTTTGTGATCCTATGAAGTTCTATACTTTCAAATTATAAATGTCTTTAGTGGGAATGTGCTTCTTTTTTTCTTACTGGAACTAAGCAATATACAGGATACACTGCTGACATAATGGAATCCATCTTCCAAGGAAATATTCTTCAAACTTTTTCAACCTTCCATACATTTTCGGATCTCTAAATTTTCCCTGACATGGACCAGAGGGGTGGGAATGAGGGTGGGTAGCGGCAGGATATTGTCTTCAGAACAAAAATTAATTGCATGCTGGTTAAGGTGACCATATAATCTGTTGCTTAAACCAGGACAATTAAAAAAAATGCTTTCAAAAATGTTTTTGTGGAAGTTTAATCTACATGCAAAAAAGTGTACATATAATGTATAGCTTGATGAATCTTCCCTCAGTGAATATTTATACAACCAGCACCCAGACTGAGAAACAGAATATTAGCAGGAAGCTAGAAATCTCTTTATGTTCCTTTCCAGTTACTATACTTTTTCCTTACAAGGGTAACAACTATCCTGACTTTTCTTAATGCAAAGATGAGTTTTGCTTGTTTTTATACTTTGTATAAATTGAATCCATACAGCATATACTTGTTTATGTCTTGTTTCTTGGCATGGACGTTATAGGTTGATCCATATCATTGGGTGAAGTTCTAGTTATAGATTATTCGTTCTCTTTGTTGTATATTATTCTATGCTGTGAATATATCACAATTTATTTATTCATTCTATTAATGATGGGCATTTGGGGAGTTTCTAGTTTTTGGCCACTACAAATGGTGCTGCTAATAATATTCTAGTGTATGTCTTTTGGTGAACATATGTACATATTCCTTTGGAGCATATACCCAGGAGTAGAATTGCTGGATCATAAGTTGCACATAAGTTTAGCTTGAATAAATGCTGCTGGTTTTCCAGAGTGTTTGTTCTCATTTACTCTCCTATTGTAGAACGTGAGAGCTCTGATTGCTTTAAATCCTCCCCAATACTTGGCATTTTTCATGTTTAGCCATTCAGATATATGGTAGACATATTCTCATTTGATTTTAATTTGCATTTCTCTGTTGACTAATGAAGTTGATATTTTGCTTATGTTTCTCTCTCTATTTTTGGATACACTTTTTGGTAAAATACTGGGATATATTCTTTTGTCTATTTAAATCTTGGTGCATATTTTTCTATTCCTTAGTCTGTCTTTTCTTATCAAACTAAGACACACAAAAAACAGGTCATAAGATTAATAATTTAGTTTTGGATTTGCTGAGCATGAGATATACAGAGGCATCTATATAGCGATGTCAAGAAGTTGTTGAATCATGTGGGTCTGGAGTTCAGAAGAAAGTTCTGGTCTGGAGATATGAATTTTGGAGTCCCTGCCATGTAGGTGACATCTCAGTGGAAGAGTGAATGAGGTCACCCACAGAGGAAAAGTCTTAGAACTGAGGCTGAGAGCTACCAGGGTTTGTTCATAAGTTGGGAGTAATAAAGATGCTGGCAAAGGAGCCCAAGAATGAACTCGTGAGAGGCAGGGAAGAGGGGAGAAGCAGAAGCCAAGTGAAAGGGGTTTCATGGAAGAGGGAGTGTTTGGTGCGTCAAAGTGTTCAACTTGTGTTGATTAAAAATAACACCACATGCTGTCCACTTTCGTCTCTTTCTAGCCATCATTGTATACAGACTGCCATGGACCTGGAAATGCAGCAAGCTCCTGATGAAGTCCATCCATGCAGGGTTACACACCGTTGCTGCCATTCTCGTAATTATCGCTCTGGTGTCCGTTTTTGATTTCCACAATGCCTTGAGTATCCCCAACATGTACAGTCTACACAGCTGGGTCGGGCTGACGGTTGTCATACTCTACATCTTACAGGTCAGTGTCTCGGTGTATTTATAAACACATTATAAAAAGTAAAACAGTTCAGATACCGTAGATGTTTTCTATACATTCATATTTCTTGGAAATCATCTTCTCATTCCCCTACCCGGCTCTGCTCCATTTTGTTTCCATTGTCGGTATTGTTCCCTGAGGGGCCACCAGAACTGCAGAATTCACAGTCTTTAAGCTTGAGTGTGAGATTTTAGATAGGGACAGATCTGTGTAGGGAAACTGCCATGTGCAGTTCCATGTGCTAAATAAACAAGCATAGGCAAGAGCTGCAGATTTTTTCCCCATATTCTCTATCACTGCTTTTTTCTAACTTTATGAATAAAAACATGAATTTTACTTCTTTGTTAGATTTTGAAGGCTCAGTGGTTAGTTTAGTTTTCCCCTTTCCTCACTTAGTAAAAACACATACTTTTGGGATCACCGTATTTAAACATAAGCTAATGGAGTGTGATAGGGATTTGGCTGTTCTAGTCACTGAAGTAAAAGGTTAATTTTAAAGGTCTTTTTGGTGTTAACCACTTTGGTGAAAAATCTTTGTCAACTATGTCAATTCATTTTCCTTGCTTAGTACAGTATATATCCAGCTACCTAATTGGGATATCAATGTAAACTTTAGTTTTCTGTGAATATAGGAGAAGAAACTGGAGTGAATCCATAAAATCCCAAGGCGCATTTTTTTTTAAGATTTATTTATTTATTTGAGAGAGGGAGCGCACGCGAGCATGGGGGGGAGGGCAGAATAAAAGGGAAATTCTTAAGCAGACTCCATGCTGAGCACAGAGCTTGACGTGGGGCTCGATCTCACGACCCTGAGATCATGACCTGAGCCGAAACCAAGAGTCTGACTCTCAGCTGACTGCGCCACCCAGGCACCACCCCCAACAAGGCATATCTTAAAATATATGAATGTATGACCTTTTAGAAAAAGACCTCTTACCAGGTATCTGTCATTTTTCTTTTTAAAGAAAGGCTTTTAAAGCCTTAAGTCTTCTTGAATTTTAATTAAATAAAAGTTAATGTATGTATGGACACTATTTGATTATTTAAGTTTGCATTACCATGACTGGCGGTAGGGATTAGAGACCAGACAGGATGGGAGCACAGAGAAAACCCTGAATCAAACATGATCTTACTGATAAGAAGGAACAAGAAAAATATCTCAAATTGGATAGCTGAGCCTAGCTCAGACCTCCCGTCCTCAAGGCTGATTTTCCCTCAGTGTTCTCGTCTGGGAGGCAGCTTTTATCCGCCAGCAGGTGGTGGGTCCTCCCAGAGAGTAGGATGGCAAGAGCAGAGGCCACTGAGGATGCTGCCTGTTGCTTTGGGGACCCCCTTGGCTTCCTTCCTGGCATCTCTTCAGAACTTTTCTCCGCTCCGTGTTCTGCTTTCAGCGGTCCGTTCCCCTCACTTTGTCTCACTTCCTCTGCACCACTTCAGGATGTGGAATACAGGAGAGGGAGCACTGTGTGAAGCATTCTGCTTATCTCCCCTAATCCTTCATGGGAGATGGCCTTTGCTGGTGCTGAGGATGTGCAAGTTACACAGCCAGAGGCAGAGCTGGGACTCAGGCCCAAGTCCGGGGCCCTCTCCACAAGCACTTAGTTCTGCTGTTCCCACGATGTCCCCATGATCACTCAGCTAGCCTTTGAGCATCCTCAGCTGGAGGGTGTATCTCTGAGGAACAGAATGGAAACCACCCAAAAGCTATGTAGCTTTCCTGTGAGAGGGTTCTGTGGTTCTGAGTGCAGTAATTAAAACGGACTAGATAAAATACTGTTACTGAGTCATGTGATTATATAGAGCTGTCCAGATAATCCAAGATTATCTCCCAATCATAAGATCCATAAACTAATTACATTTACAAAGTGTCTTTTGCCATGTAACATAACATATTCATAGCTTTCAGGGATTAGGGTGTGAATATCTTTGCAGGTGTGGGGGCAGCATGATTCAGCCTCCCACAACTATGAATAAAAAATAGAAGAAATTGTAAGTGAAATGAAAATCTGGTTCTTTAAAAAAATAATAAAATAGATAAACCATTGCAAACCTGATTGAGAAAAAACAAAATATACAACCTTCGAATAAGAAAGAAAGATAATCATAGATACAAAAAGTATTTTGAAATTAGGACAGATTATGAAATTTTAATATACAGTAATATGCTTAAAAATCTTAAAGAAAGAAAAAAGGACTATTTTCTTGCCAAATATAAACTACCAGATTTGATCCAAGAGGAATTAGAAAACCTAAACTGGCCAATAATATTAAACGAAACTGGTAAGGTTATTTGAAATCTATCACTAAAAAAGGCATTGGGTCCTTACTGTTTTATACCTTTGACCTTCTAGGAACAGGTACTTTCAACTATTCCAGTACACCGAGAGAAAACAAACTCTTCTTAGATGTGGCCCCATTGTGCATTACATACTCCTACACCTAAGATGGTGGCTCCGATGACAAACACATTTACTAACATCCAACAGCAAACACCAATTTAAACTGTGAAATACTGAAGACATTTCTGTTAAATTAATAAGATATTGGTGCTTCCTTCCTTTGTAATTCAACTTTATTTTAGAGGTTTTAGCTACAAGATAATGAAAAAAATCTGCATAAATAATAGAGAATTTGTGACTTTTTGGTTTGCAGATCATGTAATGTATGTCTAGTAACCCAAGAGATGGCTAGAGTAGTAAGAGCATTTGGAAAGGTGGCTGGATATAAGATCGCCATTCATAATTCAAGAACTTTTGCCTAAACTGGAAATAACCACCTAGAATAAGAAGTAGAATTCATTTATAATATGGATATAAAATTATAAAATACCTAGGAATAAATTGAACAATGAGGGTGTAAAACCTATATGTAGAATATGTAAGATACGGGGGCGCCTGGGTGCCTCAGATGGTTAAGTGTCTGCCTTCGGGGTCCTGGGATCGAGTCCTGCATCAGGCTCCCTGCTCAGCAGGGAGTCTGCTTCTCCCTCTCTCTCTGCCCCTCCCCCTTGCTTGTGCTCTCTCTCTCTCTCTCTCAAATGAATAAATAAAATCTTTTTTTAAATTTTTTATTGTTATGTTAATCACCATACATTACATCATTAGTTTTTGATGTAGTGTTCCATGATTCATTGTTTGTGTATAACACCCAGTGCTCCACGCAGAATGGGCCCTCTTTAATACCCATCACCAGGCTAGCCCATCCCCCCACCCCCCTCCCCTCTAGAACCCTCAGTTTGTTTCTCAGAGTCCATCGTCTCTCATGGTTCATCTCCCCCTCCAACTTACTCCCCTTCATTCTTCCTCTCCTGCTATCTTTTTTTTTTCTTAACATATATTGCATTATTTGTTTCAGAAGTACAGATCTGTGATTCAACAGTCTTGCACAATTCACAGCACTCACCATAGCACATACCCTCCCTGAATAAATAAAATCTTAAAAAAGAAAAAAAAAGAACACGTAAAAGACTATAAAATCTTATTGAGAAAACATGGTATAATTAGAGAGATACCATGTTACTAAAAGAGAAAAATTAATATAGAAATATCTTTCCCTCTTCAACCATATTTATTTTTAATATAATTCTAATTTTAAGCTTGATGGGAGTCTTAAACTTGCACAGTAAATATCCAAGGATAATCAAAACATTTTGAAAAAGAAGCGAAGGGAGACCTGCCTTATTCAAAACAAGTTATTAAAACAAAAGTAAACAAATTATAGCCATGGAAAGAACAGAGAGGACAGAAACAGTCCAAGTATGTACGAGAACTTTTTCTATGACACTATGGTATTTCAATTTAGTGGAGAAAGAATTTTGCTTATTTAATAAATGCTACCATCATAATGGGTTATCCATTTGGAAGAAACCAAATAAATAAGCAAAAGGACTCTGTATATAACACAAAAGAAAAAAGATTCCAGATAGATTAACATTCTAAATATTAAAAAAACAAAGCCAATGAAAAGAGAAAAAGAAAACTAAGAAGCATATAATCTGTATAATCTGAGGTTGGGGAGTCCATAGGGTTGACAAGAAATCACAAGTCATAAAGGAAAAGAAAGACATGTTTGATTACATAAAAATTTTTTAAAAATTATATGGGGCAAATATACCAAAGTCAACAGAAACTGCACCAAGGGATATGGGGAATAATCATGTCATGTGTTAAGGGTTAATGCATTTAATATATAAAACAACTCCTTTTTTTTTAAAGATTTTTTATTTATTTGTCAGAGAGAGAGAGAGAGCACAAGCAGGGGGAGTGGCAGGCGGAGGGAGAAGCAGGCTTCCTGCTGAGCAAGGAGCCCGATGTGGGACTCAATCCGAGGACCCTGGGATCATGATCTGAGCCGAATGCTCAATCGACTGAGCCACCCAGGTGTCCCTAATATATAAAACAACTCCTAAAATTAGTGATAAAAAGGCAACCTCACAGAAAAATAAACAGAAAATTTGAATAGGCATGTCAAAGAAGAAAAACTTAAATCACCAATAAGCATATGATAAAATGTCCAACCTCACTAAGAAGTTAGGAAAATGTGAGGACAACAATAAAATGTCATTTTTCCCCACAAGACTATCACAACAACAGTGGTGATGTTCCTTGCTGCCAAGGGTGTGAGGTAAAGGGTGCTTTCCACTTCTGCTTTTCCACTGCTGGTAGGAAATGCACTGTTAACAAATTTTAGGGAAGTAGTTTGTTACTATCTACTAAAGTTGTTTTTTAAATATCGTTACCCTTAACCTAGCAATCCCACATTCAGAGAGAGCGGAAGTAAAATAACTGTAACATAAGGAACTCGAAAAAGGATTTTTTAGTGCGGCACTGTTTGTGTGGGCAGGAAACGGGAAGCAACCTAAATGCCCATCAATAGGGAATGGTTAAATAATCTGTGGTAAATCGATGGTGGATATTATAAAGGTATTACAAGGAATGTAGCTCTGTCTACTGACCAAGAGTGAAATCATGATATGCTCTTCAGTATAAAAAATACTGAAAAGTAATAGATATAGTAAAATGTCATTTAAAAAAAAAAGGAAAGAGAAAGAAAAAAAGCATATATGTGTTGATGTGTAAAGAAAGGCGTGAGAGAATATACCAAACTACTACCATTGTGGGAGTGGGTAGGATTCGTTGGGGGGTTATTTTTACATGTATCTTATTTGACTTGCTTGAACATGTAGCTCTTTTGTTTTAAATATAAGTAAATCATATGTTACATAAAATCATATATATATAGTTTTTAAGATTTTATTTATTTGAGAGAGAGGAAGAAAGCATAAGCTAGGGGAGGGGCAGAGGGAGAGGGAGAAGCAGGCTCCAGGCTGAGCGGGGAGCCCGACGCGGGGCTCAATCCCGGGACCCTGGGATCATGACCTGAGCCTAAGGCAGATGCTCAACCGACTGAGCCACCCAGCCGCCCCTACATAGTTTTCTAAAACTAAACAAGCAAATGGGCGTCCCCTCACCACAGCTGTGAGTACACACGTTGTGCTTAGTGCCCGTGGTTGTTCAGGAACCATGATCGGTGTCCTGTCAGGACAAGAGGACTACATTCCAGCTTTATTCCTTTGTTGCATAACAGCTGTTTTCAAGCTATTTGCATTGCTTCTCCCTAGAAGTGACAGAACAGATCACCCAGGTGTGCTCAGGACGTAATGACAGGAAAGAACATTTCCTTTCCCAGAGGAAAGAAATCAATTCCAAGCTTGCTTTCTTCGCTTTTGATAGGCGCTATGCTCCCTCCTTATGATTTACAAAGAGTCCTGCCTCCATATTCTTAGTTGTAAAAATTCATGAGCCACAGAAATATGCTTTGACAGAGACATGCTTCTGTCAGTTTTCTTAAGTCAAAAGTGCAAAGGGGAAGCAGTTTCTCTGTCTGAATCAAGACGAGTTCTCGGTGGAGGTTCCTGGAGCTGCCACTTGCTGGCGGAGAACAGGAAGCCCCACTTTCCGGGAGCAGCAGTAGCTGCTGTCTTTCTGCCGGCTTCCATGGCCCCGGCTGCCTGCCCTTGGGTCCCAGAGCTTACCCGCGCTGGCGGGCCGTTCGCCGAGATTGTGAGGCTGGTTTGCACGCCCCGCCCCCACCCAAGAACACTTAAAGAATCAGTCCTGCCACCGAGTATGAAGAGCGCGGGAGAGACCGTCAAGTTCGGATCCTCTTACCTTAGCGCTGTTGGGGGTGAGCGGAGCTTCCGTGCCAGGATTTTTTCTGCCAAGTGAAGCCAGTGTCCAGGTGATTTCAGTAAGTAAAGAGCGAGGCAAGCAACAAAGGCTGCAGCCATGAAGGCTGAAAGGTCTTCCTCCTTCCTCATGTTTACCTCTGGATCGTAAAGCATTTCAAGTGAGAATTCTTTCCGACTTGTGACATCTAGCCTCTGAGGCATTTTTAAACAATAAGGAATTATCAGAGGTCCAAAGTGAACTCTCACTGGGCTGTGTTCTCTGCATATCACCTCTGCTTCCCTCAGCTAGGTGGCTCCTGAGATCCTTGAGCCTACCCCCCCAAAAAAGAGGGCCCATCTTTCCTGAGTCCATAGATTAAACTGTGTAAAAATGTGTTTGGGTCTGCTTGTATCTTAAGTGTTCTCTTGACTGAGGCACTTGGACAGGGGGTTGGACCAGGCTGGATCATCTGATCTGCTGCCTGCCCCCTGCCCAATTCCACAGCCCCCAAAACAATCACAGGAATGATTCCTCGGCAAAGCAGAGATCCTTTATTTACCCCTTTGAAGAGGAAATTAAGCTGAAATTTCTTTATGACACTCTCCTCCCAAATTTTCTTATTCTTTCATTTCATCTTTCTGAGGTGTTCCTTCTCTCTGCTTCCAAGGCATCCTCTTAGAGTAGTTTTCAAAGGAAACGTCCAGGAAGCCCTGAACGGGGCGGGGTAACCAAGATTTTTCAGGTGGTCTTTCTGTTCAAAGCTCTTTTCATAATACTAAGATGGTATTTGTCTTTGTCTCAGTTCCTCACAAGTGTTCGGGGGACTTTTCCAGAGGCTGCATTATATGTGCTATCCTATAAGACCGAATGTGGAGACAAATAGAGGAATCCAATTATCCACTATTGAATCAGACCTTGAAATGATTTGCAAACATGTCACTTGACTCACTATTTTTTTGTTTCACATAATATAGTTATTTTTCCATAAGACATGTTATTTATGTAAATATGTAGAGAATTTATCATTGTTAAATGAATAAGTATTTTTAGAAGTTTCAGCTTTAATTTCTACTATGGTAAATATCAATAGACATAGCCCATATAAATAAAAGCTCTTTGAGGTTCTGAATTTAAAAAGCCCTCTTGTATGTATTTAGAAGTTACAGATCATGATAAAATTAACTGCTATGCTTCCACCATCCAGCCTAATTTAGAATACATAGACTCCCTACCCACTCCTACCTGGATCCCAGATCTCTCTACCTACCCTAGCCCCTAGTGGTAACCATTCTCTGGAAGTTTTTTTGTCATTCCCTGTTATTCTTTATAATTTTACTGCATACTGTGAATCCCCAAATAATATGTTGTTTAGTTTTGCTTTTTTACTTTTTAAAAAATAGTCTTGTAATATTTGTATTCTATTGTAACTTTTTTTTCATTCTACTGATTCAACCATATTGATTCCTCTAGCTGTATTCCTTTTTACTTTTGTATTCCATTGTACAAATATATCATGAATTTACTTATCCGTTCTCCTGCTAGTAGACATTTGGGCCATTTTCAGTTGTCCTCTGTTGAAACAATGCTATATTGAACATTTATATATAATGGCCCTCATATGCAAAGATTACTCTGGGCATATACTTACGAGGGGAGTTATATACTCAGCCTAAAAAAGAAACTGTTTTCCAAAGTGGTTGATCCCAGTGTGTTCCTGCCAGCAGTGTAAGTGTTCCTTCCCATAAGGCACATCCTTGCCGACAGTCATCCTCTTCAGACTTTTTAATGATTGCCAAACTAGTGGGTATAAAATGATGTCTTCTTGTAGTTTTAATGTTTATTGCACTGATTACTCATGTTTCTCTTCTAAGAAATACCTGTTCATATCTTTTGTCCATTTGAAAAATGAGGGTTTTTTTTTCTTTTCCTTGAAGATATGTAGGAGTTCTGTGTCAGATTCCTTTTCATTTACATGTATTGCTTATATATATCTTCCAGTTTGAAGCTTATATTTTCTCTTTTGTTAGTGTTTTCTGATAAATGGAAATTCTCAATTTTAATGAAACAAATTCATCTTTTCCTTTAAGGTTATGATTTTTTATTTCATTTTGGTAATTTGTTGGTGAGATCTTCCCTTCCCCTGAGGTCAAAACAAACCAGATTCTTGGGTTCTACTCCAGAACGGCTGGATCAGAAACTCTGGGTGGGGGGCCCAGCAATATGTGCTCACAGGCCCTCCTGGGAGTTCACAAGCATGCTGTTTGAGACCAATCAAAAGCTTGTCTTCTTTAATCTGTTAATATAATCAGTTGTATCAGATTTTTCTAATATTAAACTTGGGTGAATTAAAAACATTTTAAAATCTCTCAAGATTCTCTTTTGCTCTCTGAAATACTCAAATTCTTATCTTTTGTTGTTTTATTTGTGTGCTAACTAGACTTCTCAGAAAGGTCATTTCACAACTTTATGACTTTGGTTAGCAGGAGGAAATCTGAACCCTCTTTTCTTGCTCAGGTCCAGAGAGGAAGTAGTGTTTAAGAACACGGGATTTGTAATCAGGGAGATCTCAGTTTGAATCAGGTTCATCCATTTGTCGCTGGTGACCTTAAGACAAATTATTGAATCTTTTTGAACCTAGTTTTCTCACCTATAAATTAAGGCTTTTGATACATCCTTCACAACATCGTAACCAAAGCCAAATAATGCACAGAAATGCTCAGCCTAGGGCTTAGCATACTAGAATGGCACAAGTCAGCTATTGTTATTAGAAGTATAAATCTTGTGGAAGGCTCCTTTACAACCTAAAGATGGCATTTTTTATTTTATTTCTGCTATGGATCCTAGGCACCTTCATAGTTGAGAAGATACATTTTATGTGAATGAAATTTTGTTCATTAGTCCACTTATTCAACAAAGCTAAATACCTATTGTGCATTAGATTCCTTGCTAGGCTGTAGAGGATGTGTTGTTCACAAGACAAGCATGGATCCAAAGAAACATGCTTTCTGTCCTCATATAACTTACAAGGGAGACTGGTCTCTCTGTATTTGGTAGATAAGGTGGGTATGGAGTGTTCTGGGAGAGCTCTCGTATGGTACAGGGGATAAAGGAAGTCAGACCAAAACCTGAAGTCATGAGGTTGGTGGTGAAAGGGGCGTATAAGAGGGGAATGGGATGGTATGTGGGTAAAAGTTTGCTTTGTTTGGGAAACAAGGAGGTCAGTCTACTGGGAGTGGAGTTATGGAAGATGAATTGGAGGCTGGACAGGAGTACAGGTAGATAGACTAGCTTGAAGTACAGATGTTCAAATGAGAAACAATTGTGGCATGGGGTGTAGGAGTAGCAGTGAGCAAAGTGGATAGTTTCTAAAGATAGTTCAAAGGTAGAATTAATGAGATTTGGAAAGTCAGTGGTAAAGAGATGAAAGTTACTTGCAGGCTTGAGCAAGTCAGGGGATGAGAAAAGGAACGTTAGAGAGGGAACAAAGGGCTGAGGGAGTGTCACATGCTGTAAGAAGTCAAGGAAAATAAGGTCTGAAAACTGTCCTTTGGATTGAGTGACCTGGAAGTCACTGATGACCCTGGAGAGCAATTTTCCTGGAGGGCAGAATCCAGATTTCAATGGACTGAAGAAGGAGTAGAAGGTGAAAAATAGGCAACTCAGTCAAGAGTTTTGGGCAAGAAGGCAAGGAGCGCGAGAGGATGGTAACCGGACAGGGATGGGAGTCAGGGGTTTTGGTTGAGTTTTTTTTTTGTTTTTGTTTTAACTTCTTTTCATTGTGAGAAGCTCCAGCATGTTAAAATGCACCCAAGATGGCACTGGTAGAGAAGGAGAGGTCGTAAATGCTGGAGTGAATCTACAGCTATGTCTTCAGGAAGCAGGTTGCAGAGCCCAGCTGGAAAATTGAACAGCAACTCTGTTGTAATTGAAGAAAGGAGGGAATTGTTGGCTTGGGGTGCTTTTTTGGTTTGTTTGGTTCAGTGGCAGAAAAGTGAGACTCTGTTTTCCACATGAGGTGGTAATAAAATCATCTGCTAATAGAAGGCACACGGGACAGCAAGTAGTTTGAGGAAAAGGGACCAGCTGAGAAATCAGACAATAGAAAGATTGTTGAGCAGTATTGAAGTGCTCATAACTGTGGGCATCACAGTCATGAATTTATAGTGATGCCAGTGTCCTTGGCTGTGTGATTTCCTCTAGTAGTACCTAGCAGACCAGAGGTAGTCCTGAAGATGGCTGAGCCAGTGCTGGGGTACCACCAGGTAGTTGTGATGCAAGACGGTGCAGCAAGGAGATGTGGGATATTGACAGGGGAACATAGTGTTCAATTTGTGTGTCGTCTCTTTATAAAAAACCTTTGGACATATTCTAGTTCGTGCTAATTAGATGTTTTAATCCCTGGAAGAAACATGCTTTTATGTTTGAAGAATGCAACTTGGAAATGGCCCAAGACAGGGCTTCTCAAAGTGTGGTCCCTAGAACAACATCATTTGCATCACTGGGGAAATTAGAAATATAGATTCTTAAGTTCCACTCCAGATCTGCTGAATCAGAAACTCTAGGGATGGGACCCAGCAATATGTGCTTTAAATGCAGGAATGAGTGAGTATATAAAATAGCAGAAAAATGGAGAGGACCTCCATATAATAATCTGTAAATCACTTGATTGCTCATTAAATCCACCTCTACAGTTAAAAAAAGAAAAAGGAAATCATACCTAATACAAAAGCTAGCTAGGCAGATATTTCCTGGTTTCATTAATGATGTTTGCAAACAAAAGTTATTGTTAGGTCTCAAAGTTCACACGTATCTTTTTTAAAAAAAACTCATTTGTTTCATAAAGTGAGATAAAACTGGAGTAGTAAAATACATTTGTAGGTGAGCAGATAATAATTAATAATTAACTGATAAAGGCCAGGTATTTAGTATAGGAACTTTAAAAGTAAACTTTTATTGTCTATTTCCAATTATAAAAGTAATATACATTAACTTTAAAATTTATAAAATACAGGGAAAAAAAGAAAAAACAAAAATCACTGATAATGCCATAATCTAGAGGTATCATTGTATTTTGGCTTATTTCCTTTAGGCTTTTATTATGCCTATGAATATACATTTAAAAAAATTTTAATTATAATTAGGATCATACTACCCTTTCACTTTGATATCTTAATAATAATTTTTAATGAGATTCTATTCTTCTTAAACTCTCTTAAGAACTCGATTGTGGTGAAGAACAGCTTTCTGTAGGTGATGGTTTCTAAACACTGGAGCACTTTGTTTTCCATAGTTGGCACTTAATATGTGTTTGAGGCTGAAGATAATGGATGATTCCACTGCCTTCACTTTTAGGGATTTTCCAGACTGTAGTTAACCCATATCTCTGAAACAATTTATGTGAGTCAAAAGCGGTGAGTGATCTTCAGACTTTAACATGTATTAAGAATTGCCTGGGCATTCTATTAAAATGCAGATTCCTGAGCCCGACTCCTAGAAGTTCTGATTTAGCAGCTGTGGGTGTGTCCCAGGGATCTCTTTAAAGAAAGGCCCAAGTGTTTCTGATGCAGGTCTTCTATGAACAACACTTCAAGAACCAGTGACTTAAAAGGACAAAGGGATTTTGTTTCAGTCCACTTGGTTTCAAGTTACCGTACTACTTGTAAGTTGGTAAGGCTAAGACAGTAAAAAGGAAATAAAGAATATTATTAAAAATTATAATTTTTTTAAAATTATTATAAATTTGTACCATTTGGAACACTTTTAATCAAAGTTAAGCATTCTGCAATTTTTTTCCTTTCCTCTTAAAAGTAATTTTCTTTTGCCAAAAAATTATTTTTTTAATGGTGAAAGTAACATTTAAGGAGAGTTAAATCGCCTGGGGTCCTGTAAGCCAATTTCTGGTACCCTGCCTGCTTCGATCATTGAGCCCCACGGGATTACAAGAGGCACACATGATAAATCCTGAAAGAAATAAAAGAAAACAGAATCTTAGGAATGAAGAGTCAGGAGAACAGAAATATGGAAGATACATATTTCCATGGGCAAGTCACAGAAAAGTTGTGGTGACTTTACTCACAGAAGCGTAGATGTGCTAAATCCTTGATGGCCACTTACCTGAGCCCCCTTTTCAGGGAGAAAGCACAACCTGTACGTCAGAATGCTTGCCCTTTGATACTAATACAATCACTAAACATCACTGAAGGAGAATTAGCAACATTCTGAACCACCAAGGGGGACCCTCTGTACCATTTCTCATACATTCAGGCATTTGTGGCCTTAAGCAGACAATAAAATATGTGCATCAGCCTATCAAATGCATTTCTTAACTTCCATTCATTACCATGTCCCAGAAGCTGATTCTCAATGTGTTTTAGGGTCTCAGACCCCTTCTGCCTTCATTTTTCTGGTGTCCCCCAGAAAAGGTCCTTTGACCTCAGTCACAAAAGATGAACAGTGATGTTGTATTTCTCCCTGTTCTCCCCTCTACTTGTTTTGTTTGGGTGGTAGATCCAAAGTAGGTACCTGAAAAAACACCCCTTTAAATTCAGTAGCTCAGTGGTCTTCATTTTCTTGAGGAGAAGACAATACTTAATGGGGAGGGGCTGTGGGGCAACAAAACAAAACACACTGAAAGTGTCACCAGACTTCATTTCCATAGGAATCTTGCTCTCCTCTGCAGAGAAGCATCCTGCTATGGATTTAATTGTCAAGGAAATGGAGATAACCTCTCTGCAGAATTCATTGTTTCCTCATAAAACAAAATTGTCAACTTCTCGGCATGTACTGTTTTAGATTGAACTGACTAAAGGTGTCCTATTGTATCTGGTTTTAGTGACTTGAAAATCTTTTATTTCCTCTTCTACTTGGCAATCTTCAGGAAATAGATAAATACAAACAAGAAGGTACCAGAATGTTCACTGTAGCTTTGTTAATGATTGGAAAAAACTAGAAAGAGGAACATCCATACAGATAGAACTGAGTAAATTACTAGAAGAGTAGCCATTGAAAAGAATAAACCAGATGCACATGTTTTGACATGAAAAGATCTTCAAGATATACTATTAAGGGAAAAAAGCAAGATGCAGAAGAAGTATATAGTAAGATGCCATTTATACTTTAAAAAGTCTCTCTTCTCACACACACACACACACACACACACACTTGTATAGGCATAGAGATTTTCTGGAAGGATACTTGAGAAAGTGGTAATAGGTGTTGCCTTTGAGTAGTGGAACTGGAGTGGGGAAATGTACTTTTCATCTTATGCCCTTTGTTCTGTAGGAAGGTTTTCCCTTTTGCACATAATTGCTTTTATAATAATAATTTTAATATTAGTTAAAACTTAAAATTAAATGATAACCTTTGTACTGTTGATGTTCAGCTACTCCTAGGGGTTTTCATCTTTCTGCTTCCTTGGGCTCCACTTTCCCTCCGAGCACTTGTCATGCCCGTGCATGTCTATTCTGGGCTCCTCATCTTTGGAACGGTGATTGCAGCGGTACTTACGGGAGTGACTGAGAAACTGTTCTTTGCCCTGTAAGTTGCGTAGTTTTCCTAATTATAATATCTGAGCTATAAAATGTTAAATACTTGTTCATTGGAAAAATGTAATTTAAAGTAATAAAATTTTTAATATTAAAAGTGTATTACATTACAAATGTAATATAGCATTAATAATGTTTGGAAGAAGGACCAAAAAGTCCAAAAAATTGTATCACTCTTACAAAACAACTATTGGAGTTACCCATGCCCTTTTAATCTTTTTGATGTGATTATGGTGTACAAACATTTTTGTATCACCCCTTTTCCAATGTTTAAGTGCTACAGGTGTTCCAGGTGCTATATTATTTTCATACTTATCATTTTTAACAATTCCATATTATTTCAATTGGGTTATTTTGGCATAATTTAAATTTCTCCTTAATGTCAAACTTTAAGGGAATTTATATAGAAGGTGTACCAGTGTGCATTTTTAAGCAGATAAATTCAAGACTGTTTGACATGTGGCTTTATCGCCCTATTTGTAATTGGACACACTCTCTCTTTTTTGTAGGAAGGGTTCTGGATACAGTACATTCCCACCAGAAGGTGTTTTCACAAATACCCTTGGCCTCCTGATTGTGGTGTATGGGGCACTCATTTTTTGGATAGTCACCAGACCACAGTGGCAACGTCCTAAAGAACCAAATTCTGTCCTGCTTCAGCCAAATGGAGGCGCTCGAGAGGGAGCAGAAGGCTTAGCAGTCAACTTCAGCAATGTGGACACGTCAGATTCAAAATTAAATAGTGAAACAACAGCGAAGAAAAGAAACTTGACCGTTGATGAGGCTGGACAGAGATCCACCATGTAGAATGTTGTAGAGATGTGGCCATATAGCTTCACTTTTAAAAACCAGCTCTACAGTTTAGCTTCTCCTATTTAGCCCCAGGATGACTAAGCTCCGCAGAGTCAATATTTCTTTTAATCATAAAGTAGGATTCCTTGGAAGAGTTTGTATTGATTGAGGCCTATGATCTTTTTTTAAAAATTTTTTTATTGTTATGTTAATCACCATATATTACATCATTAGTTTTTGATGTAGTGAGGTCTATGATCTTACCTGAATTGGAAAGGAGATGATCTGTGTAAATAATAGAAGATATAAATGGTGGTTATGTTAACCTCTTTCTTGTTGAGGACCAAAACATTTAGCACAGTGCCTTGCATAGAATGGATAATCAAAATGTGTCTCTCAAACCAAACCAAAACAAAACAAAAAAACACTAAAAAAAAAAAAAATGTGTCTCTCAGTTGGTAAATTTCATCAATTGGCAGCATCTCTGGCCTCTTGTCGTGTAGTTATTTCCTGTTAATTCTGGGAATCCAGTCCTAATGTTTTAGAGTCAGATCTGGGGCAGGGTTGATGCTACACAGATAACAAGTAGAGTACAGGAAAAATTTAGGAAAGTGACTGGTTCCCTTTCCAAGTGCCTGCCCTCTGCTCTCTCCCCAACTAGTTTGAGCTCAGATTGGCCCTGGAGACTGGAGTTTATAATTAGAGCATTTTGGAGCAGTGACTGAGCCAAAAGTAGCTAACGAGATCTTCTCTTCTCAGACCTGGAAGTTTTTCCAAATCTCAACTTCGTCCCAAAGCTTCCTTGGGGCTTGGTGTACTTTCTAAGCCAGATTCCAAAACCTAATTAGAATGGACCATGCCTGAAAGCTTACGTAGTAGCATAAACTGCTCTCCACACCTCAAAGAGTACTTTTTCCCAAGTTTCTGTTTTTATTTTAGAAAGTACTTACATGGCACTTATTACATGCCGGACACTGTTCTAAGCACTTTATAAATATTAACTCGTTAAATCCTCAAACTTTACACTGTAGGTACTATTATTATCTCCATTTGACAGCTGGGAGATTTGAAGCTTAGAAATGTTAGTAACTTCCCCCAAGGTCATACAGCTCATCAGTGATAGAACTGAGATTTGTCACATGGCTGTCTGACTCCTCAGTCCATGACCCTAACCATTTTACTCTGCTACATTTTCTATTATATACTAGTTTGTACCTACTCTGACTCACCCCTGGATAAATCCCAATTGCTGGAGTGCAGTGGAGTTGTTAAAGTTTACCTTCTGGCTCTCTCTTCCAAAGCAGATTCCTCAAATAACCAAGGAAAGAGGCCCACCCATACCTGGAAATAGATCATGGCACCCCACCACTGCCAACAAGCCATGGCCCACCTTGATGCCCCTTTGATCTTAAAATTGTGTCTTGGTGACAAAAAAAGGTTTGGGCAAAAACATCTGTAACTTTCAAGATTAATCAATTACAATTTTTGTTCTTCAGCATCTTAGCTGCTGAATAGCTTTGGGTTTGGAGATAGGAGAGATTCACTTGTGGTCTGCCCTTCCCAGTGGCAATAGCCAAGATCCTTCCTGATGTTGGTGGAGTTTTAGGGGACATCTGGAGCTTTGGGTTCTCAGTATGAATTGAGACTCAGAGGTGACCTCTTTCGTGCATGGACACTTCTGTCTAGACTCGGGGCTGACTTAAATTAAAACCTAGAGTAGTGGGGCTCCTGGGTGGCTCAGTCAGTTGAGCATCTGACTTGGTTTTGGCTCAGGTCATGATCTCATGGGTGGTGGGATGGAGCCCTGCCTTGGGTTCTGTGCTCGACAGGGAGTGTCCTTGAAGATTCTCTCCTTCTGTCCCTCCTCCCACTCATGTGCATGCACATGTGCTCTCTCTCCCTCTAAAATAAATAAATAAATCTAAAAAAAACCCACCAAAACCTAGAATAGTGCCTATGCTGAAATGATGCTTTTCATTTGTTTTTGTTTTTGTTTTTGTTTTTGTTTTCCCTGCGATTTTAATGTGGGTAAAAACCTTAGAGTTTGCAACAAACACACTTAACCTTTTTGGTGCTTAGTGGAGTTCCTTTTAAGTTGAGTGATAATTACCTCCATAGACTGAATATGAGCTTCACTTCATCATACCAGTTAAGCTTCATGGCTAACCATTGAAGATTCCCTTGCCAAAATACTCTTTTCTTCCTATTTAATTCTATTTCCGAAATTGGTAATGGTGTCATAAGTATGCCCAGTGCCCAGCCCAATGCCTGGCACATAGTAGGCACAATTAAATTCAATATGGGTAGAGCATGCTACAATTTTGGTGTCAAGTGGAAGGAATAATTGCACTGTCACACACAAACATATTTTCGATAAATGGATGTTTCTGTATATAAAGGTGCCCCAAATTCCAGGAGTTTTTTGGGAGGAAAGGGGTCAGCGACAGCACCAATGATTGAAGATGTCATTCCATTTTACAAAGGCCAAGGAAGAGGCTACTAGTGAAAAGTTAATTACGAATTTGGCATGAGAATATTCTATTCCATTGCAAAGTATTTGAGCACCCATCATCTCAGCCCTTTACTTTCTCTCTCTTGTGGGCTAATGTGAGAGCAATCTTACGGATATTATAAGAACTTCTTTCTTCCTCAACCTTTATGAAAACAATGCATAGTAAAATATATCTAGAAAACCTTTCTGAGACTCTTCTTTTAATGGGCTTTTTATTCTAATGGTAATTGTACCTTTATCTTTCAAAAGCTGGTATTTCCTACCTAAAGCCATCTCTCCCCAAAATATCTCATTAAAAAGTCCACAGGAAAAAAAAAGGGAGAAGAAAGCCTTACGTATCATTTCCAAAACAGTGATTGAAACCTTCCCAAATAATTATAGCTTATATCATCAGCAGAGGTAGTCTGGCTTGGCTTACCCCATAATCTAATTTCAGGGGTGGTGGCGGGGGGAGCTTTATTTTAACACTCATCTAAATCAACACTAAAGCCTTTTCTCTGGAAGGATTTATTGAGAAACTCAAATGAATATGCTTTTTGAATTAATGTTCTCCAAGGCGTATAGCTTCCTGTGCTTCTGTGTCAGACTGAATTCACCCTCCAGAACACTTTCCTTCCCTCGCCTTGTGTGGTTTCATTTAAGCCGCGCTGGTTAGAAACAGCATCTCAGACCTTACAATCAAATGACAAAGAAGGCAATTGGACTTTTTCAGGAATACTGACAAGTGGTTTCTGTTTTCTAAAGGACAAAATAAAGAGAATGTCTTGTTTTTAATTAGGCTCTTTTCCCTGCTGAGTCGAAAATTGCAGTACCATACCAGTTGACCACCACTGCCAGATCTAAAAGCTCAAGAAAGGAGTAAAGTGTTATGCTAATTTCATTGCCATGTGATAGAATTTTTTATCTTGTTAGGTCCTTTCTTAGAGAATCCTGACAGAAAACTGTAACTGCTATGTCTCAGAGCTGCACATAGGAAAGTATAGAAAAAAGAAAACTATTATTCTTTGTCCCTTAGGAGATACCTGAAAACTTCTAAGTGGAAAAGATTACTGTGTTTAAATTTGCCTTCTTGTGGAAAAACATGAAGTAGCCCAAATATTTTATAATTTTGTAGAAAAAAATACGCATCTATTTTTTTTCTTGACTTGTTTTTATATAGTAATAAAAGTTATTTTGGAAGCTATTTGTGTGTGTTAACTATTTGTCCAGGCTGGAAGGTGTAGTTTTCTTCTGCAAGTTTCTGTCCCATGGTTTTTTGTTTGTTCATTTGGGGAAAGAAAAAAAATTTTTTTAGGTTTCTCTCTCTCTCTCTTTTTTTTTTTTAAGATTTTATTTATTTATTTGACAGAGAGAGACACAGCGAGAGAGGGAACATAAGTAGGGGGAGTGGGAGAGGGAGAAGCAGGCTTCCCGCGGAGCAGGGAGCCCGATACGGGACTCGATCCCAGGACCCTGGGATGATGACCTGAGCCAAAGGCAGACACTTAACAACTGAGCCACCCAGGTGCCCTTAAGTTTCTTTATTGAAAATGCTGTCAGATTTTTTTTAATAAAGTGTACTCTGAGTACCATACTTTTTCCATTGCTGGGAGGATGAGAAGATTGTTTCAAAACTGCCAGGGTATCCTCCTCTGCACAGGAGCAGAACTAGAGCCATAGGTTTAGGCAACCAAAGCAGATACAGTTTAAGTTGGAAAAGCATGGAAGGAGGGCCTCTTAAAAGAGCCGATTATTACAGAACTCTGTGTTTACAGTTACTCATCCTTGAGAAAGTACAGAACTCATTATGGATGAACTGTTGGATTTTTTTTTTTCCAAATAAGAAAAAAGGATTAGTCACGTCTAAGTAGTGCCAATACTCCTCCAATCTTAATTTAACCACTCATGTAGCCTTTTTTTCACCTACTTTTTGTCTCCTGAGAAATGTTAATGGTATTTTATATTGTGTAGCTATAATAACACCATAATATTACATATACTATTAAGCAATAGGGCTATAACATTGTGTGTGAATTGAATTTTTATGTTACATCATAGTTTGTCATTGATTTATATCATTAATTTCAGGGGTACTGTATTTTATTTCAAATTGACCTTAATTGGCAAGTACTTATGAGACTTTATAAATATATGGCTCAAACACATTAACATGTAATTTTTTTATGTAATTTTACATATATTAAGCTCATTTAATTTAATTTGCAGTTGTACTGGACAATTACATTGTCCACCATGCCCAGCCTTCCCAACACAGCTCTGTCTTACTGACTACATATCACCTGCGTTTCCTCAGCCACAGCTAATTGGATGAGAGTGGGAGATAACACACCACTCATATGCGGCCTCTCTATAGCTGGCCAAGGCACTGTGAAGTGGCCTGGTATGAAATGAAAATGTCCGTCTTTCATTTCATTTCAGAAGGAGGAATGAGCATTTCAGAGGATTTGAATTGGGAAGTACTTCAAGACCAAGTCAGGGAGAACAGAAGTTAAATGAATACCTATAGACAGGAGCCCTGAGGAAAGCTAGACCCCAGGGATCAGGAAATTGTCTGTAAAGAGCCAAATAGGTTTTGTGGACCATATGGTTTCTGTGGCAACTACTCAGCTCTGCCATTGTAGCCAAAAGGGGCCACAGACAATAGTAAATGAATGAGGATGACTATGTTCCAATAAAGCTTTATTTATAAAAACAGTGGCAGGCCACATTTGTCCCATAGACCAAAGCTTGCCAATTCCTGGTCTGGACCATGAGGTAGGGCCATGATCGTTCATGACAGGCTGAAATGATAAGAAATCAAGAACTATGTAGTAAAGAGAAAATACCTATGTGGTAGAGAGGAAGAATTGGCAGGTAATAATAGGAAACACAAGTAGGCGGTGGAGTAGTCTTGGAGAGGATGGCCAGCTCAAATTAATGGCAAATACCAGATTGAAGATCCAGGAAATCCTGCTGAGGGTTCCTCAGGACTGCAATGGATTCAGTTCCACTGGAACTGCTCCTCTGGGAATTATGGGAGATTTCAGTCTCTTTTTTGGCCCTAAATAAAATTCAGTGAGTT
Source organism: Callorhinus ursinus (assembly GCF_003265705.2). NCBI lineage: Eukaryota > Metazoa > Chordata > Mammalia > Carnivora > Otariidae > Callorhinus > Callorhinus ursinus. The sequence goes on along the minus strand of NW_027397064.1, from coordinate 58,699,629 downwards.
AAATACCATGAATCCTGCTTTACAAATAAGGACACTTAGGTTCAGAAAGGTTAAATGTTTGCCCAAGTCACCCAGCTAGTGAGCAGTAGTCAGAATATACACACAGATCTTCTGGCTCTTAAATTTCGAATGCTTTTCACTATAACCTTGAACCAACACTTCAGTGCACTCAAAAGTTGTTACCTACAAAACTCTGTAATCCAGAAAGCAAAGACTGATATGGTAAGATAAACCACCACCTACTCATTTATAAAGTTTAAATATCTTTAACAAAGCAAAGTGGAAATTCTGGTATGCCACCACGAGAGATCATCTCCAGAGATGACTGCCATCATTTCCTCTCCTGTATGCACACGATGCTCTTTATAGCAGGAGATGAAATCTATTTTCTCTTCCCTGAATCTGGGCTGGCCTTTTGGCTTCCTTTAGCAGATGGAATGCAGATGTGACATTCTGAGAATCTGAGCCCACACCTTAAGAGAACTCACATTCTATTTCCTCCTCTTGGAGTGCAGCCAGTATGCTATTGAGGAAGTCTGGACTAGGTCACCTGAAGACCACTCAAAGAGAGACCCTGGAGAATAAGAAACCATCTTGGATGTTCCAGGCCCAGATGAGCTCAGATGCATGAGAGGTTCCAAACGAGATCAGCAGAACTACCCAGCTGAGCTCCAGTCAACTTACAGAATCATGAGAAAAATAATAAATTACCCTTATCGTAAGCCACTGTGTTTGGGGGAGGTTTGTTATGCAGCAATGGATGTAATACAGTACTCTTATTTTAAAAACCTAACTGGGGATAGACTAAATCTAAATAGGAAGTATTTTTAGGGCAACTGGGTGGCTCAGCCAGTTAAGCGTCTGACTTCAGCTCAGGTCATCATTTCTGGATCCTGGGATCAAGCCCCACCTCCGGCTCCCTGCTCAGCAGAGAGTCTGCTTGTCCCTCTCTCTCTCTCCTTCTGCCTCTCCCCCAGCTTGTGCTGTCTCTCTCTCAAATACATAAACAAAATCATATATAGATAGATAGATAGATAGATAGATAGATAGATAGATAGATAGATAGGAAGTACTTTCCAGAATGTATTCTGCAGGGTTTATTACATTTTCCTTAAGGATTTTTTTGTTGTTGTTTTGCTGAAAAAAGAAGTTTGGGAAACACAGGATCAAACAAAGTTAAACAGGTTTGTTTTTTTTTAAGGGAGGACTTTACAGATCTTTTCCCCAACACCTTATTATGAATATTTTCAAGCATACAGAAAAGTTGAAAGAATTACAAAGTGAACATGTACATACCAACCACCTCGAGTCTATAATTAGCAATTTGCTATGTTTGCTTTATCACATTTCTATCTATTCATCCCTTTATTCGCGACATACTCCATCTTAAATTTTTATACATTTCAAAACTTTGCAAACATCAGTGAATTGGAATGGGTAGACATTCTTAGTTTGTTCACTATCATAGAGGGAAAGCATTCAATATTTTACCATTAAATGTCATATATGACCTTCAGCAGGTTGAGAAATTTTAATTTGCTGAGGTTTTTTTAGCCATGAATTAAATGGTTACATTGTGTCAAATGATTTTTCTGCATTTACTGAAATAATCATATTGTTTTTTTCCTTAATTCTGTTAATGTGGTGAAATACATTGGTTTATAAATATTGAACAAATTTTGTCCTCTTGTCATATGTATTACAACTACATATGTTATAAACCCATAACATAAAGTTAAAAGTTTTGCTTTATATAGTTATATGTGATTTAAAGAAATAAAGAAGTACTGTACTCATATTGCTCAGGCTATATTTCAAATTTAAAAAGGCTTCTCAGCAAAAAAAGAAAGGAAGAAAAAGAAAGAACGAACGAGAAAGAGAAAAGAAGATGTAAAAAACATAGCCTTTTATAATTTACCCACATATTTACTGTTTCCAGTGTTCATCACCCTTTCTGAAGTCTGTGTTTCCAACTGGCATCATTTACCCTCCTGTTGAAGAACTTCCCTTGGTATTTCTTTAGTGCAGGTCTGCTAATTAATGATGAAGTCTTCTTTTTATTTTTCTAAAAATATCTATATAATTTTCATTTTTGAAGAATATAGTCACTGGATATAGAATTCTGGGTTGGCAGACTTTTTGGTGTAGCATGCCAGAGATGTCCTTCTACTGTGTTCTGGCCTCAATAATTTATGATGCTAAAACAGTAGTCCTTTGTATTATTGTTCCCTTGTATATAATGTGTCTTTTGTTCTTGGCTGCTTTCAAGATTTTCCCTTTATTTTTGGCTTTTAGCAGTTTAATTATGATATAACTGGGTGAGATTTTTTTTAAATCTTACTTCGAGCTCGTTGAGTTTCTTGAATCTATAAATTGATGTCTTTTATAAATTTGACAAATTTTTAACTATGATGTCTTCAGATATTTTTCTGCCCCATTCTCTCTTCTCATTTTAAAATTCCACTTATAATGTGTGTGACTTTTTTATATTGTTCCTGGGTCATTGAGACTCTGTTATTTTTTTTTTAATTTTATACATTTTTAACTATATGAAATCTCAGGTCATTTTACATTTCTATAGATATTTTATATTCCCTTTCCTTTACTTTTAAAGAAAACTTTTAATTTTGAAATAATTATAGATTCACAGAAAGTTGCAAAGATAGAATGGAGATGTCTTGTATATTCCTGATCCAGTTTGCACCAATGATTATATCTTACCTAAGTATAACAATATAAAATTGACATTGGTATAATGTATGTATATAATTCTATGATAGTTTATCATGTGCAGATTTGTGAAACCACTATCACAATCAAGATACAGAAGTCTTACATCACCACAAATATCTCTCTCATGTTACTTCTCTATATTCACACCCACCCCCCACACACCGTTTACATCCTTTTACCCTCTCCATTTAGAACATAGTAGTCTTAAATATTTCATCTATCTATTAAGAATCACAACAAACAGTATCATAATTTTTGCGTCAACCATCAAAAAAAAATTAGAAAACCCATTAAGGAGGAAATTTATGGTATTTTCCCCAAATATTTACTTTCTCCATTGTTCTTCCTTCCTTCCTGTTGTTCCAAGATCCCTTTCTATTTAGAGAACTTTTGTTGGCTATTCTTTTAGGTTAGGTCTGCTGGCAACAAATTCTCTAAGTTTTCCTTCATCCGAGAATGACTTTATTTCCTCTTCATTCTTGAATAATGTATTCAGTGAATATGGAATTATGGGTTGACAGTTTTTCTTTCAGCACTTGAAAAATATATTTTCTGATACGAAATTTGTGGTAATTCACATTGTTTTTCCTTTATAAGGAGGTTGTTTCCTCCTGTTGCTTTCAAGATTTTTCTTTGTCTTTTTTCTTTTGGAAATTTGATTATGATGTGTCTTCTTATAGATTTCTGTGTCCATTCATTTCAAGCATATCCCTGAGCAGTTACAATAGCTGCTTTATAATCTTTGTCTATTCATCCCAACGTCTGGATCATTTTGAGATGCGTTCCTATTGATTGTCCTTTTCTCTTGAATATGGGCTACATTTAGCTATTTCTTTGTATGTCTGCCAATTTTTATTGTATGCTTGAGAACTATGAAGAGAATTGAACATTGAGAATGGTTGAAGAGACCCTGGTTATGTTATATTCCTCTAAAGAATATATATATTTTTAAAAGAGTTATTTACTTTGAGAGAGAGCATGCATGTGGGGGAGTGGGGGGAGGGGCAAAGGAATAGAACCTTTCAAACAGACTCCCCGCTGAGCAAGGAACCTGACACGGGGCTCAATTCCACAACCCATGAGATTGTCACCTGGGCTGAAACCAAGAGTCAGACCCTTAACTGACTCAGCCACCCAGGCGCCCCTGACTTTTTGTTTTAATAAGCAGTTAAGTTGGTTAAGACTCAATCTGTACACTCTATTTACCCTGAAGCAAGCAGCAGCTGAAACCTCTGCTCTGTTCTTTTAGCCTTTTGCCTATGTAAGCCTGTTGCTTACATAGTTCCGGGTTAGCCAGAGATGTGAGTAGAGTTAATGTGTGGAATGTAAGGCTCTTCTTAGAGGCTTTCTTCTTTCCAGAACTCTCCCCTTAGTTTCAAGCTGCTGTGGTCACACTGAATTTTGTTCTCTTGTTCTTCAAGCCAGTAAACTTGATCTGAGTTTTAGAGGAGATGTTGAATTTAGCAAGGCAGATAAAGCAGGGTGATGTTTGGGTCTGTTTTACCAGATCCTGACCATCTTGTCATCTATTTTAGGGCACAGATTAGTCCTAAGCCTAGCAGGGAACCACTACCTCCCTGGCTCCTGCTTCTTCACTTTTGCCATTCCTTGGTCTGAGTGAAGTGTTTCTCCTCACAGCGTTGGAAGAACCCTGTTCTTGCCCCTAACACTTTTTATCAGACTGTATCTATTGGTCATTATCTCTTCCTCCCTGATTTCTGTAAGTGTTGGGGAGTTGGGATTTGCACTCCCGGGCTTATGGTAGGGTCATGTAGATATATATCGAATGTCTATGAAAGGTTGATCAACAAGATAAGCAGGCTATGATAGCAAGAGGGATGGTCTGTGGTGGATAAGAGTAAGCAGCACGGGGAGCTCAATAGGTGAGAACTGCTGCCCTCTCTGCGGCTGGACAGTAGGGACCGTTGATTGGCCTTAGGCCGAATTGAATCTCCCTTCCTGGCTCACTGGCATTTTTTCTTAATCTCTTCACTCCCTAGTTCCTCAGTGCCTTCACTTTACTATTTTTCTTTGACTAAAAGCCATTCACATTAATGTGCACGGCAAGATGGAAACTAGGGAGGGCACCTCTAAGTTGAAGGAATTTTCTTGGGACCACTTAGAGAGCTTGATATGTGCCCACAGAAGACTAGTGTCTGCCTCCACCTGGAAAACAGGTGGAGAGACTAAAAAAAAAGGAGGGGGGTAGAGAGACAGGCTAGCTAGCTGTTCAAATGGGGTCAGGGGATGGATAGAGAGGCTACTGCTGTGCTGGGTTAGGCCCACAGCTCCAGAGGCTGTTGGGCAATTAGTGCATCTCCAGTCTACAGGGCATTTGCTCTGTCCTTAGCCAGCACCTAGAAATCTGGTGATACCTATGGCATTTCTCTTTTAAGAGAATCTTTTGCCTTTTTAGGTAGTCCTCAGACTAGAGCTAAGATGACTTCTCGCTGTGTACCACCCCTGGGTCCATATCTTTTCTTACAGAGATGTGGACTTTCTTCCATGATAATTTGCTGCATGGAGGACAGTCTTGGTCCCCAGAGAATGAATCTTTAATTATAGAATGTTAGGCTTTAGGCAGCTAGAAAAGAGGAGAAGAGAGGATAAGCTGAAAAGGGCCTTCCTCACTCACCAGGGAGGTATGACCCATAAAGCTACCCATTTTAAGGACGGGCAAATTTGGATGGAGAAGATGCTGTATAAATGAGGTGTATTAGCTCCCACAATCTGCCAATCTCTGTTTTTGTTGGAGATAGCCCAACATTCTAATGTATATTGCAAATCTGGATAAGAGTGTATGCATGTCTTTTCAAAAAAATACAAAGAACACCTATAAAATTACCTAAATTTTCTTATTCAGATCTTAATATAGTTAGGGAGTCAGCAACCATCACTTTCCTCCTGTGAAGGGGGAAAAGAGTGAGCTTCACAGAGTGAAAAGAAGTTCATGAGTGATTGATGAGTGCTCCATTAGGGTGGGATTTTTGGAGGTGGAGGAGGTTTTCTGATTGACTTTCAATTACATTTGGCCATCTTTGATTGGTTCAGTATCTACTGGTACATAACTGGGAGATTTCCAGGCTGAGTGGAGTCATAGGGGTTTTCAGTCTCAACTAGAAGAACATCTGGCCCTCAGCCTCAGGGTCAGAATCTTACATAAGCATTTCCTCCATTTGGGCAATATTATGGTTGAAATTTAACCTGAAGCCCAGTCCAAATAAATGTTTTACATGTACTACTATCTATTCATATGAATCTATCTATTCATATGTACTTCTGTCTATTCATATGAATCTATCCATTCGTAAGCCTCCAGCTTAGTACCTGCACACACAGAGAGGCAGGCTGGAGTCCAGGGGCCACTCACTGTTCTTTCCTTTTCCACTGTGGCCCAGCTGGGGGGACATGGAGAGAGGTGGAAGCATCTTTGTCTCTCCCAGCTCGACCCAGGTCCCTCCCTCTTCTATCAGAACTCCTATTTCCCCTCATGTGCCTAGCAGACTATGGAAGATAGTCTGGGCCCAGTGAACTCACCAGGAACACTCAAATGGAGGAAGGAAAGCAAAAGAGGGCCAAGGAAAGGGAAGTATCAACTTTCAAGTGTGACTTTATTCACCAGAGAGGGAGCAAAAGTACAAGTCAAGGGTGTGCAGAAGTATGGAGTGGTGATTATGATTTAGGTCCCATGGGATGGAAAGTCATCCCTTCCTCACTTCGCCTTCTACCTCCATGCCCATTCTCTCTTTCTCTCTGAATCTCTCTCTCTCTGTCTTTCTCTCTCACACACACACGCCCCTCCCTCCCTAACACGTGATTTGTCCATTTAAACCAGCATGCAAAACTGGATACGTGTTTTTTTGCTTCATTAAAGAGATTTTTTAAAAATTCTATTTCTACTCTGCAAGATTATATTAAATTTATGAAGTTGTTCTTCTCACCTCCATTCAATTCCCTGGTTCCCGACCTTACCAAGTACAAATATTTGATTGATTTGGAGAAGGAGACCCACCAGATTTATGAAAATCTGTGTTTCCTCAAGGAAGACTAGGAAAAGGGCACTGAGGTCAGATGGTCAAGTTCAGTTTTCCTCCAAAGCTCTGGCAGATCCTTGTTCCCAGGGGCAGCGCAATGTACACAGCCATGCTCTTTCTCTTATATCCAGAGCACTGGGTTTTGGGTGAGGTACAACAGCAGACTGAAAATCACTACTATCTTTATGGCAAATCATCTTTAAAGATTTCTTGTCTTTGGAAAAAATGTCCAATAGAAAGAGAATGGACAAATGCAATGTCATACTATTAAAAAACTCTATCGCCAAAAATTACACCACAGGTGAGTATTTAACAATATAGAGAACTGTTCATTAAATATTAATAAATAAAATAAACAGCATATAAACAACTTATAAATGTTAATGTTCATAATATATATGGTTATATAGTTCTCATTGAGACAGAGTAGGATAATGGGCATTTTAAATAGCCCTCTTTTCATTTTATCTGCATTTTCTATAATCAACATGTATTACCTCTGTACTAAGAAAATATCACAAATACTTTAAAATATGAATTATCAGAAATCCATGGGGCACCTGGGCGGCTCAGTGAGTTAAGACTTCAACTCAGGTCATGATCCTGGGGTCGTGGGACCAAGACCCACATAGTGTTCCCCGCTCAGTGGGGAGTCTGCTTCTCCTGCTCCCCCTGCTTGTGCTCTCTCTCTCTGTCAAATAAATAAATAAAATCTTTAAAGCAAAAAGGAAATCCATCTGCCTGTTTGACATCATCAAAATCTTTGTTTTGTCTAATTTAAAAAGAAATAAAAGATAATATTTTTAAAACCAAAGTAAGTGCTTTGTCAACACCAGGAAAGTAGAGCCAAAGCATTTGCCGGAGCCCAACTGGTCAGACACCAAATCGGCCTGGGGATCCACTTGCTTTTGCAGCACTGATGATCCTCAGGTCTCCAGAGGCATCAATATCCCCAAGTCTTCCAAAGGTAATGTAAATTGCTGGAAACTGGTCTGTATCGAATCACCTGAACTGGATAAAACAGAAAGAACTGGATTCTTATAGAACTCTGTCATGGTCCAGGAGTGTAACCTTGGACAAGCCACTTGATCTCTCCATCCTCTGCAAAAACAGGCCCTTCTTACTTACTCACCAATGATTCATGGAGGTGCTCCTGTGTGCATAGGCACTAGTCATTAGCACTGCTTAGGCTCATGCTAGAATGCTAAAATCTATGTTATTTTATAGACTTGCCCCCAATTTAATTTGTACCACCACTGCCATACTTCAACACAGAATTATCCAGAATTTTCAAGGCTTGAGAGTGGAGCAGAACTATCGTAATCTAAGTATTGAGACTTCCAGAAATAAGAGAAAATTAGTGTGGGCTTTTTAAAGGTGACAGAGGAGGCAAGTCTGGGGTAAGGGATAAACTGAATGAAGAGTTAGAGAGAGACCAGATTGGAATCCACTTGGCTTAGAACAACTTGGAAGGAGGGGGCAAAGAGGAGAATCCCCAGCAAAAGCGATGGGGAAAATTAAAGATCATGGTGGTAAATACCTAAGCATAATAGTCTAAATGCCTTATTTTCCCTCCATGTACCATTCATTATTCTTTTCAGGCAAGAACAATCTGAACCAAACAATGTTCCTGTGTTTTCTATTATTGCAAGAGAGGGAGAGATGGAGCCAAACATCTTTGTCCTTGAATATTTAATATTGTACATAATGTTAAGATCATGGATTTTAACAAATATGGGAAACATGGGCCAAAATCAATAGAGACTGGTGTTTTGTTGCAGAAAAACTACACAGAATAAATATGGCCATAAAGGACATAATAGTGTCAGGAAAAGCTATTTTTATACTTCGCAGAAGATATTTAGATACATTGCTAGGCACAGCATTTTGTTTTGGTTTTGGTATATCATAATTTGATTGTTTTTCCTCATTGCACAGCAACATGCTTACCAAGAAAATTCAAAGAGCCACCAGTAGTAAACAATTAGAAAACAAACTAGTTGAAAAATGCTCACATAAGGACATGTACTCACACTCAGATGCAAACACACACAGACATGGATAAATGTAAGAAAAAGACAAAGGGGTGCCTGGGCAGCTCAGTTGGTTAAGTGTCTGCCTTTGGCTCAGGTCATGATCCCAGGGTCCTGGGATCGAGTCCTACATCCCACTCCCTGCTGAGCAGGGAGTCTGCGTCTCCCTCTCCATCTACCCCTCCCCCCTGCTCAGGCTCACTCTCTCTCTCTCTCAAATAAATAAACAAACAAATAAAATAAGAAAGAAAAAGAAATAGGGGCACCTGGATGACTCAGTTGGTTAAGCGTCCAACTCTTGATTTTGGCTCAGGTCATGATCTCAGGATCGTGAGATTGAGCTGTACATTGGGCTCTGCGCTGAGTGTGGAGTCTGCTTGAGATTCTCTCTTTCCTTCTCCCTCTGCCCCTCCCCCTTGCTCTCTCTCTCTCTCTCTCTCAAATAAATAAATAAATCTTTAAAAAAAAAAAGAAAGAGAAATGAGGTATGCAATAAGGAAAACTGACTGCTAATCAGGAATTTAACTATGAGAACAAAAATTCCTTTGGGCAAAATTTGGTGAGTACATTCCCTCTTTATGAGACTCCAAAGAGCCCACCCAATGTCATGGGAAACAAACTAGTTGAAACAATGTCATGTTATTTTAAAGAACTCCACCGTGCTCAGTTATCTTAGCCAAATATGGGGGTAGTAAAGTAGAAGTGCATTGTGTGTCAAAGTAGACAGCAGTCGAGGGGTACAGCGGTCGAGGGGTAAATCAAACCTAGTTAGAGGCTCTGAGGTCAGGACTGAAGATGTTCCTGGCCAGTATGACAGTTTGATTCATTAAACGAACACTAACAGCCAACGAAACTCATTTTTCATTATACAAAAAAGTAATAATGTTCCATGATTCATAACTATATATTTCCTTTACTTGTGTTAAAAAGCTAAGAAAGCTCAGTTGAGATTACTAATGTTTACTCTTTGGAATCCAGAAATGTGCCATTTGAGGATTTTTCAGCTATTACATGCACACCCAGGTGCTCTGTATAGATTCTAACATTATTGGAGTATTTTGTATGTGCAAAGGCCTGCTAGAAAACTTCTGCCCTTACCTCCCTCTCCTTCACACATATACATCTCTGCTTTCCTAAGTAAAAGGCTGTAGCATTATGCTTTATAGATTGTACATTACATATTATGTAATGAGATACGTGAAGTACACTTGATCCCCGAGCCTTATCCCTCACTGATTGTAAGATCTTCAGCAAGTCCATTTCTGAATTACAGCTTCTACATCTGTAGAATGGAGCTAAGAATACTTTTTATTGGTGGTTTTATAAACAGGTTCTCAAATTTTTTGACACTCCTCCCATCCTCCCATCAAGAGGTAGAATCCAATTCCCTCCCTTAAACATGTCCCAGACTTGGTGACTCATGTCTAAAGAATGGAATATGGCAGAAATAATACCATGTGACTTCTGAGACAATTCCCCTTGGCTCTCTCCCTTGGAATGATTGTTCTTGGAACCCAACCACTTCACCATTTGGTGGAAAAGCCAAGCTGCCACAAGGAAAGATCACACATAAGTATTCCAACAACAGTTCCAGATGAACTCCCAGATGACAACCAACATCAGCTACCAGACACGTGAATGAGTTTTCAGATTGTTCTATCCCCCAATCTTTGAGCCACCCCAGCTGACACTGAGCACAGCAGAAACTGTCTCCTCCAAGTTCTCCCCAAATTATAGAGTAATGAGCAAATAGATACTGTTACTAGTTTAAGCCATTACGGTTTTGGGTGGTTTCTTGTGCAGCAACAAATAATTGGAACAGATTTTGGTACCATGACAAAACTGAAAACATGTGGCAATGACTTCAGGACTTGGTCAGACTGCAGAATTTGGGAAGGTCTTCAAGAAATTGTTAGTGGAAGCTTAATGGCTTTTTTTTTTTAAAGATTTATTTATTTATTTTAGAGAGTAGTGGGGGAAGGGGCAGAGGGAGAAGAAGAGAGAGAGAATCTCAAGCAGGCTCCATAGCCAATGCAGAGCCCCACACGGGGCTCCATCTCACCTCCGTGAGATCATGACCTGAGCTGAAATCAAGAACTGGACGCTTAACTGACTGAGACATCCAGGCGCCCCAGCTTCATGGCTTTTGAAGAGGTTATTGGTGAGGGTTGACAGGAAAGTAAGGAAAATGTTATTGGGAGCTGTCATAAAGTGGTAGAAAGTTCAGCAACACTGTCATCTGTGGTAATATGGAAAACAGAAAATACAGATTAACTGAATGACCCAAGGAGACTTTCCTGAAGAGTACTACAGGGGCTGCCTGGTTTTTCCCTGGCTACAGCAAAATGCAAGAGGAGAGAGGTAAGAAAGAACTCTTGCGTACAAAGGACCCAGGAACTGGCGGGTTGGAAAATAACAGTTTCTCTTTTCCCACCTCTCCAAATGGCAAATGAAATGGCTTCCAGGTAAAGATCGGATTCAGAGTGCTCTCAGGAAAACACAGTTCAAAGGTGAGGCCCCCCAAAAAAAAATAAATAAAAAATAAAAAAATAAATAAAAAAAAAAGGTGAGGCCCCCAGTGTGACTAACATTAGCAAGTCTTGGCAAAGATTTCAGGTGTTGCTTTGTCGACGTTTGCAAGTGGAGGAAAAGGCCCACAAACGGAAAGGGGGTCACCAGACAGCAGCTTTGGAGAATCTAAGGTAGAGAATGGCTAAGCGAGATTTATGGGAGTGGCTTTTGCCTGAGTTGCTGATACATTGATTCATAAGAAGCCCACAACTTTTTTTTTTTTTTTTTTAATTACAATCAGCCTAGACTAAGAGGGACAGTCTGGCTATTGGATCCCCAGACTTCTAAGGTCTGAGAGCCACCTAAAGAACTACGAGCGGTAAACATGGGCTCTTTTAGTGGAGAAGGAAGACTGGCTCCAAGGATGGAACCAGGGGCGCAGTGGGCGGAGCCAAAAGCCACTTCCAGGAAGTAGCGCTGAGTCCTAATTGAGGAATTGGCGAATTAAGCTCAGGTGGAATTTGGAGCTGCTGTGTACCAGGGATGGCTGTATGCCTCCTGTTTTTCTTTTCTGAACAGACGTGTGTATAGTGCTTATCCTGGGCGCGTCCCACCACCGTATATTAGACGTGGTTGGCAGCTGGCTTGTCTCTTGATTCATTGGCCTTCAGATTGAGAGGAGCTGCATCTGGAGCAGAGTACCCAAGGAGCCTCTGCTCCACCTGCACCTGATTTATGTGTGCAGATCATGACCCTCAAGCTTGAGTGTGAGGCTACAGCAGGTGCAACGTTTAAGTGGTCTAGATATGGGGTGTGTGTGCGTGTGTGTGTGTTGGGTGATGAGTGTATTTTGCATGTAGGGGGAAATGGAAATAATTTATGTACAGTGGGTGAGTTGTGATCATCTTAAAACATATCCATAAATTATTTCAAATTCTTCCCAACAAAAAGTAGAGCCTAATTTCTCTTTCTTTGACTCATAGTTGGTTTCAGTGACTTGCTTCTAACAAATAGAATACGGCAAAAGTGACACTGTGTCACTTCTCAGACAAGATTACAAAACGAGAGACAGCTTTCACCTTGTTTTCTTTTTCTTGGGTTGTTTGCCTTTGGAACCCAGCTGCCATTTTAGTAGGAAGCCAACAGCCACATGAAAAGGCCATGAATATGTGTTTGGCCCCAGCTCCAGCTGAGGTCCCGGCTCACAGTCAGCATGAACCAGCAAACTGTGAGTAAACAAGTTTCCTGAGGGCCTCAGCCATCAGTCTCAAGCCACCCCAGATGATAGAGGTGCCATATCCCTACTGGGGGCAAAGGGAGCAAAGACAAACTGTCCTTGCTCAGCCCTGCTCAAATTACAGATTCATGTGAGAAATAAATGCAGTCATTGTTTTAAGGCACTAAGCTTTGGGGTGGTTTGTTAAGCAGCAGATACCCAGGTACTGATTTGCAAATCTCTACTAGAAATATCCACATATCTAAACAAAAGCTTGTAACAGTTACAACATTTTATGCATTATAAATTACAGTTGCTTTATGGTCCCTAGCTTTATCACTGCCTAACTCTGGGGCCTTCGGTAGGCCAGTATTCTGAGTTTAATTTTCTGCGATTGTAAGAGATAAAAATACTTGTCTTTTAAAAAACCAATTATGAAGATTATATAGCAACAAGGAAAATGATATATTGTAGATTATAAAACTGGATTCAAATGATTACAACTGTAAAAATGTGCAGATGAGAAATAGATTAGATTAGATTAGTGGGCTTAAAATAATTTTCCAAATTTCTGTGAGATTATTTACTTTAGTAATGAAAAAAACAAAGTGTTTAAAAAAATCCCATGGCGAATTCCCAGCCCAAACTTGGGGAATGGGTTGGATTATTTCTTCTCACTGACCTCCCTGCTGGTTAAATCATGTAAAGTGGCTTGGAAGAGGAATGGGGACAAAATAGCATCCTGTTACTTGGAGTTTGGAGGGCAATCAAGGATATACTCCAGAACTCAGATTTCCTGCCTCTCCGGCCAGTGCACCATTCCCTCACACTGTAGACTCTTAATACTGGTTAGTTTTTTACCTATATGGGTTAAGCATGAAAACCAATGCCACATTAAATATTCATCTTTTAAATAAGCAGCAATCCCAGCTATCTGAGCTCAGAAGCCACGGAATCCAATGGTCAGGGGCATGGGTTGGAAACCTGCCTCCCCCACATAATGTTTGGGGTCTTTGCAGATGTAAGTAAGGATCTTGAGTGGAAATCATCCTGGATTACACAGATGGGTCCTAAAGCCAATGATAAGTGTTCTTATAAGAGAGGAAGACAGCAGAAGACCATGTGAGGATGGAAGTAGAGATTGGGATTATGTAGCCACAAACTGAGGAATGTATGGAGCTATCAGAAGGTGGAAGAGGCAAAGAAGGGTTTCTCCCTTAGGGCCCCAGGGGGAACACAGCCCTGTGGGCACCTTGATTTCAGCCTTCTAGCCCTCAGAACTGTGAGAGAATACTTTTCTGTTGTTTTAAGCCACTGCGTGTGGGCTAATTTGTTATGGCGGCTCCAGCAGACTAGTGGAATGGGTGAATCTCACAACCACAACATTGAACGAAAAAAATACTCAGGATACAGGGAAAAATGATATTTAAATAAAGTTTTAAAAACATGAAAACTGATACTTTGTATTATATTAATATATTATATATTAATATACTATATATTAATAAAAACATAAAGAAACAAATGGGAATGATAAACACCAAATTTAGGAAGTGGGAACTGTGAAGGAAAAGGAGGGAACACAGTGGGGGTACACAGAGGGCTCCAGCTGTATTGATAATACTGTGTTTCTTAAGCTGAGTGGTGAGGTCAAGCATGATCAATATCATATTTTAATTTTTTTATTTAATTTTTTATATTAATGGGTCTTGCTTTTTGTTTGTTTGTTTTAAGATTTTATTTATTTATTTGACAGAGAGAGACACAGCGAGAGAGGGAACACAAGCAGGGGAGTGGGAGAGGGAGAAGCAGACTTCCTGCGGAGCCGGGAGCCGGATGTGGGGACCGATACGGGGTCCGATGCGGGGCTCGATCCCAGGACCCTGGGACCATGACCTGAGCCGAAGGCAGCTGCTTAACGACTGAGCCACCCAGGCGCCCCTCAATATCATATTTTTAATACCATTGTGTAGGACTAAACTATTTCATAATAAATTTAAAATAACGTTTAAAAGGAAAAAAAGGAGGACAAGAAGGAAGGTTGATAGCACCTTGAGGGCGGGAGCTTCTTTCTTGGATAATGTGTGACCTTTCAAATGTCAGCCAGAACCACATGATTTGGTGCGTGTGTTTATCTCCTGATACTTAATAAGCAGATGAAAATCACTCTGTTAATATTCAGAGTTCTGATGTCATTTATAAATAATTCCAATAGTAACCTTTTTCATTGGAAAAACACCTGTATAGTGCTGACTCTGATTACTCCCTGTGGGTATTGCTTAGCTTAAAATTAATATATCATACTTTCTAGAATGACAGACTGTGGGCTGGATTAGAGAAAACAGTAATTTATAAGATGGAGTAATTACTGGACGATCCAGGTACTATTTACTGACTTTCTTCTTTGTTCTCAAGCCAGCGAAATGATTGAGTCCACAATCCCAGAGTCCTTTATTAGCCTTAATCTTAGGTTGTCTATCAAAAACAATACTGTCGTGGATTAATAAACACCACAAACCCATAATAAGCGGCACAGGGCCTTCGTCCTCCGCGGCAGTAAGTGAGCTCAGCTGAAGCATTATCCAAGTGTGACTGACTAGCTGGGCTGCCAAGCCCTTGCTCCCTTAGTATGGATGGAGCGCCTCCCTGGCTGCGCTCTCTGGAATATCCACGAGGTGGCAGCAACTCCTCGGCAGCCAACTAGGGGCTCCATGGGCAACTGCGGCCGCCATTGACTTCCTCCTGACCAAAAGGGCGGTTGTGGTTTCAAAGTCAGATTTGGTTGTTTCTTTTAGAGCTGGGATTCAGAAAAACTTTGTAAGCAGTCTCACATTTTTTCCTTCGTCTTTTCGGTACACTAGGTGAAATACTTTATTATTTTTAAAACCTGCCTATTTTCCAAATACACTAGGCCTGTGAATAATTTTAAATAATAAGACATTTGTATTGTGAAGGCACAGGGGACGTCAATATCTACAATAATCAAAGAAACAGATAATCTTTCAAACAATTTGCATTTTATAAAGGGCGGAATCATGATAGCAGGTAAAATATGGCTGGTACCAGGGTTCTCTTCTTGTAGGGCACTTTCGCCAAATTCCAGACTCAGGTGGGAAATGTCCCATCAAGTCTCTAGTTTGCTAACTCTGTTTTACAGTGCCCAGATTCGGAAGCTCTGAACCCTTGAGCACCTAGACCCCTAAAAGGATGATTAGATAATAGTGGTCCTCAGAAATTTCTGAGCTGACACTATTTTTTTTTTTTTAAGTTGACTCCACACCCAGCATGGAGCCCCACAGGGGGATGAACTCAAGACACTGAGATAAGACTTGAGCTGAGATCAAGAGTCAGATGCTTAACTGTCTGAGCCACCCAGGTGCCCCACCTGATTTTCAGTATAAGGAAGACTCTCTCACATTCCTCAGATATAAACATTCTAAGCATGCTTGGGATGTATAAAGAAAAAGAACCATGAACTAGAAAAATGCCTTCTCTCAACTGTTCATAAATGTAGAACACTAGAAACAATGTGGTGAGGGAATGAACACTGGCTTTGGCATCTGGGAACACAGATTTGAGCCCTTTCCCTAAGGAACTGTGGGATCTGGGATATCTCTTCTGTGTAATGGATTTAATAATATCTCTCCTCCTGACCTCCTGGGTCTGTGAGACTCACACAGAACACATAATCTAGATGCTCAATAAATGCTTGTTGAATATTGTTGAAATCAGTATAAATGATGGTGACAGGAATTTAAAAGATGTATTTTAATAAACAACCCAAAATATATAACTGTAGGGTTTTATAACTAAAACATAATGTAGTAATGGTTTTCAGAAATGAACAATGAATATCCTTCCACCCATCCTGCGTAGTGGTTTTCATTTCTGGGAAGCTTTTCCCAAAATTCCCAGTGCCCAGGAGTTTTTGTGTTGTTTGGTTTGGTTAGTTGGTTGGCTGGTTGGTTAAGCCCTCTGGGTGATGATAACAAACAGCTAGGATTGAGAACCACTGTTCTAGTGCAAAAGTAAGTTGGTGCCATTACTGAATATTGGTTATAATTGAATCAGAGTAGAAATGAGTTTCTAGTTGAAAAAGAAAGTCTACTATTTCTGGCCAGAAATACAGGGCTATGTCTGGATCGCTTTTCTTTGTTATGACACTCTTCTTTTGCTCTTTGTACAAAAGAAAAATTGCTTGATGCAGAAAATGTGAAAAACATGATGAAAATAAAACAACAAAAAAAGCACTGTACATCTGTAGCCCCCGGACACACCGGGGCATGCCCTTGCAGTTTCTTTTTTCTTGTGTATATTTCTAAAATGAAAATAGAATCAGGCCACGTTTTGTAGCCAGTTTGTTTACTTGGGAATATGATATGGACATCTTCCCATACCATTGAACTTTCTTCCAGGACATGGCTTTTAATGGCTACTTTGCGGCTATTAGATCTGTCATCATTTCTTTATTTTCTTGTTATCTAACTTTAGATTGTTTTCAGTTATTCTATTCTTATAAAGATATTACGATAAATTCCTGTAATACAGTTTTTGCACAAAGCTCTGATAATTCCTTTGAATAATGGTTCCGCCTTTTATATTTACTCCTGACCAATTTGAGCAGGCTTTAGATGAATCACAAACAGGAAGATGAACTTCTTAGAAGTCCTGATGCCAATGACCTACCTCCACATTCCAGAAGTAGCTCCAGAACAGCTGAATCTGTTAGCCAATACTGTCAGGTAGGAGAGCTGAATATTCACTAGATTAGTAGTGCTCAAAGTTCAATGTATGTATGAATCTTGTCAAAGGCAGAACTTGTCAAAATGCTGATCTGGGGTGGAGGCTGAGCTTCTGGTTTTCCATCAGGCTCCCAGGTGATGCTGATGCTGCTGGTCAATGGACCACACTTGAGCAGCAAGGACCAAGATTATATTCCCGTTAGACCGAGTATACCTATGTCTCATCTTTGGGTTTCCTAACTGTATAAAACACAATGACATCCACAAATAAAGGGGCAGAGTTGAAAAGACTATGTATTTTCAATAGTGTGTTTATTCAAGCCATTTCATTTGGACCTTGCTTTTGGAAGAAAAATTTTTGCTCTTTATTTTTAGCATTCTCTCTGATTTCCAGAGGACCATAGGCAGCTTTTCTTTCCATATTAGTAATTCTATAAAAGAGAAAAATCAAGGATTTATATCTGAGACTGATACTATATCATGGATCCTCAAAGGTGAATGAAGCAGCTTGCCCTTTCCTCCATTCATTATTGGAATTTTTCAACTATCACCGGTGGCCTCTTGGAAATCTGAATTGTGAAGAACACGCTTAGTGATTGGTGGGATTTTCCAGGAAATATCACATTTTTTTTACCAGGAAAAAATAAATAAACAACTACTTCACAGTTTTTGTTTTAACAAGGTAAGGTAACCCACCATATACTTTGAATATTGACAATTGGCATTTAAACAACTTCTGTTAACAAAAGAACAATGCATGTTCCTTGTAGGAAATTTGGACACGTTAGAAGGTAGAAAAGAGAATTAAATGCCATCACCCAGAGATAATTATCATTGTTAATCTACTACAGGGATGCCTGGGTGGCACAGTTGGTTAAGCATCCCACTCTTGGTTTTGGCTCAGGTCCTGATCTCAGGATCATGAGATCTAGCCCTGTGTCAGGCTCTGTGCTCAGGGCAGAGTCTACTTAGGATTCTCTCCCCCTCTCCCTACCCCTCCCGCTCATCCTTGTGTGCTCTCTCTCTCAAATAAATAAATAAATAAATCTTAAAAAAATCCATTACAAGCATCCCCATGTACCTCAGCAATTTAGGAAAATCCTTATCCCCTCTTTGGTTCATAAAATCCACTTCCAGACACAAATCTCATGCAATTTTTCTGCTCCTTATCCTAGGAAGTAGGCATAGTAAATCCAACACACTCTTAAGAACTATTTCTTTTTCACATCCTTTGTCAGTCATATTAAATTGTTTTATTGGGGGAAAATTATTATTAAATCACTTAAACTTTTATAATATTTATTCACATAGTAATATTATTCCACTTGTTTTTATAAGTGGATATTTAATTATTTAATGGTTTCTAGGTTTTTTTTTAACATCAGTTTAGCAACCCTTCCTTACCGAGTCAAAAGCCCACAGTATGACAAGCTAATTAAATTAATTAACCCCTGCATGTCAGCTCACATACTGTGTTCAGTCAGTTAAAATACCATAGATACTGCAGAATAATTATTAGACCCATGATTTGATCAGTGTTTCAGACTTTACAATAGGTCCACATACAGATATTTCGTATGTACTTTATTATGTTGTCACCACAGCAACTCTGTGAAATGTTAGTTTTATCTCTGTTTTATAAGTGACAGAACTGAGGTGTGAAGATGTTAATTGATTTACTAAAAATCTCACATTCAGGGGGCACTTGGGTGGCTCAGTCACTGAGCGTCTGCCTTCGGCTCAGGTCATGATCCCAGGGTCCTGGGATCGAGCCCTGCATCGGGCTCCCTGCTCAGCGGGAAGCCTGCTTCTTCCTCTCCCACTCCCCCTGCTTGTGATCCCTCTCTCACTGTGTTTTTCTGTCAAATAAATAATAAATAAAATCTTTAAAAAAACCCTCACATTCAGGGAGTGGTGGAACATGGAAAATGGTACCTTTTAAAATTTTCTACTACTGACTCATTTTGTTCTTAATTTCCCCATTAAAATGTTCAGAATAAAAAAGTCTTCATTTAAAGATATAAGATACAAAGATGCAGATGTTTATGCTTCTTGCTATGCTGTAAAAACTCCTTTATCTCTGAAAATAAAAGTATAAGATACATACGGGAACTCTGCACTATCTTTTCAGTTTTTCTGTAAATCTAAAACTACTCTTGAAAAGTTTATTTAAATGGGGGTGCCTGGGTGTCTCAGTCAGTTAAACTTCTGCCCTCGGTTCAGGTCATGATCTCAGGGTCATTTAGGTCACGAATTCGGGGTCCTGGGATTGAGCGCCGCACGGGGCTCCCTGCTTAGTGGGGAGTCTGCTTCTCTCTCTGCCCCTCCCCCCTCATTTTCTCTTTCTCTCTGTCTCTCAAATAAATAAAATCTTTTTTAAGAGTTTATTTAAAAGTATAAAAAGATAATCTTATAAAATT
Organism: Callorhinus ursinus; assembly: GCF_003265705.2. Lineage (NCBI taxonomy): Eukaryota > Metazoa > Chordata > Mammalia > Carnivora > Otariidae > Callorhinus > Callorhinus ursinus. The sequence goes on along the minus strand of NW_027397064.1, from coordinate 58,679,940 downwards.
ACATACATCAAAAAAATTTTACATATACCGTGTCAAAATATCTTTTATGTAAATAGTTGTTAGCTAATTTCCACTTCTGCCTTCACAGCCTTATAATCCTGTATTGTCCTACAACCACAGACCTCTGGTCCCCTTGATATTTAAGACTGCTGAGATCATCCAGCCAAGAGACACACCCCACAGAATCCAGAGTCTCTCAGTACAGTGAAGCATCTTTTCTAGTGTGGCCAAAGACACATTTCTCATCTAGGTTTCTAATTCTTTCCGTCCCAGGAACATGCTGGCGTCCATAAATTAAATTTCACCCTTTGGAAGATGAGCATTGCTCGGGGTGATTGCCTCAGCACCCTGGCTGCCCTTCAGGGCTAGTTCAACATGGATGTGTCCCCTCCCTGTCCAGGAGTTTACAACACGGCCGTAGGCTTGTCTGGAACCGCACGACCACGACTGGCTGACAAGTCTTCCTGTAGAATGATAGCACAGGATCAGGTCAGTTTGCCTGCCTGATGGCATTATACTAAAAGTCACCTTTCTTTTAGGAGTAAACAGAATTTAAGTGTTTTTCAACCCCTGTTTGTTAAAAATGACCCATCTTTGCCTACTCTTTTCCTTTCCATCTTTTGCTTCCAACAATGTATCTGCCAGACGGTTTCTTGGAGCTTTGGGAAATTGAATTTGGAGTTAAGACTGAGAATGAGAAGCGCTCGAGCTGGTGGTGGTAGAAAAATTGAACCTCTGATTTTTATGTGGGCATGCAGCCTTTCAGAACCTCTAGCTCCCTTGCAGCTAGGCATGGCCATATGGTGTGGCCATATGGCTAAATTCTGGCCAATGGGCCGTGAGCCAAAATAATGTGTGCAACTTCTGGCTTATGCCTCTAAGAGGAAGGGGTGTGACTTCCTTCTCTACCTCTTTCTGCTAGCAGGAATATGGGTGTGGGAAGGGAACATCCTGGTCATGAAGATGAGAGCAATATTCAAGCGATAATAGAGGAACAAGAGAGAAAAAAAACCTGGGCCCTTGACTACTTTACAAAAGAAAGCCACCAAACTTTCACATGGGAGAGAAATAATCTTCCAACTGATTAGAGCCATTGCATGCCATTCTTACCTACTTGAGTGGATTTCTTCCCAATGTCAATATCTGTGTCAGCCCCTGGAGTACCTTTCAGGCGCTGGGCCCTCCCAGCAGCCCCTACTCCACTACGATTAACTAGGCCAGGTTTAGGATACTGCAAAGTATAATTTGTTCTGTACTTTCTCTACTCTCTCTCTCATGTGGTTTGTAGATACTCTGTCTGTGAAAACCATTACACAATGTTCTTTTCCTCATTCTGTTCTTTGCTCGAAGCTTTCAATCAATCTTTCTTACTCTCTCTAAGGCTCTGTTATTAAGCTCACCACTTTTGTGCTGTTGGCATCTATTAAGGCTGTACATTCTGTGGTTCTGCTGCTCATTCCCAGCTGACTTGTTGCACAGCAGAGTGGGGCAATTTATCGCCTTCAGAAAATTTTATCTGCACTTACGTAGGAAAAGGACAGGCTCTCTCACATAAAACCACTGGGAAGATTACTTTCCCAAGGAAAACAAACACATTCTCACTGTCCTATCTCTCGACACAGCCCCTCTTACAAGAACTGGATCTCGACCAGATCCAGAGTCTGAAATCAGCTCCACCCCATCCCTGCAGGAAAGCTAGCAACTGTGGGGGATGGAGGGTCATTCACGCCAGCCAGAGAAAATTGCATCTTGAAACAGAACAATTGGTAGTCCAGGCAAGCTGTTGGCGCCAGAAAGATGTTGCAAGAATTACAGTGGCCTCTTTATTGGAAAGAAGAACGTGGCCCTGAGAAACCCAGGAGCAAGTTATATTTGGAGAACTAGGCTGGTAGTTGGTATTAGAGAGGTCTGTCAGCAGAGAGCAGGACTCTAGGCATCACGCAGAAGCTTAATGACAGGACTTTGGGCCCTAGAGTAGTGATTCCCAACTAGAGGTGATTTTGTCTCTCCAGGGAATATGTGGCAATGTTTGGAGACATTTGTAGTTGTTATAATTGAGGGGTGCTAATGGCATCTATGAATAGAGGCCAGGGATGCTGGCAAGCCTTCTATAATGCATACAGCAGCCCCTGAACACAGACAGACACAATAAAAAATTGTCCAGCACAAAGTGTCAGTAGTGCCAATGCTGAGACACCCTGTCCTAGAGGGACTAATATTAAAAGGGCAGAACCCCCATCTCTGGGATGTTGGGGGTCCTGAACAGCCTGCCAAGGTGCAGGCTCAAGAACAGGAAAGTAAGACCTAGCGCTGATACCAAAGTTAGGCTGTAGGTCAGACAGGCAGGACTGAATCCCATTTATCAGAACTGACATAGAACGTCATGGCCAGACTAGGAGCAAAGAAAATTCATACCAAATCCCTAGGGGATCCCACTAGCACAGCTTAAACCCCTCTAGAGAACTAGGAGGATTGTTTTACAGCAGGATTCTTAACCTAGTTCCACAATCTTTTGGAGGCAGGGAAGGATCCATGCATATAGATAAGGGGATCTTGACCTTCCTCAAATTATACGCAAAATTATGTGTTTTTGCATTTTCCTGGAGTAAGGATGCAAAGCATCCTTTGGGATCTAAACATGGGCAGAAGACCCAGGAAAGGTCAAAACCCACTGTTGATGGCCTGGGGCATCAGGTTGAGCCTGCAGGAGAGGAACACAAGGTCTTAAGGAAGAGGAAAGATGAAAAACTAATGAAAACATCTAGCAGTAATTACACACAGCATCTGGCTCCTGTTCTGCTGCCTAACCCAGATCGTTTAATCTTCGTAATAATCTTATGAAGCTTATGCTTTTTCAATCCCATTTCATAGATGAAGAAACTAAGGCTAGACTTTCTCTAAGACAATGCTTCCTAACTTTCCTCACAGCACGGCGTACACACACACACACACACACACACACATGAGCTATTATATAGAAAAACTGTTAGCATTAATAAGAGACTTTAGTAAGTGGGCCATAAATAAGATCAATAAACTACAATTGCAAATCTATACTTTGGCAACAAATATTTAGACAACACAATTAGAAGAAAGATGCCAATTGCAATGATGACAAATTATGAGGCACTTTGGAATAAATCCAACAAAATATATGCAAGATCTTTATGGAGAAATCAGAAAGTTTAGTAATATATGTCAAAGGCACAGTGGGGTAAAGGGGCAAGGATGCTTATGACCAGAGGCAACTTGGCCAGAGCAGCCCCACGTCTGCTTCTCACCTGCCTGCCTTGGCCTCTTCGGGGCTGAGGACTTAAAATCTCTAAAACCCATTCAGAACACGTCAGTTTGCTTCCGTGGCACACCAGATAGAGAACTCTATTACCATTAAAGAAATTGAATTATAAATCTTCCAACAAAGAAAACACTAGGCCCAGTTATTTCTAATGGCAAGAACAGCCAAACATTCAAGAGACAATTTCAATCATACATGAAATCTTGCAGAATAGGAAAAGCGGGAATAGTGTCCAACTCATTATCTGAGGCTAGCATAACCTTCATTCTAAAACCAGGCAAGAATTGGGAAAAGAAACTTTCAGGCCAATCTAAGGTCAATAGACAAAGCATAATTGCAAATCTACAATTCAGCAACACCTATACAGAAAGGAACGGTGCTAATTACAATGGCAACAAAAAATATAAGGCGCCTTAGAATCTAACAAAAGGTGTGCAAGTCCTTAATGGAAAAAAATCATAAAACTTCAGTAAAGGACTGGGTGGCTCAATCAGTTAAGCTAAGCTTCTGCCTTCGGGTCAAGTCATGATCCTGGGGTCCTGGGATCAAGCCCCCCATCGGGCTTCCTGCTCAGTGGGGAGTCTGCTTCTCCCTCTCCCTCCCCACCTCATGTTGTCTCTCGAATAAATAAATAAAATCTTTTTTAAAAACCAGTAAAAGACATTAAAGATGTCAACAATATTTCCCTAAAACGACCTATAGACTTAATGATATTCTATTCATGGAAGTTGATAAGCTGGACCTAAAATATCAGTGAACAAAGACCCAAGACTGGCTGAAACAATCCTGGAGATGGACAAATAGAAGCAATAACCTAAATACCAGCCATTACGATTTATTATAAGGTCTTTAGTAATTTGGGACGTGTTATCGGTTCAGAGATAGATCAATGGACCAAAACAGAGTCAAGAATCAAGATCCATGGATAGATGAATATATGGAAAACTTATCTATGGCACTGCAGATTAGGAGGACAGACCCTTTGGTATGAGTTGATGAGTCATAAGAGGGAAAGAGTTAAGTGAACTCCTACCTCACACTATACACAAAAATCAATTCTAGATGGATAAAAGGCTTAAAGACAAAACTTTAAAATTTTAGAAGAATACGTAGAATATTATCTTTTTTTTTTACCATTTTTACCATTTTAATTGTACAATTCTGTGGCAGAATATTATCTTTCTAATTATGAGGTAACAAAGGATTTCTTGACACAAAACTGGCAGCATAAATTCAACCACACTAAAATAATAAAACTGCTGCTCCTCAAAAGATATCAAGAGAGTGAAAACAGAAGCCAAAAACTGGAGGAAGAGACACTCAGGTTTAGTAACCAAACGCACTCCTTTGAATTGATAAGAAAAAGATAACAACCTACTATACAGATGAACAAATAGCAACAGCCTTGAACAGAAGAACACATCTAGGTGGTAAATAAACGTATGAAAATACGCTCACCCTCATAGTTGCTAGAGGATTACAATGAGTTCCTGTTTTATACGCATCAAGAGTGGTATTTACTTTTTTATATTTATATTTATATTTACTTAGCAAATATAAAAAAGTCTGACATTAGCAAGTGTTGGTGAGAATTTGTAGTAATGGTAACTATCATATACTGTTAGATGGTAATCTGGAACTATCCAGGAAAGCTGAACATGTGCATTAACCCCTCCCACCAAGTGGTTTCTCTTCTGGTGTGGTAAGCAGACTTTTGGGATGGCCCCTAATGAGTTCCACCTCTTAGTTTCCCTGCCTGTGCGTAATTCCCTCCCCTTGAGCTGGGCTGCACCAACGGCATACAGCAGAACTGACCGGGCGCCACCTCTGAGACAAGGTTTCAAAAAACTGACTTCTGCCCAACTCTCATTCTGTCTCTTCTTGCTTACCTCCGAGAAGCAAGCTGTAGCTGTGGAGAGAGACCCACAAGGCAAGGCATGAAGACCAGAGAGGACAACCAGAGAGGAACTGAAGCTCTGAGGCCAACAGCCCAGGAGGAATGGAGTCTTGCCAACAGCCCAGGAGGAACGGACTCTTGCCAACAGCCCAGGAGGAACGGACTCTTGCCAACAACCAAGTAAGTGAGCCTGGAGCAGATTCTTCCCATGAAGATGACTATAGCACTTGCCCACATCTTGATAGCAGCCTTGGTAGAGCTCAGGGTCAGAGGACCCAGTGGAGCCGCATCTGGATTCCTGATCCAGGGACCTGGAAACTGAGATAATAACTGTGTTAAGCTGTTAAATCTGGGGCTGATTTTTTTTATGCAGAAGTAAATAACTAGTACGTCTGAATACAAGCACATCGGTACGTGGAGTCTGGAGTACAGGTGAGCCCAGAAGGTTGATCCTTCAATCACTGGGGCTGCCAAGAGCAAGTAGGTGGAGGTGGGGCTGGGATAAATAGAGTTCAAGAGCAGACTCGCCCCAGCCAAGAGCAGCCTCATCTGTTTACCCCAGTGCGCCATACCATATTATGGGGTTTTTCTGTATGTGTGTGCCATTATGTGAAAAAAGTAGGAAAGCATTAGGATATAAAATAATCTCTCTTTCTTGTGAAGAGTGTTTGGTAATTGATATTTTTTGGGACAATGTCCTCAATGGTTCATCACCTGAGAACTTGCTAAAAATGCAAACTTTCAGACTCCATCTCAGATCTATGAAATCAGGTACTCTTGTGGGGTGGGGGCAGCAATCTGTGTTTTTAAAGGCTTTCCAGATGATTGGGTACAGGTGAAAGTTTGAGAAACACTGTTCTAAGAATTTGTGCATTTCATCTGTTTTCAAATTTATTGGCGAAGGTGTTCCAGTATTCTCCTAAATCCTTTTAGCATCTAAGTTATGTACTCCTTTCGTGCTATGTTGTTGGTGTTTTCTCCTCATTCTTGGTCAAGCTCTTGAGGGTTTGTCACTACTCTTAATCTTTTCAAAAGATGTACTCGGCTGTTTTTCTGTTTCATTAATTTTTTCGATTATTTCCATCCTTCTACTTTCTTTAGGTTTATTCTGTTATTCTGTTCCTGTTAACCAAATATTCGGGAGCACTTTTAACCAAATATTTGTCTTAGATTTATTAGGGAGTAGATAACACAGATGGTATACATTCTGGCCCCAAATGTGTTGTAACAAATTTGTGGTTAGATATTCTCCAAGTATTTTCCCCCATTTTTTCTTTTTATTTAGATCTAAAGATGACAGGTAATTCTCCCCCCACCTCTCTGTAGGGTGTCCCACTCTCACCACCACCCCCCAGTTCAACCATCTTGAACGGACCTAGTATAACCTTTCTAGAATTCTGGCTTCATGTGGAAAATTTCCAGGCCGTCCTCTCAGCACTTACACGCCTTGTGTTTTTATCTATCCTCTTAGCATACGGCTACCAAAGTTAACTAGAAACCTCTGTGGCAAACACCAGCATCAGAGAGGCCTACCTCTCGGGACTTCTACTTTTTTATTACCTATGGCAGGGATATTCTTCCTTTTCCCAATGGGCGAGCCAAGTATTTTAAAAGATATTTAAAAGTATGTTTTGGGGCCCCTGGGTTGCTCAGTCAGTTAAGCGTCTGCCTTCAGCTCAGGTCATGATCCCAGGGTCCTGGGATCGAGCCCCTCATCGGGCTCCCTGCTCCGCGGGAAGCCTGCTTCTCCCTCTCCCACTCCCCCTGCTTGTGTTCCCTCTCTCGCTGTTTCTCTCTGTCAAATAAATAAATAAAGTATATTTTTTTTAAAAAGTATGTTTCGGGGTGCCTGGGTGGCTCAGTTAAGCGTCTGCCTTCAGCTCAGGTCATGATCCCAGGGTCCTGGGATTGAGCCCCACATCGAGCTACCTGCTCGGCGGGAAGTCTGCTTCTCCCTCGCTCTCTGCTGCTCCCCCTGCTCGTGCTTGCTCTCTCTGTCAAATAAATAAAAAATGAATAAATAAATAAAAGTATGTTTCATCCAGAATTTTAAATGCCATATTGGAAGACGTTTTCTGGACATCTAGCCTTCCATAGAACTAGAAATAGAAGGTATCCTATTTATAACATAAACATCTTCTTTGTCTTTTCCTTACTTTCTAAGTTGAATACTCATTTCATTTTTAAAAGCTTTCTTATTTTTTATATTTTAAGCTATAAATTTCTTTCTGAATGCCACTTTATCCTACAATAATGATCTAGATAAAATTTTGTTACTTACCATGCAATATTACTATTGCATAGGTGCAGTGCAAAATGATCTTTATGTATATTCCTAATAATCTTCACCAACACCCAATGAGCTATGTACTATTATCATTTATCATTTTATGAGGGAGGGAATTGAAGTAAAGAAAACTTAAGTAATTTCCCTAGGATCATCAAAGATAGGTAGCATGTAGGGAAGCTAAGATTCCAACCCAAGTTTGCCTGAATTCAAAATGAGTTCTTTCAACCAATTCAATCTATTTTCTGGAAAAAAAAAAAAAAGGAGAGGGAATATTTGAGATGAGAGTGAAAAGGAAAAAATGACATCATTTGGTTTTAGTGTTAGAGTAAAAAGTACCTCACAATTTGAACTAAGGGAAGGTGCAGGTTGTTAAGGGAATAATAACAATCCAACCCAAACTCAGAGAACATGCTGCAAACTGAGGACGTGTCCCAAGCAGTAACAGGTGTGCACAAACACTGGGCTCCCAGGTGCTCTGACAGAAATTCGTCTTTCCCAACCATCCAAATTGTTATTAATTTGCACCTTCTTAGCCATATCTCAATTTACGAGAAAACCAACTTGCAAACCAAACGGCCATATTTGTAATGTATAGAACCATCACTGACCAACATATTTTTAGCCTCAAACAAAATGGTCTCTTCTACTAATCCCAGACCTTGGCTCCAAGCCAACTGGCTTCTTTTATTATTTGCAACAGAATCCAGGATTCAGAGTGAATAAAAGAGCTGAACAAGAATATAACTCCCGGTAATATTGTCTCTGCACCTTGTGCACTTATCCTTTTTGTCTCTCCCCAGGGGAAAAGCAGTTATTCTTACTTATGCTCAATCCAGTTGTTCCCCACAGCGGCCATGTAAATCTTGGCACCGAGTATGCGGCAGAATAAAAAGTCAAGGCGGTGGGAGGTGCTCACATGAGAGCAACGGGCAGCCGCAAAGCCCCAAACTGTTCCATCCATTTTCTGCTAAAAATAAAGGGTTCTATTCATCAAAAACTTTTATATATTCTTATGATTTTTCTTACAAAAAAAAAAAGCCAACATGATATGCAGGCAAAGAATAACAACTCCCGGTTCACAAACCATGCCATCCTTTCATTTCCCAGAGTAAGCAAATAATCCAGAGAGAGGACAAGTGGGAGAGGTTGGCATTTGCCATATTCACCAGACAAAAAACGTCTTCTGCTAAAAGGGATCTGACCTCAAATTAGACATCGAAATTGTTCAGTTTGAGGGAAGCGGTCTCCTTTCTGTGCACCCATTTAACCAAATGAATTACCCAGAGCCTGCACGGGAGAGATGTTATAGCTTTGTTTTAATGCGGCTTCTAAATATTCTAGGTTTCTTATCATTTCTTCTAAGCCAAGGAGAACTGATTAGTTTGAATTTACCAAAATTGAAAGGTTATTTAGACCTTATTTTTTTACTGTCTCCCATTTCTTTTCAATCTTTAAGAACGATCTTTCTGCTTTAAGACCAAATTATTGTATGCTTTAGAAAGTTTCCTCTACTTATTAACACAATAGTACTAACTAAAATTTTTAAAGAGTTAAAAAAATCACAATCCCACCCACCCTACTAAAAAGTCAGCTGGTTTCCATTTTCTAGGCTTCCTCTCTGCCCTAAATTTGCATGCATTCATCGTACGTACATACATACATAGTTGTAAAGTCCTACATAGATTGGATTTTAAAAATCCCTAACATTTTTTCTGTTTCGTTCTTCCTTTTGTGCTTGCAGATCAGTTTGCCTAGAGAAGGAATCACACTGGCCCAGGAGGGCTACTCATTCTTTGTCATTATTCCACATATGTAAATCCTACCTCTCTAACAAGACCAGAAAATCCTTTTTTTCCTATTTTCTTTTGGACTTTCCACAGACTCTGGGAGAGTGTTCAGTGCATAGAAAGTGCTTCAGTGGTAGAATGTTTTCAGTTTTTCATTTGCTTTGCTAGGTATTCCCTTAAGTGAATCGAGAGTTTATTGAATTGGATTTATTGAATTGAATTTAAATTTCCCATTAATAAGACTTGAGTTACTCGAAAGACACAGGAATTTTACTAACCAACACCTCTAGAGCAGCGAGTCACTGTGTGCACGGTCTCCCAAACATACCAGCCTCTCCCATGCCTGTCTGTCCTTGCTTCTGCTATTAACCTGGAAAGTACATTTTCATTCTTTTAAAATGTTGTGCAAAGTCTGCCTTCTTTAATGAAGGCTTTCTCTAACCCCACCCCAAGATGGAAACCACCCACCTCTTCTTCAGGCCACTCTAAACTTTGTGCCTACTTTATTATAGTAATTTATTTATTATATGACCACTTCCCCATGAGAACGTAAGCTCCCTGAAGTTAAGAACTGTATTTTTTTCATCTTTGTACTTCCAGCATCTTCCACGGTCCTTTGGATGTCATGATCCCTTCAGAGTGTACATTGAATGTCACATGGCTCCTGGACACACCTATCTTAGTGGTCTTACAGCTAATGTAATGGGAAGCAAGTTTAGGTAATGTCACAGCATGAGAAGCATGTCGGAGAACAATGCAACACACTGTGACGCCACCATTTCTATGCTTCAAATGTTCTGACAAGGAGAATAAAAAAAAAATGACAACAAAAAAATGCCAAATGGCTTCAGACCTATCCTATGAATTTAAAAGATAAACCAGTTATTTAAAAAAATGTTTTTTTCTTTTTCTTTTTTTTTTAGAGAGGGGAAAAGGGGTTGGGGGAGGGGCAGAGGGAGTGGGAGAGAGAGAATTTTAAGCAGGCTCCATACCTAGCATGGAGCCCCATGTGGGGCTCGATCTCACAACACTGAGATCACGACCTAAGCCGAAATCAAGAGTTGGATGCTTAACCAACTGAGCCACTCAGGTGCCCCTATATGGAAAACTTCAGACACATACAAAAACAAGAATACTTTAATGGAGTGTCCAACATTAAGAGTTAACAACATACAGCAAATCTTTTTTTTTTTAATTTTTTATTGTTATATTAATCACCATATATTACATCATTAGTTTTTGGTGCAGTGTTCCATGATTCATTGTTTGTTCATAACACCCAGTGCTCCATGCAGAACGTGCCCTCCTCAATACCCATCACCAGGCTAACCCATCCCCCCACCCCCCTACCCTCTAGAACCCTCAGTTTTTCAGAGTCCATCATCTCTCATGGTTCGTCTCCCCCTCTGACATACTCCCCTTTTCTTCCTCTCCTGTTATCTTCTTCTTTTCCTTTTTTCTTAAAATATGTTGCGTTATTTGTTTCAGAAGTACAGATCTGTGATTCAACAGTCTTGCACAATTCACAGCGCTCACCGTAGCACATGCCCTCCCCAATGTCTATCACCCAGCCACCCCATCCCTCCCACCCCCAACCACTCCAGTAACACTCAGTTTGTTTCCTGAGATTAAGAATTCCTCATATCAGCGAGGTCATGTGATACATGTCTTTCTCTGATTGACTTATTTCACTCAGCATAACACCCTCCAGTTCCATCCACGTCGTTGCAAATGGCAAGATCTCATTCCTTTTGATGGCTGCATAATATTCCATTGTGAACATACAGCAAATCTTATGCCCTTTATGTCCTGATCCATTTTCTTTGCCTACTGGTTTAATTTAAAGCTAAATTTAGACATCAAATCATATTTTTGGCAAACGTTTAGGTTATACCTCTATAAGATAAGGGATCTTTCATTAGACATAACCAAAAATAACACTATTCCTAAAAAAAAAAAATACTTTCTTCATATCATCAAGTATCATCAATAATTAAATGTTTCCTCATTAATGTTTTTCAGAGTTTTACCATGAGGATCCAAAGGGCTCATGCTTTACATTTGGTTGTTTTTCTTAAGCCTCTTTGAAACTATCCATTCCGTCTCCCTCTTTTTTCCCCTTGTAATTTATTCATTGAAAGGGCTGGGTCATTTGTCCTATAGAGTTTCCCATATCCTAGATTTAGTGATTGAGGGCGCCTGGGTGGCTCAGTTGGTTAAGCGACTGCCTTCGGCTCAGGTCATGATCCTGGAGTCCCGGGATCGAGTCCCACATCGGGCTCCCTGCTCAGCAGGGAGTCTGCTTCTCCCTCTGACCCTCTTCCCTCTCGTGCTCTCTAGATTTAGTGATTGAATCCTCATGCTGTGTGAATCATGTTCTCCAGTTCCCTGTACTGCCTGCAAACTAGTAATTAGAGTTTCAGCCCTGTCCAGTAGAATTTTCTGTGGTGATGGAAATGTTCTGTATCTGCATGCGTGGCTATTGTACTAGTGTGACTGAGGGATAGAATTATTTTGTTATAATTAATTTATATTCACATAGCCACAAATGGCTGGTGCCTGCCTTATTGGACAGTACATACCGGTTAAGTCAGAGAAATTGAAATTGAAATAGACATAGGTTGTTGACACCTCTGTTGGATTCAGGTTTGCTTATCAAGAATATGTCATAATGGTGACTTTCCAGTAGGGGGCGGAAAATGTCTGGTTGTCTTCTGTAATGTTAGCAGCCACTTGATGACCATTAATTCATTAGAAGGTGGCAAAATGATCATATTCTATTTTTATCATTCTTCTTCACTTATTAGCTTAACCCTATCAAGAGAACTTCCTTTTATCAACAGTTTTATGGTCCTCAGGTATAATTTATACAAGAAAGGCAGAATAAATGCTGGATTCTTTTCCTGTTTGTAGGAAAAATGATTTGGTTCCCTAGCATTCTCCAAAGATGATCAATATTTTTTTGTTTGCTTAGCATCATTATAAACTCACAGATTTTAATGTGTTTCATTCCATTGCAGTTATTATTCATCGTGATGCTTAAATTTATCCCTTTTTTGGCCCATGGGAGCCTCTTCAAATTGGCCTATGAATCCGTTTATCACGACCCCCATAGTTTTTCATAGCTTCCTTGCTTTCCTAAAATGACAAGATATTCCAAACTCATCAGAATCATGTTTGCCCCAGTTAATTAGCCATTTCCGCAAGAGACCAGTTCCTTTGGGTGAGAAGTTGTATTTAGAAACTACAGTCTGGTGCTATGGTAGACTGATGAGCTGGGGTTCATCGTTGTCCCTAGGCTTTTCTAGTAGATAGAACCAGGGAATATTTTCTAATAGAAATGCATTATGTTGGGGCACCTGGGTGGCTCAGTCATTAAGCGTCTGCCTTGGGCTCAGGTCATGGTCCCAGGGTTCTGGAATCGAGCCCCACATCGGGCTCCCTGCTCTGCAGGAAGCCTGCTTCTCTCTCTCCCACTCCCCCTGCTTATGTTCCCTCTCTCGCTGTGTCTCTCTCTGTCAAATAAATAAATAAAATCTTTAAAAAAAAAAAAGAAAATGCATTATGCATTTACATTTCTAATTCAAATTTAGGATTACATGGTTTTTTTTTTTAACTTCTCTGACTTTATATTTGTAACTTTTTTGTTGAATATCTTGGCTCTCCTTGAATTAACATAAGTACTTATTTGGTTTATCCTATTACAGACATAATAGTTTAGAATAAACTACAACAATATTATTGACACTAACAATATGACTACTGGAGAAACTTCAAGTTTGTTCGTTTTTGCAGCTCTTTTTGTCTTAGAGTACATCCCAGTCAAATTATTATGTTTTAAAATACCTTGAAATAGCTTTTCTCTGTGCAGTTAAGCTACCCACTCAATACACAGGTTTACTAACTACATTTTTAAATTTTCATAGTTATTCCATTTTATTTTAATCACGCCTCACATTCACATGATTCCAAAGTCATATCTCTAAGTAAAGTAATTTGAGAAATGTCTGACTTCTGGTAGTGTTTCCTCCTTTTGTTCCTTCTACCTCTCTGGGAAATTTATTTTAAATTGGATGTTGGTTTATCTTCCACTTAAGCTAGTGAATCTGGAACTTTAAAAAATTACCATGTACCTTGAGCCACAAGCATTCCCATCTTATTTCCCCAGGGCTCATCCCATCCCTCATTCTTTCCATTTCATTTGCCCAAAGTGAGGATGATAGCAGCAATGACTCATGTGACAGTTTGCATAAGTGTGGCTCTGGTCAGCAGTTGAAAATACCAAGTTGTTTCATCCTACTTTTATGTTTGTTAGGGTCACAAAGTAGATCTGAAACTATTTCGTATTTTCTGCTGACATAGGCTTCGCTCTCTCAGAAGCAGAATGGTCGCAGCAGTGAAATAGCAGCATCAAAACTCATGTACCCTCAGTGAGAAAATCAGGACCATGCACTTACTGAATCCTGGAAAAGGAAATCATTTGGGGGAACTAATTTAGCCCATTACTCTGCTCAGAGCTGCACTTAATGCATTTTAGGTAACTATTATGATCAACCCCCAAAATATACTTGTAATAGGTCTTCGTGTGTGGCCGCCATGAAAAGGCACCTCCTAGATCTGCAACTGCAGGGAGTGTAATTGACTGAGGCTCCCGTGCTGATGGGCTCTGCAACCCACTGCGGCATTTAAAAAAAATAGCATCTTTATTGAGATATAATGCACATTCCATAAAGCTCACTTTGAAAGTATACAGTTCAGTAGTTTTTACTGTATGCGTAAAGTCGTGCGACCGTCACCATTATCTGATTCCATAGCATTTTAATCGCTCCAAAAGGAAGCTCTGTTCCCATGAGCAGTTGCTCCTCGTTCTCTACTCTCTCCAGCGACGGCAACCACTAAGCTACTTTTTGTCTGTATGGTTTGCCTATCTTTACTATTTCGTGTAAATGGGGCCATACCATGTGTGGCCTTTTATGTCCGGCTTCTTTGGCTTGCCACAGTGGTTTCATGTTCATCCACCTAACAGTGCATATCGGTACTTCATTCCTTTTTTTTTCTTTTTTTTTTTTGCCCATTTTGTTTTGCCGTTTTTGAGATTGTGGTAAAATACACATAAACATGAAATTTACCATTTTAACCATTTCAAGTGTATGGCTCAGTAACATAAAGTCCATTCACATTGTTGTGCAACCAATCTCCAGAACTCTTTTCATCTTGTAAAACTGAAATTCTATGCCCATAAAATGACTCCTCCCTCCCTCCCACCCCCAGCCCCTGGCAGCCACCATTTTATTTTCTGTCTCTATGAGTTTGACTACTCTAGGTACCTCACACAAGTGGAATCAAATATTACTTGTCTTTGTGTATCTGGCTTATTTCACCTAGTATAATGTCTTCCAGGTTCATCATGTTGTAGCATAGGACAGAATTTCCTTCCTTTTTAAGGTTGAATAAAATTGTGTTACTCATTCCTTTTTATGACCTAGTAATATTTCATTTTATGGATAGACCATACTTTGTTTATCCCTTCATCAGTTGATGAGCACTTTTTGGCTAATATGAATAATGCTGCTATGAACATTTGTGTGTAAGTTTTTGTGTGGGTATAGGTTTTCAATTCTCTTGGATATATTCCTAGGGTAGAATCACTGAGTCTTTTTAACTTATGAGGAACAGTCAGACTGTTTTCCAAAGCAGCTCCACCATTTTACATTCCCACCCACAATATATGAACTTTCCAACTTCTCTACACTATGGTCAACTCTCGTTACTGTCCATCTTTTTTTTTTTTAAAGATTTTATTTATTTATTTGACAGATACAGTGAGAGAGGGAACACAAGCAGGGGGAGTGGGAGAGGGAGAAGCAGGCTCCCCACTGAAACAGGGAGCCCGATTCGAGGCTCCATCCCAGGATCCCGGGATCATGACCTGAGCTGAAGGCAGATGCTTAATGACTGAGCCACCCAGGTGCCCCACTGTCCATCTTTTTAATCATAGCCATCCTAGTGGGTGTGAAGTATATCTCATTGGGGCTTTTATTTGCATTTTTCTAATGACTAATGATATTGAGCATCATTTCACGCTTACTGGCTATTTGTATATTTTCACTGAAGAAATTTCTGTTCAGATTCTTTCCTCATTTTTTTATTGGGTTATTTATCTTTTTATTATTGAAGTATGTTCTTTATATATTCTGGATACAAGTTCCTTATCAGATATATGATTTGCAAATATTTTCTCCTATCCTGTGGGTTGTCTTTCACTTTTCTGTCCATCCTAGCAGTTACACAGAGACCATGATGCTCATAGCTGCTCCTGTCCAGTGGCTGAATAGGGCAGGGATACTAAGGCAGGCTCATTCCTAGGAGATGTGGGACTTCTCAACTTTGGTTCAAAGTGACTCTGGCTCCAGAGTCATCACCCTCATAGCTTATTTTGGCTAAGGACTTCCCAAAAGCTTTTCTAAGCTTCCTGAGATTGCTTAGTGGTCCAGGAAACTTGCATCCAATCTTCCTTCCCTTTCTTCTTCACCAGGGTCCGACTTGCTTTGCAGTCCAATAACTCTCAGCCTTTTCCCATTCCTGCCCCATATTCTGCCACATTAACATTTCCCCTAATAAAATCTCTGCACATCTGATCCTGACTTGGGGTCTGCTTCTTGGAGGACCTGGACTAACACACCATGTGATGGCAATGTCTACGCTAAAGAATGAGTTGGAAAGTTCAAGGCCAAAGTCCTTCTGTAATGGATGGCAGCCATGACCAGAAGCAAAAACAAAAGTAGAGATTTGAACTCTCTAGTTTGCCATGGTGTTTCTACTCAGTGAAAGGAGCAATGATTTTCCAGCCAGGTAGATCCTACAAGCGCCGCCACTTGCTAATTTTGTGATTTTGACAAGTTAGTTAACCTTCTTATGCTTTAGTTTCCTCATGTGCATAATGTGCACAACAGTGCTATCTCCTGCACTGTTTTGAAGATTAAATAAAATAATGTAAAAAGCATCTAGCAAAGTGCCGGCACATAGTGGGAGCTCGCCAAATGTTAGCTTCCCTCCTATATCCCCTCAGTCAAGACTTAGCAACATCACACTTGACTATTTCATTCCCCCCACTCCTTGGCTTTATATTCTTTTTAAATTTTTTTAATTTAAATTTTAGTGAGTGAACATACAGTGTAATATTTGTTTCTGGGGTAGAATTCAGTGATTCATCACTTACATACAATACCCCGTGCGCATTACAATAAATACCCTCCTTAATACCCATCACTCATCTAGCCTATCCCCCACCTTCAACCCTTGGTTTGTTCTCTATCGGTAAGTGCCTCTTATGGCTTGTTTCCCTCTCTCCTTTTTTTCTTTTCCCTCTTCCCATATGTTCATCTCTTTTCTTTCTTACGTTCCACCTATGAGTGAGATCATACAGTATTTGTCTTTCTCTGACTTATTTCACTTAGCATAATACACTCTTGCTCCATCCATGTTGCAAATGGCAGGATTTCATTTTCTGATGGCTGAGTAATATTCCAATACACACACACACACACACACACACACACACACACACACACACTACATCTTCTTTATCCATTCAACAGTCAATGGACATTTGGGTGCTCTCCATAATTTAGCAATTGTTGATAATGCTGCTATAAACATCGGGGTGCATGTACCCCTTTGAATCTTAATTTTTGTATTCTTTGGGTAAATATCTAGTAGTGCAATTGCTAGATCATTGGGTAGTTCTATTTTTAACTTTTTGAGGAACCTCCATACTGTTTTCCAGAGTGGCCACACCAGTTTGCATTCCCACCAACAGTGTAAGAGGGTTCCCCTTTCTCCGCATCTTCGCCAACATCTGTTGTTTTTTGTGTTGTTGATTTTAGCCATTCTGACTGGTGTGAGGTGGTATCTTATCATGGTTTTGATTTGTATTTCCCTGATGATGAGTGATGTTGAGCATCTTTTCATGTGTCTGTTAGCCATCTGGATGTCTTCTTTGGAAAAGTATCTATTCATGTCTTCTGTCCATTTCTTAACTGGATTACTTGTTTTTTGGGTGTTGAGTTTAGTAAGTTCTTAATTTTTTTAAAGATTTTATTTATTTGAGAGAGAGAGAAAGAGCACAAGTGGAGGAGTGGAGGGGCAGAGGGAGAGGGAGAAGCAGACTCCCCATAGATTATATGGTTTGCGATGTTGGGTTTGGTAGGTTCTTTACAGATTTTGAGTATTAACCCCTTATCAGATATGTCGCTGGCAAATATCTTCCGCCATTCCATAGGCTACCTTTTAGTTTTGTTGATTGTTTCCTTTGTTGTGCAGAAGTTTTTAATCTTGATGACATCCCAATAGTTCATTTTTGTTTTTGTTTCCCTTGCCTCCGGTAACATGTCTAGTAAGAAGTTGCTATGGCTGAGGTCAAAGAGGTCACATTTGGCTATTGGAAGGCAAGTAATAATTTCTCTCTAGGATGAGTCACACACACTTTATAGAAGTAAGCAGAGTGCTAAGTATCAATTTTTTTCTTGCCTGTTTCTCAGGCTCCCTTTCCTTGATCTACTCTGGCCATTGCCCTCTTGGATTCCTGGACACTGGATGGATGAGCCTTTCTCAGCAGGGTTCCAAAAGTAGTTCCCAGGCTCAGAGCTACACACCAGGACAACCCAACTACCTGCCCTGGCAAAGCCTCTCTTCCTCCCCCTCACCTCACTAGAACATTCATGTTGCTCTGGAATGTTTCTCTTTGCCTCCAGCACCTATTACTTTTCCAAATGCTATGTCCCTTACACACAGCGTTAACCAGCTTACATCTTTCTTTTTTTAAAAAATTGTTAGAGTCTGCTCCTTTCATGCTTCATCTTGGCATCTCCCCACTCTCTTCCCCTCCACAGACACTCTAATTTCAAAGGGTCTTTGTGTAAGGACAGGTTTTGAAGTAAGTCTCTATTCATTCTAGCATATCCCTACCCCAGTAAAAACCATGTCATGGTTGGAAGTGTGGATTATGGGTATATACTGCTGTGTGGTGAA
This sequence comes from Callorhinus ursinus, assembly GCF_003265705.2. Taxonomy (NCBI): domain Eukaryota; kingdom Metazoa; phylum Chordata; class Mammalia; order Carnivora; family Otariidae; genus Callorhinus; species Callorhinus ursinus. The sequence goes on along the minus strand of NW_027397064.1, from coordinate 58,661,641 downwards.
AATTACAAAGTTATTTTTTACCTGTCAAAATACATAGAAAATAAAAATATAAGTTTAATTCTGTAAGTTTATATTTTAAAACTTTAAACACTATAAACACCCTGTTAGCTAGAAATGCTCTAGAAAGCATTATAAAAGAGCTGGGATAATACCCAGGGAAAAACTACTTTTACTGCCATGTTAACTAAAGACATCTGATAAGGCATGGGATTCTGTGTAAAAAAAAAAGAGTAGGTACCCCAAACCCAAACCTGGACCAGTAGTCAAATAATTTTTTCTTAATACAATACAGTTTGGTCCACACTTGATAAGTAAATAAAAATCTCAGCAAGCTGCCCTATAGACGTGAAAGAGTGTTCTAGCTCTCCATCCATTCTCCAACCAATCCCTCGGCTCCCTGCCCCTGATCTCAGCCACACCCTGGGCACAGCAGGCCACCTCCCACCCCCCACTCCTCCCCTGACCCACCTCCTCTCTTCCTTCCTCCTCATCCTCAAATTTGAGATGTAGGAGGGGAAGAGGGAGAAAATAAAACCATTTGTGAGAGAGCCACAGGGCTCTCTCTCTTTTTCCTTTGATTGTTCCTTACTTACTTCATGGTACAATGGTCTGCTACGGAGAACAAAAGAATCTTAATTAATGGACTGGACTTCTATTCACAACTAACTCAGTTGTTTGCTATTATTTTACCTACCGTCTCACATGCACAAAGTACTCATAGGCACCACTATCTTACAATTATAGTGGTGGGGCGCCTGGGTGGCTCAGTTGGTTAAGCAACTGCCTTCGGCTCAGGTCATGATCCTGGAGTCCCAGGATCGAGTCCCGCATCGGGGTCCCTGCTGAGCAGGGAGTCTGCTTCTCCCTCTGACCCTCCCCCCTCTCATGCTCTCTCTCTCTCTCTCTCTCTCATTCTCTCTCTCAAATAAATAATATCTTTGAAAAAAATTATAGTGGCTTTTTTGATTTTGTAAATAATAAATGCTCATTGAAACAAAATCAGACACAGAAAATTATAAAGTTCTAAAACAACAGCAACAACAACAAAAAAACACAAAAAATAAAATTATAAAGGTAAAAACCACCTAAAACCCCACCATCCAGAGATAGCCACTGTTTCTATTTTGGCAAACATCTTTCCTGGTATTTCAATATACAACCTATGTACTTTAATAGTCTTCAAATAAATCTTGCGTAGAGAAAATAAAGGAAGGGATGCTACTTATTTAGGACACATACATAACACTTGTGTTGGCTCAGAGCTAACATTCTCAGAGAAGAGACAAACACAACACAGAACTTTTCCAGGAACTTCAGTTGCTTCTGTCAGATTCCCCAGAATTTCTCTCTGTTCCTTTGTTCCCCCACCCCCTGGGGCCACCTCCCTCATAGGCACCCGAGTCACTCTCAGAAATCATGTCAGGGCTTGTTTCTTTCTCTTGGGGCCATGTTGTGTTGCAGGAGCTCAAAGGCTACCTTCTCTTTTTCCTTCACATCAGTGTTTTTGTTGGGTACCTCTTCTGTTCCTAGGCCAAGAATTTCCCAACTTGGAGGTCATTTCAGGGAAGCTTGAAAGTAAAAACAGGTCAGCTTTGAGTTTATGGAACTATTTGAACACCTGCTGTTTTTCTTGGGAGCCTTTAACGTCTTGTGGAAATTGTGGATACCATTGTACACAGGAGGAGAGCTTCCTGCATTTTTCACTTATATAAATATATACAACAAATATGTGGAAGACCAAAGTGGCTTTAAGCTAAATTATCTTTCCTTACCATTTTAAATTATGAAAAGTAAAACCACTAAACATATCAATGGTTCTGAAATTTTACGTGACTAATATTCATGAGAGGAGCTTGTTAAATAAGCAGATTCTTTGGCCTCATCCCTGGAAACCCAATCAGGTGGTATAGGGTGGGCCCCCAGAATTTGCATCTTTAATAAGCGCAACAGGGATTCTGAGGAAGTAGCCCTCTGCTGTGGGTTGAACTGTGTCCCCCTAAAAGGTGAGTTGAAGTCCTAACTCCTGGTACCTATGAACATGGCCTTATTTGGAAATAGGGTCTTTGCAGATGTAATCAAGTTAGGATGAAGTCATATGAGATTAGGATGGGCTCTAAATCCCAGACTCGTGTCTTTAGAAGGAGAAAGAGATAACACAGACACACAGGGAATAAGGCCATATGAAGAAGGAGGCAGAGATTGGAGTTATGCTCCCATGAACCACAGGACACTAAGCAACCACCAGAAGCTAGAAGAGGCAAGGAAAGAGTCTTCCCTAGAGACTTCAGAGGGAGTCTGTCTCTGCTGATACCTTCATTTTAGGCTTCTAGCTTCCAGAACTGTGAGAAAATAAATGTCTGTTGTTTTAAGCCACGCCAGTTTGTTATGGCGGCCCTAGGGGATTAATACACTCTCACACTTCACTTTAAGAAGCACTGATCCACAGCAAACACAAACATGTAAAATGCATACCAATATAATGTACTTGATAGTTGGTACTATGATATTTCAAATTAACTAAAAACTGGGAGCCTTACCCATGGATACCTTAGTTTGCATAACAAACACCTGATTATGGTTAATAGTCTAGAGAGACCCATTTTTTGTTCTAGGGTGTTAAGGACCAGTGCCATCTAAAACATTTTAAACCAATTGTATTAATTTTCTATGGGTGCTGTAACAGATTACTGCAAGATTAGTGGCTTATAACAGCACCAATTGATAATCTTACGATTCTGGAAGTGAGAAATCCAAAATGGGTCTCACTGGGCTAAAATCAAAGTGTTGGTAGGGCTGTGTTCCTTCTGGGGGCTCTAGGGGAAGAATTTATTTCCTTTTCCAGCTGGAGGCCACCTGCATTCCTTGGCTTGGGTCCTCTTCTATCTTTAAAGCCAGCAATGGCTGGTTGAATCTTTCTCACATCACATTACTAACCCTAGACACTCTCTACCTCCCTCTTCCACATTTAGAAACCCTGTGATTACATTAGGCCCACCCAGATAATCCTGGATAATCCTAAATTAAAGTTAGCTAATTAGCAACCTTTATTCCATTTGCAATGGGAGTTCTTCTTTACTATGCAATGTAACAAATTCACAGGTCAGGAGATTAAGACATGGATAGTTTTAGGAGGCCATTATTCTGTTGCTCACAGTAACCAATCTTTGTATTCGTTCAAAATTCTTTTCCTTTCCTCCTTTTAAAAATCTTCACAGTGATTCTCTGAGAGAAGTAGGGCAGATATCATAATTACCATTGCTGTTTTGCAAATGAAGGAGATGTAGTAAGAGGTAATGATAAACCCCACATCACTGAGGCAATTTGTTTATTCATTCAACACATATTTATAAATCATAGCAAAGATGGGATTAGAACTCAGATGTCTGACTCTGCCAAGTTCTCTCACCACCATTTGACTCAGCTCTGCTCTTTTCTAGAACTGAATAAAAGTCATAGCCAGGGCAATTGATGAAGATATTTAAGCCTATATTGTCTCACAGTTGTAGGAGATTAAACAAAATAAAAAGGTCATTCTCTTCTCTTCCTGCCTTCTGCAAGGAGAGCCAAACCCTTGGATTCTTGGGGCCAGCCTCTTTTTTTCCAACCCCCACACCCCACAACCTCATACCCCATCACTTCCCCTTTCAGAGAAGAGGATTGAAATCTTCTTAGAGGCTTTTAGGGGCTAATCAGTGTTTTGTTTTAAAGGTTAACCCTTGAGGGAGCTAAGCTAAGCTTGCTCCCTGAAGCATAGTGAGGTGGCTGACTTGTAAGGTAGAGTGTGGTGGGTCCCCCAGAGTGGAGAGTGTTAGCTTCCTTGAGACTGGGAGGGAGAGCCATTAGGCCTGTAGGAGTTTCTGTGAGTGTTGTACCCCTGGGACCTACTTGAAAGCAACATTTCAGATGGAGGTGGCTCTATGGATATCTTAACAGAGCTGGGTATAGTCGATGTTAAATAAGTAAGTAATAAATAAATGTGGCTGAAAACCTCCAAACTGGATTTCAATAAAAAAAATAGTTAAGCAGTAATTTTGTTTTATCTTCTTGTGATCATTAAATTTGTGTGTCAGCCTGGCTAGGCTATGGTGCCCAGTTGCTGGGAAGGTATTTTATAGCTGTGATTAATATCTATAATCAGTTGACTTTAAGAAAAGGAGACTACCCTCAATAATGTGGGTGGGCCTCATTCAATCAGTTTTAGATCTTTTTTTTTTAAGATTTTATTTATTTATTTGACAGAGAGAGACACAGCGAGAGAGGGAACACAAGCAGGGGGAGTGGGAGAGGGAGAAGCAGTCCTCCTGTCAAGCAGGGAGCCCGATGAGGGCCTTGACCATGACCTGAGCTGAAGGCAGATGCTTAATGACTGAGCCATCCAGGCACCCCTCAGTTTTAGATCTTAAGAGCCAAAAACTGAGGTTTCCTAAAAAAAGAAGGAATTCTGTCTCAAGACTATAACATAGAAATTTTGCCTTAGTTTCCAGGCTGCTGGTCTGTCCGATACATTTCAAATTCAAGACTGCACCATCAACTCATGCCTAGTTTCTGGCCTACTGACTTGCCCTAGATTTCAGACTTGCCAGCCTTCACAATCTCATGAGCCAATTTCTTAAAATCTCTTTCTCTGTATAATACAGAGGAAATGCAACTATCACTCACTTATAAAAAAAAAAAAACTCATTGTAAAGGTTATACCGATAACCTTCATAGCATCTTATAAAATTCAGAGAAAATATACTAAAAAATATATAGCAGTTAACCTTTTTCTCCAAGTTTGGGGGTAAGTAGAGGAGAAAATTGTTGAGAAGATGAAAAACATCAGGTACCTCTACAGTTAAGAGAATTTAACAGATTAAATACAGCAAGCAAGGTAGTGAGTGAGTTCCAAGTATACATTCTCATTGAATAAAACTGCAGGGTGTTGGAGCTTGATCACAGCCATCACACAAGAGGAAAATTGAAAGTCTTTCTTTGGGAACTGCACAGCATCATTTATTAAATAAGCATCCTGGGAGCTAAAGAATTGTTTAGTTCAACAGCAACAAGACACATGGAGAAGAGAAGAATGACGACATGAGTCCTCCAAACAACTGAGCAGTTTGTTCAGCGGAGGGAAGTTAATGTGTTAAAAAAGAAATATCAGCTATAATGATAGTAGTAATAACTGAGATTTATATTTGTGTTTGGGAAGCAACCAACTTTTAAAGAACTCTAAGCACATCAACCCCTTCAACTTCACATCAGTGGAACATGAGCCAGTGCTATATGATTATTCTATTAAACAGATGAAAAAAGCTTGAAAGGCACGTATTCATGTCACATTTATGTGTTCAAGTTTCAATGCACCTAATATAACTTTAGGGGACATATTTCAGTGAATATTGTATAGAAGTTATCCACACCCAAAACAATGGGAGTAACTATTTTGGTATGATCAATAATATAGGAACAGTAAAACTCATTTTTCAAATAGTTGGTTCCATGTTATTTTAATCCTCACAATCCAATGAGGTAGGCTGAAATCATGGTGTGAATCCCTTAGTTAGCTGAGGAAATCAAGGCTAAATGGCATGTCTACACTCACCTACGTAGCTACAAGCAGAATAAATGCCAGAATCCCAGGTCTCCTGACTTAGAAAACACTTCCTTGTGTTATTCGTGGTTAATATGCAGAAGTTTCATCTTGGATAACTGAGTGAACTAGAACCAGTAACATCTTTTCAGGACTGGCTTCATAAGTTGTATGTTCTGATGCCCATGCTTCCTTACACTGACATCTGAAGAAGCGTTCACCTATGGTAACAGTGGTACTACTACTCATGGGAAGTGTGCCATTATGGTCACAAAGCAAGCCTGGGACTCTAAGAGGAGCCAGAATGACTGAGGAGGTGAGAGGGAGCCACTGCTCATGTTTTTCTTCAGCTCTGCCAAAGAGGATACCAATGGATCTTTCAGTCCAACTCTACAGTCATTAATCTCAACATAGACAAGAAGTATTCATTGGTTCCTCCATCTTGAATACTCTTCCCCCGCTCAGTTAAATCCACCCCAGACTTCACCTTTCATTTCAAGCACCACTTCCTTAGGGAAAGAAGCCTTCACTGACCTCTAGTCCTTTGAAATGTGCTCTCCTTTTGTTCAGCACACTTAACTTACTGAGCAATTATATGTCTACCTTGGTAATTATATGATTATTGTCACTCTCCCCAGCTGGAGAGGTTGAAAGTCCCATGAGAGCAGGAATCTTGTTTGGTTTTGCTTATCACTGTGTCCCCTGCATCTAGCGGAGTGTCTGGTCACATAGCAGGTGCCCAGTTAGTATCTATTTGAATAAATGGATGGATGGTTGGATGGATGGACGGAAGGACAGACAAATGAATGAGCAAATGAATAAATTAAACTTAGGTCTAGGATTAGGGTGGCCAGGTAAAATGCAGGATGCCCAGTTAAATTTGAATTTCAGATAAACAGTGAGCACTTTTTAGTATAAGTACGTCCCATAGAATATTTGGTATATACTTGCACTGAAAAATTACTTGTTGTTTATCTGAAATTCAAATTTACTATATATTTTTTTCAGTATAGCTTTTATTGCATATTTAAAATATCACAAGTCTGAAAAATCACCCGGCATCTTTTGCTGTTTCTGTAGATGACAACTCAGATCTTATTCATCAGCCTGCTGAACTGTTCCTTTTTCAGAAACATAGATACCATCCAAAAATTTTCTGATATCCTTGTTTTTAACGGTTGTGGCTTGCTGAATCAAAGCAGCTGAGTTCGATACAAGTTCAATGTCATTTCCTTCAAGAATTAACTCATCTTTTTGGGCTTGAGATACAGAACAAGCAACACCTGGCCTCATCCGAACCCTGCAGATGTATTTCTCACCCAAGAAATTTCGGATTTCAACAAGAGAACCATTCTCCTGAATAACAACGTTGATGGGGAAGTGAGCATACACAGACCTCATCTTGTAACGGAAGCCCAGTGTAACGCCCTTGATCATGTTCTGTACATGACTACAGATAGTGCGAACAGTAGCCAGCTCTTTTCTATTTCCCCACCATTTGTCAACTCGGAGCCTCTTCTTTTTCTTTCCAAGAAGACTGAGTTCTACATTGATGTGATTGAAGTCCCTTCGCAGGGTTCCTCTGGGTCCCTTCACAATAACTGTGCGTCCCTTCAGAGTGATGTCGACATTTTCTGGAATGTCGACAGTCTGATTGCTGAGAATGGTCTTCATTCTCGCAGTAGATGCGGCCCAAATTTACTATATTTTTATTTGTAAATCTAAATATTGAAGGTAGGGGAAAACTTAGAAGTGATAGCTCAAATGTTTTAAAATTTAATTTTGTTTTAATTTTTCTTTTTTTAATCCCAGTATAATTAACATACAATGTTATATTAGTTTCAGGTGTGCAATATAGTGATTCAACAATTCCATACATTACTCTGTGATCATCACGGTAAGTGTACTCTTAACCTCCTTCATCTATTTCACCCATCCTCCCACCTGCCAACCACCAGTTCTCTATATTTATGAGTCTGGTTTTTTGTCTCTTTTTTTCTTTGTTCATTTGTTTTGCTTTTTAAATTCCACAGATGAGTGAAATCATATGGTATTTGTCTTTCTCTGATTGACTTATTTCATTTAGCATCATACCCTCTAGATCCAGCCATGTTGTTGCAAATGGCAAGATTTCATTCTTTTTTATGGCCAAGTAATATTACATTATCTCTATCTATATACATGTGTGTATATATATATATCTCACATATATTTTTTAAAGATTTTATGTATTTATTTGACAGAGACAGCGAGAGCAGGAGCACAGCCGGGGGGTTGGGAGAGGGAGAAGCAAGCTTCTCGTGGAGCAGGGAGCCCAATGCGGGGCTCGATCCCAGGACACTGGGATCATGACCTGAGCCAAAGGCAGACACCCAAAGACTGAGCCACCCAGGTGCCCCATATCTCACATCTTCTTTATCCATTCATCAATCGATGGACCCTTGGGTTGCTTCCATACCTTGGCTTCCATATCTTGGCTATTATAATTAAAGCTGCAATAAACACGGGTGCATAGATCTGTTCAAATTAGTGTTTTCATTTTCTTTGGTAAATACCCAGTAGTGGAATTACTGGATCATATGGTGATTCTACTTTTAATGTTTTGAGGAACCTCCTTACTGTTTTCTACAGTGGCTGCACCAGTTTGCATCCCTACCAATGGTGTGGGAGGGTTCTTTTTTCTCCGTATCTTTGCCAATGCTTGTTGTTTCTTGTGTTTTTGATTTTAGCCATTCTGACAGGTATGAGGTGGTTTCTCATTGTGGTTTTGATCAAATCTTTCATTTTATTTTATTTTTCACTTTTTGAGCCAGGGTTGTTTTCTTTAAATTTTTTATTGTTATGTTAATCACCATACATTACATCATTAGTTTTTGATGTAGTGTTCCATGATTCATTGTTTGTGTATAACACCCAGTGCTCCACGTAGAACGTGCCCTCTTTAATACCTATCACCAGGCTAACCCATCCCCCCACCCCCCTCCCCTCTAGAACTCTCAGTTTGTTTTTCAGAGTCCATCGTCTCTCATGGTTCGTCTCCCCCTCCGATTTCCCCCCCTTCATTCTTCGCCTCCTGTTATCTTCTTCTTTTTTTTTTCTTAACATATATTGCATTATTTGTTTCAGAGGTACAGAACTGTGATTCAACAGTCTTGCACAATTCACAGTGCTCACCATAGCACATACCCTCCCCAAAGTCTATCACCCAGCCACCCCATCCCTCCCATACCACCCCCACTCCAGCAACCCTCTGTTTCAAATCTTTTATTTTAAAGACAGAGAGTGAGGCCAAGAGAAATGAGTCTCCAGGGAGATTTTTCCTTAATGGTGATTGTACATATGACCTTAATGTCTTTAAACTGTGAGTTTCCTTTATAGCTCATCTAAGTCTTTTCAAGGAAGGCAGAGCTAAGAGATAAGACATTAAGACCTAGGATCCAGCAATACCTAAGCAATTCTTGAAATTTTCAGCAAAATGAGCCAATAAATTCTCCTTATCACTTGAGCTGGTTTGAATGGTATTTCTATCACTTTTAACCCTGAGAGTCCTCACAAACATTGTAAGTGCTTCTACATTTTCTCATTCAGTTTGTTAGGCTAATCATGATAATGCCATGTACATAACAGAAGCTCAATAAATATTTATTAGATAAATCATAGCCTTGGTTTAGGTTATCACTTTCATGTTACTATTTAAACATTTCTTTTTTTTTAAATATTTTATTTATTTATCTGACAGAGAGAATGCACAAGCAGAGGGAGAGGAAGAAGCAGGCTCCCTGCTCAGCAGGGAGCCCATCGTGGGGCTTGATCCCAGGACCCTGAGATCATGACCTGAGCCCAAGGCAGATGCTTAACCAACTGAGCCACCCAGGTGCCCCTATTTAAACATTTTCTTGGGGCATCTGGCTGGCTCAATCGGTAGAGCCATGTGACTCTTAATTTCAGGGTTATGAGTTCAAGCCCCATGTTGGGTGTGGAGCCTACTTAAAATTAAAAAAATTAAAATTAAAAAAATAAAAATTTTCCTTACCCATACAATGTGTTATCATTGTTTACATAGGCTCCACCCAACATAGGGCTTGAACTCACAAACCCAAGACCAAGAGTTGCATGTTCTACCACCTGAGCCAGTCAGATGCCCCAAGAAAATGTTTAAATAGGGGCACCTGGGTGGCTCAGTTGGTTAAGCATCTGCCCATGTTGTTGTAGTTGTTGAAGAAAGTCCGAATTTCTTTGCCTGAGTTCAGAGAAAATAAACAAATTCATTATTGTTTTTAAATGTAAATACATAAAATAGGAAACCAGGGGTCAAATTGTATATCTGTATTGCTTTCTGAGGATAGCTTAAGCATGGAAATAGCCAGATTAAAGAATTCTGTATTTTCAAATTATTTCCATTCTTCTTCCCCAAGTCCTTCCCCAAGTCTTCTTCCCCAGTCCTAATTTTTCAGAGTAAGAAACTGAGATGTAGACCTCCATAGTACCATTAGAAATAAAACAGGTATTTTAACATTAATAAAATCTTGGATAATATATTTCTAAGACTAAAATCCCCTTTCTTATAATTTATTAAATTTTTCTCTCAGGACTAAAACCTCAACACAGATGGATGATTTCAGCATATTTGCTTATTCACACCCGGATGTAAACATTTAACCCCATACGTGAAAAGCCAGTTGAACAGCTGAGTTGATGTTTGCCCTTCTTTCTCTTAATTTTCCAAAGAAAATGCCTTTCTGCATTTCTGAATGCAGATTCCATAGTCTTTGTTCAAGCATCAGACCTTCTATAGACAAGCTTCTGGGACATCTGAGAACCAAGCTCCAAGAAATTCATGTGAATATCTATTTCTGTATGGGGAATGGACTCACAACACACCTAAGCACAGTATTCTAAACCATGTGGTGTTCAAACGACATTCTGACCCCTCCAACCCCCACATCAAATGAATTCATTGCTTTGGATCAAATTCCATATTATTCCATCAACAGTCTATTCTAAATCTTCTTCACATTGACATCTAGTTTTGGGTGTGGAGGCAAATTTCCTAGTAAAATTAACACCTGGAAAATGTGTTAGACACAAAATTTAAAATCCTTTAGATGCTTTTGTCTTGTTTTGTATTCAAACCCTAAATCTCAATATTATTAAAAGTGAATTTTCCTTAGATAATCTGGAAGAAATGGATGCATTCCTAGAGATATATAAACTACCAAAACTGAACCAGGAAGAAATAGAAAACCTGAACAGACCTATGACCACTAAGGAAATTGAAGCAGTCATCAAAAATCTCCCAACAAACAAAAGCCTAGGGCCAGATGGCTTCCCAGGGGAATTCTGCCAAACAGTTAAAGAAGAATTAATACCTATTCTTCTGAAACTGTTCCAAAAAGTAGAAATGGAAGGAAAACTTGCAAACTCGTTTTATGAAGCCACCATTACCTTGATCCCAAAATAAGGCAAAGACCCCATCAAAAAGGAGAATTACAGACCAATATCCTTGATGAACATGGATGCAAAAATTCTCACCAAAATACTAGCCAATAGGATCCAACAGTCCATTAAAAGGATTATTCACTACAACCAAGTGGGATTTATCCCTGGGCTGCAAGGTTGGTTCAACATCTGCAAATCAATCAACGTAATACATTACATTAATAAAAGAAAGAACAAGAACCATATGATCCTTTCAATAGATGCAGAAAAAGCATTTGACAAAGTACAGCATTCTTTCTTGATCAAAACTCTTCAGAGTATAGGGATAGAGGGTACCTACCTCAATATCATAAAAGCCATCTATGAAAAACCCATAGTGAATATCATTCTCAATGGGGAAAAGCTGAGAGCTTTCCCCCTAAGGTCAGGAACACAGCAGGTATGTCCACTGTCACCACTGCTATTCAACATAGTACTAGAAGTCCTAGCCACAGCAATCAGACAACAAAAAGAAATAAAAGGCATCCGAATCGGCAAAGAAGAAGTCAAACTCTCACTCTTTGCAGATGATATGACACTTTATGTGAAAAACCCAAAATACTCCACCCTGAAACTGCTAGAACTCATACAGGAATTCAGTAAAGTGGCAGGATAGAAAATCAATGCACAGAAATCAGTGGCATTCCTATACACCAACAACAAGACAGAAGAAAGAGAAATTAAGGAGTCGATCCCATTTACAATTGCACCCAAAACTAAGATACCTAGGGATAAATCTAACCAAAGAGGCAAAGAATCTGTACTCAGAAAACTATAAAATACTCATGAAAGAAATTGAAGAAGACACAAAGAAATGGAAAAACATTTCATGCTCATGGATTGGAAGAACACATATTGTGAAGATGTCAATGCTACCTAGAGCAATCTACACATTCGATGCAATCCCATCAAAACACCATCCACTTTTTTCAAAGAAATGGAACAAATAATCCTAAAATTTGTATGGAACCAGAAAAGACCCCGAATAGCCAGAGGAATGTTGAAAAAGAAAAGCAAAGCTGGTGGCGTCACAATTCTGGACTTCAAGCTCTATTACAAAGCTGTAATCATCAATGTTTTGTGCCATGGTACTGGCACAAAAACAGACACATAGATCAGTGGAACAGAATAGAGAGCCCAGAAATGGACCCTCCAACTCTATGGTCAACTAATCTTCGACAAAGCAGGAAAGAATGTCCAATGGAAAAAAGACAGTCTCTTCAACAAATGGTGTTGGGAAAATTGGACAGCTACATGCAGAAGAATGAAACTGGACCACTTCCTTACACCACACACAAAAGTAGACTCAAAATGGTTGAAAGACCTAAATGTGAGACAGGAGTCCATCAAAATCCTAAAGGAGAACACAAGCAGCAACCTCTTCGACCTCAGCCCCAGCAACTTCTTCCTAGAAACATGGCCAAAGGCAAGGGAAGCAAGGGCAAAAATGAACTATTGGGACTTCATCAACATAAAAAGCTTTTACACAGCAAAGGAAACAGTCAACAAAACCAAAAGACAACCGACGGAATGGGAGAAGATATTTGCAAATGACATATCAGATACAGGGCTAGTATCCAAACTCTGTAAAGAACTTATTAAACTCAACACCCAAAGAACAAATGATCCAGTCAAGAAATGGGCAGAAGACACGAACAGACATTTTTCCAAAGAAGACATCCAAATGGCCAACAGACACATGAAAAAGTGCTCAACATCACTCGGCATCAGGGAAATCCAAATCAAAACCTCAATGAGATACCACCTCACACCAGTCAGAATGGCTAAAATTAACAAGTCAGGAAATGACAGATGTTGGCGGGGATGCGGAGAAAGGGGAACCCTCCTACACTGTTGGTGGGAATGCAAGCTGGTGCGGCCACTCTGGAAAACAGTATGGAGGTTCCTCAAACAGTTGAAAATAGAGCTGCCATACGACCCAGCAATTGCACTACTGGGTATTTACCCCAAAGATACAAATGTAGGGATCTGAAGACGTACGGGCACCCCGATGTTTATAGCAGCAATGTCCACAATAGTCAAACTATGGAAAGAGCCAAGATGTCCATCAACAGATGAATGAATAAAGATGTGGTGTATGGATGTGTGTGTGTGTATGTGTGTGTGTGTGTATAAAACGGAGTATTATGCAGCCATCAAAAGGAATGAAATCTTACCATTTGCAATGACGTGGATGGAACTAGAGGGTATTATGCTGAGTGAAATAAGTCAATCAGAGAAAGACATTATCATATGACCTCACTGATATGAGCAATTCTTAATCTCAGGAAACAAACTGAGGGTTGCTGGAGTGGTGGGGGATGGGAGGGATGGGGTGGCTGGGTGATAGACAACGGGGAGGGTATGTGCTATGGTGAGCGCTGTGAATTGTGTAAGACTGTTGAATCACAGACCTGTACCTCTGAAACAAATAATACATTATATGTTAAAAAAAGAAGAAGAAGAAGATAGCAGGAAGGGAAAAATGAAGGGGGGGAATCGGAGGGGGAGACAAACCATGAGAGACTATGGACTCTGAGAAACAAACTGAGGGTTCTAGAGGGGAGGGGCGTAGGGGGATGGGTTAGCCTGGTGATGGCTATTAAAGAGGGCATGTATTGAATGGAGCATTGGGTGTTATACGCAAACAATCATTGAATACTACATCAAAAACTAATGATGTATGGTGATTAACATAACAATAATAATTTAAAAAGTGAATTTTCTTAACACCATGATAACAGATAAGATTTTCATTCCAGTCAAACCATGACCATTTGAATATAGTCAGTAACTGTAATACAGGAGGAACTTCAGTGGTTTTCCCAAAAAGTTATGTATCCCTCTTCCTCATGCCTCATTGTGCATTGACCAGGCTTTTCTTTGACCTTTGAAAATAAAACCCTTGAGATTCATTTTCCTGTTAGCTCCTGTAACATTTACATTAAACATTATGAAGTTCACTTGTTTGTTTTGGGTTTGGGTTTGTCTGTTTTTGGAATCTGAATTGTCTTTATGTCTCTTTAGGCTGCTAGAAATCACAGCAGAGTTTGGTCATGTTTCTTGGTGCTGGAGTTTGGATGGAGTCATTATGCCAAGAGTTTCTACAGTTCTCACAGGTCTAATGCCATTGGACAGACTTGTAAGCTTTGCACTAGGGTTGGAAACACGTATTTGTTGCTTGATATCTGATTCCTTCAGTCTTTCATTGGACTATGGCTTTCATTACCTTTTGCTAAGCTTTTGGAGTTTCTTCATGAAACTGCTTTTGGTCTCCACTTCTTGTTCCTGTTCCTTGGAACATAGGTTAAACCTTTCTCCAGACTATGAAGGACTCAAGGTCTTACCCATGTATGACTTTGATCTTTGTCCATTCCCTGTTGTATGGACATAACATAGGGAATGAAATAAAATCTGAAACCAAGAGCTGGAAGGGGGATTTCCTAGAAAGACAATAATACCTTTCAAAATTTGCCTCTTAAAAAGTAAGGTCTGAAATTAGTCTTTCTTTTCCCCAAGGTTGATCTTGTTCAAATGACCTGGGACTTAACTCCTCCAAAAATTGTGGGATGAAGAATCAGGATGATATCCACAGAGAATCTCAATTTAAATGTTGTTTCTAACACTTATTGGCTCTCACAGCAAGGAGAAAAATGTTATGTATGTTCTTTTAAAAGCTTTGTTTTTGAAATTGCGTCTTTTGATACCTGTTCTTGGTTGCTGTTACTGACTAGGATGACCTATTTGCCAGTTCCAGCAAATGACAGCAGTTTCCTGGGCTGAGACTACTCTATAAGCTTATGGGGAGAAAAGAAAAAAAATTAAAAGCAATTAAGTTGAGGTAGGCTTGTAAAACAATGAATTAAAAATCCAAAGGGAGCAGGGAATGTAATAATTTCTCTGCCATTGCAGTTTCTCTTTGTTATAAATGTCCTTATTTTTAACATGAATTTCCAGGGTGCTAAACCAATTAAACTGAGGCTATGCTTAAATATTCTCTCTTAAGGCCTATTTTAAAACATAAAGTGAAGCTTGACTTGAAATTAACCTTTCTGAAATAAATAGTTCTGACTTTTTGCTAAGGAATGGAAGAGTTAGCTACTGTCAAACATGCATTTTCTCACAAAATGTACAATTACTGTTCTTTAAAATCTGAACAGAGAAGATAAAAGCAACTTGGTTTCACAAGCATAAAAATTCAAGATTTAAGGTAGCTTTACATTGATTTTTTAGGGAGAATGTAATATTTTCATCAACTGCCCCTTAGATATATTTATTTCTTTGGTGTCAAATCTTTGTTGACTTTTTGTCATTAAATTTAAAATTCAACTACATGAACCCAGGGGTGACGAATCTGAGCCATTTATGGCTCTTCAAAGCTTGTCCAATCTTGTAGGTGTATTTTGAAAATTTTGGACTTGCTTCTACTGCTTAAAAATGCCATTATGAATTATATACACTGTGAATGTTAACAATACATTCTTTCAAAGGCTTAAAATGACATTGCAATGCAGAGACACATGAGGGCACTGTAACCAATCCCAGCAATCTGAGAAGTGTTTTTATAACAGCCTTTGAGGGTGGTGGGGAGAGATGGGCAGAAGGGAGGGTGGGCCTTTATCAATGACATTGATAAATTCTGACTTTTAAACTTGGCCAAGACTTGTGTTAGCTTTTTTTTTTTTTTTTTTTGCAGTTAAATAGTGGCTTCTGTTTTGCTTTTTCTTCTTCTTTTCTTTTTTTTGGTTATTTGTTTATGTATTTACTTATCATAGTTGACATATAATATATTAGTTTCAGGTACACGACATAGTGATTTGACAATTATGTACATTATAAAATGCTCACCATAAGTCTAGTTACCACCTGTCACAACACAAAGTTATTAAATATTATTAACTATATTCCCTATGATATACTTTTCATCCCCATGACTTATTTATTTTATAACTAAAAGTTTGTACCTTTTCATCTCTTTCACGCGTTTCGCCCACCCATCCATCACCTCCCCTCAGGCAACCACGAGCTTTTTCTCTGTATTTATGAGTGTTTCTCTTTTTGTTGTTTGTTTGTTCATTTGTTTTTTAGATTCTGCATATAAGTGAAATCATATGGTATTTGTCCTTCTCTGGCTGACTTATTTCACGTAGCATCAACTTCTTTTTTTAATACCAACTTAATGTTATTTAAAAAAATATTGCTTTGATGATATTTGCACTCTTAAGTGTAGCCACATTCTTTGGAAAAGAAAAAGAAGAAATGATGATTATTTACAATACAAAGCAGATAACAGCAGTGATTGTGAAAGGTCAGCAACTCGGTATAAATCACAGATTGGATTTTTAGGTCAACTTAGACAAAAATGACCTGGAACCAAAAGTGGGCACTATTAGACTATTACCAGGAAGGAACGGGGGAACCCACCAAGAAGCCTCTCCTCTCACCCAAAATTGCAGATCTGTGAGTTGTCTGCATTGGTGCTGGAAAAACCTCTGAGAACAGAAACAGGAATGAGGGTGCTGGCCCACTTGGTCTCTGGCTTGTGGTGCTTCTGTTCGTGGGTTTCCTGGATGGTATTTCCCTGTGGGGGTCTTTTGCCCCAGGATCCGTAGGGCCTTCAGGTTCATACTCACCTGGATTCTAGTGTTTGAGTGTCTGGACTATGGCCTGTAGATACGCTCACCTGGACTGTAGATTTTAGTGTCTGAGAGCCTCCAAGCAGCCCAGCTGCTACATTTGGATTGTGCCCTTTTCCAGGGTCCGCGCATCGATCGACCGATCCCTTCTGTTCACTCCTGCAGTGTGCCGAGAACCACAGGAAATGAAAGTTGGCTACCACAACTGAGGGCCACGTCACTGACTTCATGGTAACTACAGCAATTATTTGCTAACAGTTCAAAAGGAGCCCAGGCTTTTGCTAATGGGACAGACATTTTCTGCCATCAGGGTGAGTTGGTGAGGTGGGACATTACCAAAACAACAGTACCTCCCAGAATTCTACAGAGGTTTTAGGTAGATGTTTATTCTTGCCAAATGCATTTAAGCTTTACACAGTTTTATTGGACCTATTTTTTTTTTAAATGAGGCTTGTTTTAGGTTCCAGTTCTCTTTTTACATTTAAAGTTAGGCACATTTTTTCACTAATCATTCATCTACATTTCCGGATATTATTTTTTACCTAGTCTGAGGACCAGAGTTTCTGGAAAAATTGGAAAAGCACCCAAAAGTGGCTTTGCAAAATTTATTCTAAAGGAACTCATTGAAAAAATTCTTTTCTTGCAGTCTTTAAAATTACGCATATGAGTGAATTAACTTTGAGGGCAGCCAAGTGCAAACCCAGATGCCAATTTTCCCTTCATATCCAAGTAGATTTCTATGCTTTGCCTACACAACATAAGAGTATTTTCTCTGTCATTAGTTTGTTAATGGGTCAGTTGCTGGTAATTTAATGAAGTGGTTCAAAGGGAAAATATTCCAGACCATTTTAAGATTGGCCTATATTAGAAGCAGTCCAAGTGCCCCATTGATAGATGAATAGATAAAGGAGATGGGATATATATATATATATATATGTATGGAATAATATATATAATAATGGAATATTATTCCATTATTCCATAAAAAGAATGAAATCTTACCATTTGCAACAACATGAATGGATCTAGACAGTATAATAAGCCAGTCAGAGAAAGGCAAATACCATATGATTTCATTCATATATGTAATTTAAGAAACAAAACAAATGAACAAAGGAAAAAAGAGAAAGAGACACACCTAAAACAGACTCTTTTTTTTTTTAAGATTTTATTTATTTATTTGAGAGAGAGAGAATGACAGAGAGCATGAGAGGGAAGAGGGTCAGAGGGAGAAGCAGACTCCCTGCTGAGCAGGGAGCCCGATGTGGGACTCTATCCCGGGACTCCAGGATCACGACCTGAGCTGAAGGGAGTCACTTAACCAACTGAGCCACCCAGGCGCCCTAAAACAGACTCTTGACTACAGAGAACAAACTGGTGGTTTTTAGAGCGGAGATGGGGTTGGGGGATGGGTGAACTAGGTGAAGGAGATTAAGAGTATACTTATCTTGGGGCACCTGGGTGGCTCTTGATATTGGCTCGGGTGGTAACCTCAGGGTCTGGGATGAGCCCAGCGTTGGGCTCTGCACTCAACGGGGAGTCTGCTGGAGATTCTCTCTCCCTCTCCCTCTGCCCCCACCTCCCTTTCTCTCTCTCTCTCTCTCTCTCTCAAATACATCTTTAAAAAAAAAAAAAGAGTATACTTACCTTGATGAGCACTGAGTATTCTGTGGAAATGTTGTATCACTATTGTACACCTGAAACTAATATAGCGCTGCATGTTAATTATAATGGAATTATAATTTAAAAAAAAGAAAAGTGAGATTGGCCCATAGTATATGGTGTTTAAAGGTGTCCAAAAGGAGCTGGTTTGAAGAACATTTGGATTTTGCTATACCCTTCTGTGTGACCTACATAACAGGAAAGCAGACGCCATTGTGCAGATATTTCAAGTCAGTACTGATTTAAAATCCCTACATTCTTAGGCCTTCCTTTTATACCCATTGAGTTAGAGTTTCTAGAGACTGGACTAGAATTCACACGGCACTCCCCATGCCAGGCGGAGAATGGGCCAAGAATGGAGAATGCATAGTACCACGTGGATCAGCAGCGGGCCACCAGCCCTTCCTACTGCCCCTCCCAGAGTGAAGGGGGTACTGCAGCCTGGCTTTGCGCACCTGAACACCTAAGTTCAGAGATGTTAAGAAAGCCACACGGTAGGAGAAGAACTGAGATTCATCTGTAACCAATCAGTGCCAGGGCCAGGCTCTCCCCACTTCCTTGCAGGGAGAGAAGAGGTTTCAGAAGAAAACTAGAGGCAGAACATTATGAAGCAATGGCCTGGAGTCCCACGAGACTCCTGACCTCTTGGCAATGACCTGCTGCCCCAGGTGTTTCTGAATTTCCAGAGGGATATTTTCCAGTTGCTTCTAAGCCAGTCTGCAAGCTCTAGTCACTCATAGTGTCCCCTCCATTTCCAATCCCTGCTTGCTAGTTTGTGCCATCTGTGGATGCTTGGGGAGCAGTGTCCTCACCATGGCTGTGATGCTCAGGGGCTCAGGGGACTGCTTCCGGGCAGAGGTGGGAGAGCAGACCCCCTCCAAACCCCCCTACCTCTGGACCTGGGCATCGCACCTCCAAAAGTCTCCTAGAACAGCTATCAGCTCTTGGTCTCTAGGCACGGTGGCTTGCACCTTGCTCAGGAAGTCTGTGCCAGCACTAAAACTTGCACCCAGAAGCTTCAAACACTGCCATCACACTAACGACATTTTATTTTTAAAAAGATTATCACTTAAAAATATATACATCATCCACATTTCTATTTTATTTTCTAAAAATTTTAATTCCAAAAATGGCCGGAATGTAAATGGACTCAAAGGACCATAGTGGCCAGCAGAAAGCAAATGAGAAGAACTGACCTACTGGAGACTTTTATCCTAGAATCAGGTACGAGTTGAAAGCTTTGCTCTGCAGTCTTCATCTCCTCCAGCACCTTTTCTCCTGCCTTTTCCACTGGCTGTGCTTTCTCTTTCACCTCTCTGCATATCAAACACCTGACAAGGACACTGGCTAATGGCCCTGGTCATCCACCCATGCCCTGCTGCTAGCTCAGGATTGCTAGAAGCTGGAGCACTTGTTTTATATATGTTTTAATATAGATAGATAGATAGAAAGATGATAGATAGATAGATAGATAGATAGATAGATAGATAGATATAATTACACACACACACACACACACACACACAAACCATATTTAGTGATAATCTAGTTACCAGTGAAAACACTAAGTGATTCAAACCTGGCTTCCAATCTCAGCTACACAAGTTCCTCAGCATGGCAAAGCTCCCTAACTCAGTCTCCATTTCCAGGTGTACAGATAGTGGTCATTCCCATTTCCCAGTGTTGTTGAGAAGGTGAAATGAGAAATTACTCATAGACGGCATGATGTCTTTGAAATGCTCAGTCAGCATCGGTTGCTTCTTCATGTTTGTGAATGAAGTAGATCTATAATATCTCTGACTCTGACAGTGGCTCCCAAAGTGGGGGGATCAAGAGCAAGGGCTCTGCACCTGGATCAGGTGGTGGCTGATGTGGAGCCCAGAACTTTGCTGGGTGTGGCAAGGGGGTTGCTGGGTAGAACTTTCCAAGTATCTGGGAAGGAGTGATGAATGCATTTGATTGAAAGGACAGATGTCTGAAGATTTTAAGCTCAGCTCTATGATCTGCCTGATAGGAGAATACAGTATAAAATCAAGTGCTTCTGAAACATTTTCTAAAGAGGCTGAAATGTGAAGTTCTGGGAAATGCCTGGCAGTTTTGAAAAAGGAAAAATATTTTAAAATGAAGAATTAAAATGTTCCCTAATGCATATAATAAAAATATTAATTGATATCATTTTATAGAATCAATTTTAAATATATATGCCATTTCTCCCTTTAAAGATACTAATGGTTGAGTGATATTGTGAAAATCTAAGAAGTGTTGGATGATGCATCAGTGATTAAAGTCACTCTCACAGTTTCTTGGACCTCTTACATGATTCCCCTTAGTGCATCTTGAGGGGGCTGAGATATCCAACAGGGCAGCAAAGAATCTCTCAGGTTAATTACAGCTGTTGAAGGAGAACATATGATTCTTTGCATCCATGAAAACAGAATTTTCCAGAGACCAAACAGTCTCCATGGGAAATTAGATACCACTGATGTGTTCTTTTTGTTCTGTCCAAGCTCTGGTTGAGTGTGTGTGTGTGTGTCTGACAGTGAGGATGCTGTCAGCTTCTGGCTGAGGCTCAAGGAGGTAAAGGAAAGAGAACCAGTAGGGACAGAGAAGACAAAACTGAGCACCAGATAATGCTTGATATGGGATGAAAAGAATTTTTGTACCAATGAACTTCCCAAAACCATCTAAGGGATATCAATGTCCTGGAATACTCTTCAGCCAATAAAATGATAATTATGTTGATAACTTTGACCCATGAAAAAAGGTACATAAAATAGTTTAAACTGCAAAATAGGTGAATTTAAAATGCCATAGTATGTCTTTTGAAAGTGTGTCAAATGTATATGTCTTTTGAAAAAATTAGAAGCTAATTTGATGTGCAGGAAATGTTTAGAGTTCATTGTTAGTTTACTTTTGTGGCAATACATTAAAAAAATACCACTTTGGGTGAATATATAAAGTAACCTCTATTTCATTTAATAATAATTTGACAATCAAGTGGCATTCAATATTTGCTCTATAGTATAAAGGGTAAAAAATCACATATACAAACATGTGAATAGAGAGATATTGGATATTACCCATGGCAAGCCATTGTTGGTCCAGGGGTAAGTTTTGAAATAGATTAAAAAAAAAAGTTTTTACTTAAAACTCTCAGTCAACTGTTTGAAACATGGAAACAAAGTGCAATGCAAAATGCATTTATTTGTTGAGATACATGAGGCTTTATGTGTTATGTAGTACAACATGATATTTTTTTGGGTAATTGATCAAAACAGTCTCACTGAAATTCTATTTAACATTTTTATTTTCTTGGATGAAAGTCTGCATATTGAAAAATTGCCACCGCTTTCCTCTCACTAAACTTGATGGCATTATGACTTGTCCTTCAAATTTTATGTTGGGCTCATTTTCTAGACTATTACTCAGCAGCTCAGCCCATAAAACTTTCTACCTTCAAAGGAAAAGAGCTTCCAGAAAGCAACACCTGCCATTTTCTTTGCAGAGGGAAAGAGACATATCTTCATGAAGACATCTAGTAACAGAATTTCAGACACTTAGTATAGGGATTATGGAGTTTTAGCCAGGATTTGAGATCATCTCCAACCTTCTAAAATCATACTACATATAAAGGAATCTTATAGTCCCACCTTGGGTAGATGTTAGATTTTTATAGTTTTCTATCACCATTTTATAACAAAATCCATAATGGATGCACACACAGAATTAATGGAGTATGCATTGAAATAGCGCTGATCTGTTTTCCCTTTCTTTTTTTTCAGGCTTAGGTCTATCTTGGACAAAACCATCCCTTTCTTCCCCAGGGCCTGATTTCCAGTCCCCGTCACCTCTGCTCTCTCATTCTACCTATTCCTCCCCCAGTCTGGAATTTTCACACCCATCCTCCTGGGCACTCTTCCTTCCCTGCCATACCACTTCCCTAGTTTACCTGACCCTAACTTTCATCCTTTCCAGGTCCAAGGTCTCAACTAACTAATATAATCAATCAGTGTTAAAATGTGCTTGTGGCTCAGGTATTTAAGTTGATTCAACATTCAAAAATCAATGCAATCTATCACATCAAAAGACTGAAAAAGAAAAATCACATGATCTTATCAATAGATGCAGAAAAGGCATTTGATAAAATCCAATACTCATTCATGATAAAAACTCTCAATAAACTATGGATAGAGGGGAACACCTCATCTCAATGAAGAATATCTACAAAAACCTATAGCTAACATCATCTTCAATAATGAGAAACTTGAAGCTGTCCTACTAAGCTCAGGCAAGGATGTCCCTTCTCACCACAGATGACATGATTGTCTATGTAGAAAACCTGAAAGAATTGACAAAAATACCTGGAATAATAAGCAATTTATAGCAAGGTTGAAGGATACATGATAATATTCAAAAGTCAATCACTTTCCTATGTACCAGCAATGAATAAGTAGAATTTGAAAACACAATACCACTTGCATTAGCACCTGAAAATTGAAATATTTAGATATAAACCTAACAAAATATTTACAAGTTCTATATGAGGGAAATTACAAAACTCTGATGAATAAAATCAAAGAACTAAATACATGGAGAGATATTCCATGTTCATGGGTAAGAAGACCTAATATTGTCAAAATGCCAATTCTTCCCAACTTGATCTGTAGATTTAATGCAATTCCAATAAAAATCCCAGAAAGTTATTTTATAGATATCAACAAATTAATTCTAAAGTGTATGTGGGAAGGCAAAAGGCCCAGAATAACCAACACAATATTGAAGAAGAACAAAATTGGAGGACTGATACTACACAGCTTCAAGACTTCCTAGAAAGCTACAGTAATCAAGATAGTTTGTATTGGTGAAAGGATACACAAATAAGTCCATGGATTAGAACAGACAGCCCAGAAATAGACCCACACAAGTATAGTCAACTGATCTTTGATGAAGAAGCGGAGACAATACAATGGAGCAAAGATAATCTTTTCAACAATGGTGCTCGGACAAGTGGACATTCACATGCAAAACGAAATCTGGACACAGACCTTATAACCTTCACAAAAATTAACTCAAAATGAATCAAAGACTTAAATGTAAAATGCAAAACTATGAAACTGCTAGAAGATAGCATAGGAGAATACCTACATAACCTTGGGTATAGCAATGACATTTTTTTTTTTTTGAGGTTGGGTTAGCCAGTTTGGAGTGTCTATCATTTACTGATTATTTCTTATATGCCAGACAGATTATCCTAGAATCCTACAATGTAGAAAAGTGAGACTTAGAGTTAGTGAACTGCCCAAAGCCTCAGGGCTGTGAAGAGATAGAAACAGGATCAAAGCCTAAGACTGGTCTCAGAGCCCATATCTTTCCACCATTCCCTGGGGCCTCTACACTACTGGTTTATCGTGAAAGGATATAACTCAGGAACAGCTAGATGGAAGAGATGCATATGTTAAGGTATGTGGAAAGTGGGGAGAAGCTTCCATGCCCTGTCCAGTTGCACCACCTCCCAGAATCTCCATGTGCTCACCAATTCAAAAGCTTGGCAATGGCCTTTTAGATACAACACCAAAGGCACAATTCATGAAAGAAATAAATAACTGATAAACTAGACTTCATTAAAATAAAAAATTTCAGATGTTTGAAAGACAGTGTCAAGAAAATGAGAAAACCAGGGCGCCTGGATGGCTCAGTTGGTTAAACGACTGCCTTCGGCTCAGGTCATGATCCTGGAGTCCCAGGATCAAGTCCCGCATCGGGCTCCCTGCTCAGCAGGGAGTCTGCTTCTCCCTCTCCCGCTCCCCCCTCTTGTGCTCTCTCTCTCTCTCTCTCACTCTCTCTCTCTCAAATAAATAAAATCTTTAAAAAAAAAGAAAATGAGAAAACCACAAAGAAAATATTTGCAAAAGCTGCATCTGACAAAGGACTGTTACCCCAAATATACAAATAACTCTTAAAACTCAACAAGAAAGCAACCTGACTAAAAAGTGGGTCAAAGACCCTAATAGACCTCTCATCAAAAAAGGTGTACAGATGGGCGCCTGGGTGGCTCAGATGGTTAAGCGTCTGCCTTCGGCTCAGGTCATGATCCCGGGGTCCTGGGATCGAGTCCCACATCGGGCTCCCTGCTCTGTGGTGAGCCTGCTTCTCCCTCTGCTTCTCTCTCTCTCTCTCTCTCTCTCTCTGACTCTCATGAATAGATAAATAAAACATTTAAAAAAAAAACTTAAAAAAAAAAGGTGTACAGATGATAAATAAGCACATGAAAAGATGCTCCACATCATAGGTCATCAGGGAAATGCAAATTAATACAACAATGAGATAGCACTATACCCCTACTGGAATGGCCAAAATCTGGAACACCGACAACACCAAATGCTGACAAGGATGTGGAGCAACAAGAACTCTACTTCACTGCTGGTGAGAATGCAAAAATGGTACAGACACTGTGGAAGACAGTTTGGTGGTTTCTTACAAAACAAAACACACTCTTACCATACAATCCAGCAATTGAGCTCCTCGGCCCTTACCCAAAGAAATTGAAAACTTATGTCCACACAGAAACCTGCACATGGATGTTTACAGCAGCTTTATTCATAATCGCCAAAAGTCAGAAGCAACCAAGTCATTCTTCAGTAGGTAAATGGATAATAAACCTACAAATGCTCTAAAAAATATTGTCTTAATAAAAACAAAAATGTGCCAATGGAGGAAGACTATGGACTCTCCCAGGTAGTCAGTGTTTTGTATCTGGTGATTTCCAGAGATAAGACACGAGGCAGGTGTTTACTCTCTGCATTACAGAATGTGGATTGGTGATGCATTATTTTTTAGCAAGTTGGTTAAAGAGGTGGTGGTCAGATTTTTAAAACACCAGAACATATTTCTAAAGCCGTCCTATCTGGAAATTTCCTCTTTTCTCTTCTCTCTCTTTCTTCCCATTGTTCTACTTTATAACTTCCTCTTTCTTGTGGTTTTTGGTTCCTTTTTCCTCAGGTTATTAATATCAGCACATCACAAACAGATTAATCTGATAAGCACAAGTAAGGGCCTCACTTGCCCCATTTGTAAAATCAGACTTATTTTGGTTCTAGGAGTGTAGCTGAGGTGGTGTTAGCTTTCTCTCTTTGAAATGTTTCATAAACTAAAAATACATGTATATTTTATATAAAAAAATAAAATAAACTCCCATGTACGCACATTTGCCCATTATTTGCCTCTCCCTAGTCCTACCCTCCACTCAAAGATAATCGTTATCCTGAAATTGTGCTTATGATTTTCTTGTTTTACCTTTATTGCTTTACCACATAGAGCTGCAGTGCTAAAAGATATGTGGCTTAGTTGTGCATGTTTTGGGCTCCATTTAATGTATTTTTTATTTCTGCAACTTGCTCTTCCTCTCAACTTCCTCCCAATATCATGTTTATAAGACTCAGCTTTTGATCTGAGCAGTCATATTTCATTTACATTGTTCCATGGGAGTCTAGAGGATGAACATATGGCCATTTTGTATCCATCCTTTTGTTGAAGGACATTTGAGTTGTTTCTAATTCTTAGATAATACGAGTATCAGTGTTTTTGATGAACATATGAATGTATTTCTGTTGGGAATGGAATCAGAGAGGATGCCCATCTTTATCTTTATTAGATAATGGCAAACTGTTTTCTAAAACAGCTATATCAATTTATATTCCTACCAGTAGTATATGAGAGTTCTTGTTGCATCATATCCTTACCATCATTTGATATTTTCTGACTTTTAAATGTTTGCCAATATGGTGGATGAAAACTGATATCTTCTTATGATCTTAATTTGTGTCTCCCTGATTACTAATGAGGTTAAGCATGTTTTTCATACATTTATTGAGCATTCATATTTCCTGTTTGTGAAATGCCTGTTCATGCCTTCTGCTCATTTTTCTATTGGGTTGTTCTTATCTTTTATATTGATTTCTTAACATTTTTATATGTTCTGGATGCCTATAACTTGTTCATTATGTGTGTTACAAAAATCTTCTTCCACATTATGACTTGTCTTTTCATTTTTTTAAAAGATTTTTATTTATTTATTGAGAGAGAGAGAGAGAGAATGATAGAGAGAGAGCATGAGAGGGAGGAGGGTCAGAGAGAGAAGCAGACTCCCTGCAGAGCAGGGAGCCTGATGTGGGACTCGATCCTGGGACTCCGGGATCATGACCTGAGCCGAAGGCAGTCGCTTAACCAACTGAGCCACCCAGGTGCCCCAGTCTTTTCATTTTTTTATTGAGGTATGCTTGACATTCAATGTCATATTAGTTTCAGGTATATAATATAGTGATTTGACATTTATATACACTGAAAAATGGTCACCACGAGTGTAGTTACAATCTGCAAATCAATACAATATTATTGACTATATTCCCCATGCTGTACATTAAATACCCACAACTTAGTTATTTTTTTGCAAGTTATTGGAGCCCTGTTTATTTTTTTTAATTTAAATTCAATTAGCTGACATATCATACATACTTAGTTTCAGATGCAGTGTTCAATAATTTATCAGTTGCATGTAACACCCAGTGCTTAGTTATTTTATAACTGGAAATTTGTATTTTTTAACCCTTTTCACCCCACAACCCCCCTCTGCTCTGGCAACCACCAGTCTGTTCTCTGTATCTATGTGTGCATTTTGTTTTGTTTTGTTTTGTTTGTTTTGTTTTTTAGATTTCATATATAAATGAGATCGTGCAGTATTTGTCTTTTTGACATATATATGTATATGTATGTATATGTATATGTATGTATATCTTATTTATTCACTCATCCATCCATGGATACTTGGGTTGTTTCCATATCTTAGCCATTGTAAATAATGTTGCAATGAACATAGGGATGCATATATCTTTTGGAATTAGTGTTTTCCTTTTCTTCAGATAAATACCCACTAGAGGAATTGCCAGATCACATGGTAGCTCTATTTTTAATTTTTTGAGGAGCCTCCATACTGTTTTCCATAATTTCCATAAATTTTCCAATTTACATTCCTACCAACAGTGTAAGAGAGTTCCCCTTTTTCCACATCCTCACCCAACATTTGTTATTTCTTGTGTTTTTGATTTTATCCATTCTGACAGGTATAAGGTGATATCTCATTGTGATTTTGATTTGCATTTCCCTGATGATTAGTGATACTGAGCATCTTTTTATGTGCCTATTGGATTATTTTCTTAATGGTGGCCTTTTGATAATCAGGGGTTCTTAATTTTAATGTAATAAAATACATCAAACTTCCTCTGTTAGAACTTTGTGTATCTTGTTTAAAAAACTGAGGTAATAAAATAGTTCTTCCATAATTTTTTTCTAAAAATTAAAAATTTTACTTTTCCCATTTGAATCTTCAATGCAAACTGAAATTGAAATTTGGGGTATGGTGCAGGTAATGGAGTCCAATTTCATTTTTCTTTTTTTCTATTTGCGTATCCAGTTCTCCAGTACCATTAATTAACTAACTCTCCTTTTTTGAGTGGTCTGTAATACCAGTTCTGCGCTAGAGCAAGTTTCCACATATGTGTGGGTCAGCTTCTGGACCCTACATCCTATTTACCCCTACACCAGTACCATAGTGGCTTAATTACTACAGTTTTATATTAAGTTTTAATATTTGGGTAGAGCTGGTTTCCTTATTTTGTTATCCTTCAAGAGTGTCTTGGTATTTCTTGACCTTTGCTGTTCCATACCTGATTTTAGAATCAGCTTGCCAAGTTCTGTTGACAAGCTCCGTTGAGATTTTAATTGGAATTACATTGATTTTTAGATCAATTTGGAGAAAATTTATACCATTACGATACTGATTCTCTCTTCCTATGATTATCATATTTCTTTTCTTTTTACTTAAGTCTCATTTAATATTTTCATTTAATATCTATTCATAGGTGTTTTTAATATAATATTTAGATGATGAATATATTTAGAATTACATTTTCTGTTTGTGGATTCTAGAAATGTGTTGACTGGGGTGGTCTGGATTTGTAATCATTTGTGTGTTCTTTTAGATTTTTCTATGTGACAAACATATCCCCCCAAATATTGGCAATTTTACTTCTTATTCTCCTTTCCTTCTCCCATTATACCTCCAATACAATATTGAACTGGAAGTAGTAACAACAGTGGGCATCCCTGTCTTATTCATGACCTTAAAGAGGGGGACTTTAGAGAGGACAGGAAACATTTCACATTTAATGTTTACCCTATGTAATTGGTAGCTGCCTTTTACCAGAGTGAAAGTTCCTTCCCATTCCTGGTTTGCTAGGCATTGTTTAAAATCATGAATTCTTCTTGCTGTATGTCAAACATTTTTTCTACATTGATCGAAACATTCTTGTGCTCTTTCTCCTTCATTTTGTTAATTAGGGCAATGATAAAAAAGATTTTCTAATGTTAAACTAATTCTGCTTTCCTGAAATAAACCTGATCTCATCATGGTTTATTATCTTTTTTATGCATTGCTGAATTCAGGCTACCAATATTTGCAATTTGTACATCCATGTTCATGAGAAAAATTGCCCTGTAAATGTTTATCTTTAGAGTGCCTATATCTGCCCTTTGGTATTACAGCAACACTTGCTTTGCAAAATGAGTTAAGTAGTGTTCTTGGGTTTTCTATTCTCTAGAAGAGTTTAAGACTGGAAATCTCTTCTTTGGATGCTTGTCCCATTTGTTTCTGTGCTTTTTAATTTGATTCCTTTCATCCCACCTCCCCAGTCTTCCTTCCCCACACCTCTTCCTCCTCTCTTTATTTGTTCCCTCCTGCTGTTTGTTATTCACTTTCTTTTTCCTTAAAGGGCTTCTTGGACTTAAAAGCATCAAGGAAACTGTACTGAAGCCCAAGTATCAAGATATTTTAACTGATGTTTTTAACATTTCCAAATATAACATTTCTTCATGTTCAGTGTGACCAATTAGTACTGCCTAGATGTGAAAAAAAAATCTTGCAGTCATTTAAAATAATACTGATTGTTAAATGAGAATTTCAGTCCTCCGTTCTTAACTACTTATTTTGAAATATTTTTGAAACCAATTCAGTCACATTCATAACACAGTAATTCTAGACCTCTCTGCCTTGTAACACTCAACAATGAAGGGAAACAATTCAGTTATGTAAAGAACACCTCAAAATTTCATGAGGGCAAGAGCCTTTTCACAAATAAGCTATGATGATTTTCCAGGTTTTTCAATGAAACTTTAGTTCTATACTTTATATTTCATAGACATATATCCTCTCTTCTTTCAGATAACACAAATGTAATTTTCTTGATGGATCATTATTTCTGAATGGTAACGATTGCTTTAATTCTCTGTAAGAAAAATATGGGAACTTTTTTTCCTTTATTTTAGTTGAAATGTAAATATTTTAAAACCCTCCATGTCTATTTGATTTCCTTTTTTTTTTTTTTTAGTAACTTTGGGGCTAAATACCAAATGCTCTTACAAAAGTGCAAATCTCTTATTCAAAATATAATTAAATTATAACATACACAGTTTATAAGCAATTATAGTCACATAATGTGTATAATTTGGAATTTTTTTGTAAAATGTCTTGTAAAAAAGAAAGAAATATTTCTTTTTTTTTTAAGATTTTATTTATTTATTCATGAGAGACAGAGACAGAGAGAGAAGCAGAGGGAGAAGCAGGCTCCCAAGGAGCAGGGAGCCCGATGCGGGACTCGATCCCAGGACCCTGGGATCATGACCTGAGCCGAAGGCAGACGCTTAACCATCTGAGCCACCCAGGCGCCCAAGAAAGAAATATTTCTTTCTGGAAATCTCATCTAGAGATCTTCAACTTAATTACATCTGCAAAGGCTTGGAACAGCACAGCTACCACATTAGGACAAGAAATATTTCTTTCTGGAAATAAGATATACTATAGCAAAAATACCATTTCTAGGTAAGAATGAATGTAAAGTAGGTCTCTCGGAAAGAATACCAATTAAGCCTTCCTCTTTAGGAATTCTACAGGGGTCCTGCCAGTTAATTAGGTCATTTTATGCTGAGAACAGACACCAGCCTCAGAATCTTTGTGACCATAATTCTGTGGTTACATACAACGATTGTTAAGATTGTCAGTGTCTGTTTTGTATCACTTCTTGTGAGCAGCCCGTCCCCAAAAAACCTTAACTGAATTGGAATACTCCAATACTGGATGTTTGAGTTTTCATAGATTTTAACCAGAAACCCCATTTTTCTCAATCCTAGTTTTGGTAGACACTGCAATGAGTTACCCAAATACTCATTCAGGAAGAAGGACTTCGTGTTGGTTTTCTAGGAATGATGGGGAAAAATGCCATAAACTGGGTAGCTTAAAACAACAGAAACATATTTTCTCCCAGTTCTGGGGACCAGAAGTCTGAAATCCAAGTGAAACAGGACCTCGCTCCTTCCAAAGACTTGAGAATAGAATCCTTGTTTCTTTTAACGTCTTGTGCCTCCAGGTGTTCCTTGGCTTTTGGTTGCAGAACTCCAATCTCTGCCTCTGTCTCTACCTGGCTTTCTTTCCTGTGTACACTCTGTGTGTTCTCTTCTGCCTCTTCTAAGGACACTTGTCATGGATTTAGGGGCCATTTGGGCATTCCAGGATGATCTCATCTAGAGATCTTCAACTTAATTACATCTGCAGAGGCTCTTTTTTCAAATGAGGTCACATTCACAGGTTGTGGGAGTAAGGATGTGGATATATCTTTCTGATGATCACTATTCAATCTTCTGCAGACTTATTTCTCCAACTACTGGTGGGGCTACCAGAAGGCGGTCTCTCCTGTCAGCCTTCTTTGGTGATTGCCTCTTTGGGGAACTGCTTTGTCTAAAGCTTCCTTCTATAGACAGCCCATAGGAGAGTGGATATAAAGTGGATCAAAGTGATCAGAGGGTATGTAGAGGCCAGGCCTCCTTGGCCCAGCTTGGAGCAACGCTGCAAAAACACTCCAGTTCTAGAGCCCTGCTGTGGTGAGATGAGGTCTTCATCTCAGACTATACCAGAGCTCAACTTCTCTGATCGTCCTCTCTTCCTCCTCCCTCTCTTCCACTGACTCCTCCTCTTCTTCTTTCTCTACCCACATCCCCTTCCCCTCCTACTTCTCTCTCTCTCCTGAGTCTGCTCAACAGGGAACCCAGCCTGAAACACTTGGATGAAAATCATGCATTCATTTATCCATTCATTTATTGACTCACTCACTCAATTTATTGAATTACATCAAATATTTATTGATTACCTACTGCATGCCTGGCGCTTTCTTTCATAAGTATGTCACAGTGAACATATTTGAATCTTTTTTTGGTATAGCAGGATCTCTTGGTGCCTAAAACTGACCATCTTGGGGCCTCATTTGTTAGTTGCGGATACTAAGGGCTTAGGAGAAGACCACACAATTTGACCTGGAAGGTTTCTTCTGTTTTGAATAAATCCCAACCTGACATAAGCTTCTTTTGCTGTGATTTTCACTTTTCCCCCTAACAAAAACACCCACAAAATCCATCAATTGAGTGTCCTGATCTCGCAGAGTCTGTGTTGATTCTAGACTTTCCATACTGTTTTAGATCCATCTCTTAAACTTTTTTAAATCTCAGTATAGAGACATGGAAAGAGGAAATAATGACAGATTCACAGTGTTAGAAGCATCGTAGGACTAAAGAATGTTAAGGCACTATCAGAACCAAAAAATTATATGCAGCCCAACCCCTTTCATTGCCGATGGCCACAGTTGCCACAGTTGCCTGAATCATGTAGTGTATGTGACTTTGATTGTTTTACGTAGGGGTTGTGGTCTCCCCATCCAGTTTAAGTTCTTTTGGACAGAATCTGAACCTCATACTTTCCTACCCTGTTCAGTGTCTAGAAAAATAAGAGGTGGTTTTTTTTTTAAAGATTTATTTTATTTATTTGAGAGTGAGCATGAGAGAGAGTACAAGTTGAGGAGAGGTGCAGAGGGAGAGGGAGAAACAGACTCTCTGCTGATTGAGGAGCCATGGGGCTCAATCCCAGCACTGTGGGACCATGACCTGAGCTGAAGGCAGATGCTTAACCAACTGAGCCACCGAGACACTCCAAGAAGTGGGTTTTGAATAAATAATTGACTGATTGAGCCCTCTTCATCCAGCAAAACTATTTCAATCAAATAGGTAGGGTGTTAATCTTATGTATATGCAGACACCTCTAGAGGAAATCCAATAACCTCCCTTCTCACTCAGATCCTAGGCTTAGCAATGATCATTATGAGGGAGTTCCTCCTAAAAACATAACTCAGCCTTGCAGAATAGTCCAGAAATGTCATATGTATGCATATAATTTGTACTAGCCCTGTTCCTTCAAAAGAAGTTTACAGGGAATGAAACAGGTTAGAAATAAAATAGCACTGTTTTTAAATTTAAGTGTTTAAATAGCTAATCATTACTGGTTTTACTCCATCTCATTCTAAAAAGATTTGTGTCATTTATAATAAAACACATATTTCAATATATTAAAAAACCAAGAAGGTGAGAAAACGGAGGTAGAAAATAAGATAAAGCTTGGGGTAATGCTAATATCCAAAGTTTATGACATTGCTAGTGGTAGGCCTAAAATTTGGTTGTGAGCATTCCAATTAATTAATAACAGTTGCGGTAGAGTGGTCTAAGCTCCCAAGTCATCAGAATCTTTCCGTCCCCCACCCCTTATTGAATCTAAGCCAATCACAGTAATCCTGTTCCTCTTCTCGGGAAGTAGTTTAAGACTGTGTATGTGACCTATTTTTGGTAAAATAGACGTGAGAGAAATTCTTCTAGGAGAAGAGGAGCTTTCCAGGAAAGGTCTCATTCTTATTCTTAAAAGAGAGACAAAAAATATACAGTCCCTTTCTTCCTCTGGATGTTGTTCTGTCTGGATATGATGCCTGGGCTGATGAGCCATCTGAGGATCAGCCTGAGAATGAAGCCAAAGCATAGGAGGTGAGGGTGGGCAGAGCCAAGGGGATCCCTGTGAGGAGGAGCTGGGGCCCAGGAGAGTTCCATTCTCTCTGACCTCTGGTTATGTTAGTTATGGCATTTTTTGGTTATTGTTTAAGGCAACTCGAGTTGGGGTTTTTCTGTTTCTTACAGCCAAAAGCATCCTAAATGGTTTAAAAGCAGCAGTTAATGATCAAGTTCTGAAGTAAGACAAACCTGGATCCATCACTTAACTTGTTCTATGTAAACATGAAAAAGAATTAAAATCTTTAAATATCAGTTCTTTCACCTGTATTTTGGGGGATGTAATACCTACCATATGGAGTCATTGTACAAACTTAGTGGAGAAACAAAGCATGTGAAATATTTAGCACAGAACCAAAGGCATTGTAAGTGCTTAATAAAGAGTAGATTTTAACACTGAGGAGCAACACAGGTAATCAAAACCTAAGTGACTAGCTCTTTGAAATGGCATTTGAACTTTCTCAGACTGTCATTCAGTCTCCCATCCTGCCTTTAGTGAGGATGGAAGACAATTGACCACTTCTCACTTACAAAGCAATCCATTACATTCCGGACAGTCATTATTAGGGGTCACATTTGTTAATCTCAACTAAATATCTAAAACCCAAACCATGAACAAAGCAACCTATATCCAATTAAGTTGTGCTCTTACTGAAAGGACACAGTAGTGTGACAAGGACAGTGACAAATGTCACTGCCAAGTGCCCAACAAACAGTTACCAGGATGGTCTTTACTGTGTCAGCTCTTTTGGCCTTCAGTCTGCTTATCTCTGTAGATAAGCTCTTTTGAGTCTGGGGGGTGCTGTCAATGTTAGGGACCATCTCCAGACTGTCCAGTGATCTCCTGGCGTTAAATCTTGTCCATTCAGCTGGAGAAGGATTTCAATCTAATGTTGTTTGGTCCAACTGACCATCAGAACACCCAGCATTGCCTTAGCAGCAAGGGTTGGGGAAGGTGGATACGGGAAGTGGTGGGAGCTGAGGGAGAAATGTAGCAGACTACCCTGAACAAATCTCTCTTGTCTATAGACCTGCTTTTCACCTTTCTCCAAGAAGCAGTAAAATATAGCTAATTTAGGGGCGCCTGGGTGGCTGAGTCATTAAGCATCTGCCTTCGGCTCAGGTCATGATCCCAGGGTCCTGGGATCGAGTCCCGCATCAGGCTCCCTGCTCAGCGGGAAGCCTGCTTCTCCCTCTCCCACTCCCCCAGCTTGTGTTCCCTCTCTCGCTGTCTCTCTCTCTCTCTCTATCAAATAAATAAATAAAATCTTTTTAAAAAATAGCTAATTTAATTATGTTTCTTGGGGACAAGGATTGTACCTTCATTGGTACCATTTATTGCGTGAAAGTGTTAAGCATAGTTTGTTGTTGTTCTTAGAAATTTTTAAATAAAGTTTAAATGTCAATATCTTCAAAATAAAGACATCAGGCACATTTTTGAAAATAAAAAATATAACCAGGTAATTTACTTTTTAAAAAAGGAACATGCTACATTGGGGAGGAGAATCAGGAGCACCAACCACAATGAACTCAATAGCAGAGGCTCTTCTCTGGGAAGAACTCCTGGGAGTTCTTTTATATTTCCAAGAAAAGGGAGGGGGTCAGAGACTTACTGATTGGATTCCCTTGGTTTTAAGAGAATGATGACAAAGCCAGGTTTAATTGTAGCTGGAATAAAATATAACGCTTCTGGCACTATGGGGCAATTCATTCCTATTGTTTTAATTTTTTAAATGTGCAAATCAAAAAAAGAGAAACAAAATGAAAATTAAAAGCACACATAGCCCATGACTTAGAAATCACACTTTATTTTGATGGCTACTTTTCCTGAAAACATACACATATGCATCCATACGTATATTCATGTATGTGGGACCGTACATATAAACTGTATTGTATAAATTGTATAAACTGCATTTTTTAAGGCAGCATAACATTACAGATATATTTCCACGTCAATAAATACATTTCTGTAATTATATTTCTACAATGTAATTTTAACAGCTACATAGTATTCCATTATATAGGATCTATATGTTTTATATTACAATGTGCATAACTAAACCATTAGTGCGAGATTGTTAGACTTTTCCAATGTTTTTGTTGTTATAATTAACAGCACTGTGATAATTGTAACTAAATTCCTTTATACCTCGTTATTAAATTCCTAATTTCCTTAGTATAGTTTCTGAAAAGTGGAATTGCTGGTTCAAAGTGTTTGTACAATGTTAAGTTTTTAAACTTGGATTGCATAATTCAGTAGACACTTTAAATATTTTTATGAAGTATATTTTCTACTTAGAGAAAATTCTGTTGGCCTATTAAATCATCATACCAGAATTTTCACTTTCTTTCTCTATATTTAACAGATGCATAACCGATTGTAATAGGTCTTATTTTTACTCAAAGTTAAAATTCTTTTATTTACTAATGGATCATTTTCTTGAATTTCTTCTATACTCAGAATCCCAATAACTGGGTTTGTAGCCCAATGTTTTGGTCTGTTAATATAGGCAAATCTCTCTAGTAATTCTATTCATTTTTTTATTAAATTGATCATATTGCATAGAACAGTAAGCTGTCACTACTTAAATTAAGTGAATTTAAAGTAGAATATGCTAGGCCTTTTGGATTTGCAAATTTACTTGTAAAAGCCATACCCACATAGCAGTTAAATGCTCAATCTTTTGATATCAAGTACAGCATGAAAAGCAACAGTTTTTATATTTTGGTGACAAACATTTACTTTTAAAATATGTATATATATATGTATATGCATATGCATATACATACACATATATAACATTTATTCTAGAAATATGCTTTATTGCTTATAGATATGGAATAAATTAACTACCAAGCCAAATATTGGCAAGTATGTTTTGTTATTGCTTGTAATCCGTATGGAAGACCACTAGCTAGATGCTCCCTTTCCTGCTATTTCAACCTTAGCAAATAAGAATACAATTTAGCACTTTGCTTGGTGATTAACTCAGTTCAAAGGCTCAGGAGACACTAATGGTTAGACAATAAGCAGAGTATTTTAACTTTAAATTTTAGCCTAAGTTCACAGCATGGGCTACTTCATTCAAATAAAACTGAGAAAAATGTGGAAAATATGACCCTTTTAGGGACAACTGTTTTGACATACATGGGTTTCCTAAAGTAAATGTAATTCGAGTATAGAAGATGCATTAAGAAACAATATACTCATTCTTTATATTTGGGAAGCACTGTGGACATGGGAAGTGGTAAGTCATTTTGATAGGAAAATCTGATTTTTAGA
Source organism: Callorhinus ursinus (assembly GCF_003265705.2). Classification (NCBI taxonomy): domain Eukaryota; kingdom Metazoa; phylum Chordata; class Mammalia; order Carnivora; family Otariidae; genus Callorhinus; species Callorhinus ursinus. The sequence goes on along the minus strand of NW_027397064.1, from coordinate 58,625,025 downwards.
AATACAACAAATTGAGCAGCCATTATGACTTTAATCATCTGAATGAAAAAATGAGCTAATTATATATAATGACTCGCTGCTGTACTTTCAACACCTTCGGGGATCAATTTCATCCCAAAGTGAACAGAGCCAGCACCACATGGTCTGCTATCAAGCACTGACCTCTCTGATTCAAATGCAAAATGCTATTGCAGATAAAATTCACTGGGACAAAATGTTCAATAGAAAGATTACATTTCCAGTGGGGCAGAAAGATATTTGCCAGCATCTCATTAAGGCTTTGATACCAAGTCTTGGATTTCAATCAGCACTGAGATAGAATGGCAATAATCCAGTAGCAAGAATGTGTCTAGGGCTTTGTTTCCTGTAGCATTATGCATTTTCCCCATCTACAATAAAATCTTGAAAAAATTTCCAAGGGAATAGATATGGAAAGAAATAACCTTGTAGTCATTTTAACGTCAGCCGCACAACGTATTCAGTGAAGCCTCTGCAGCCTGATAACTTTGCCTCTCACTAGGGGAGGAGAAGGTGACATCATTTACATTGAGCCCAGCACGTGGAAAAGCCTGAAATTCTCTGCACCATAAATGTACCATCATTTCCTCCACCTTTGCAGCCCCACCTCCCATCGTTAGTATAGTCCAGCCATCTTACCGCTGGCATTTTATCCTCTTCCCCTAGAAGTAATTTGCCGACTTAATGGAAATGGGAAAGATTTGCTTTAACAGAGTTTATGAATTTAAGCAAAAGGTCCCACTGAACATTTCCCTTGGGAGAGAGGTTATTCTTTGGCCAGGAGGCATTTGTAATAGTTCAGTAATCAAAAAAGATTTGCCTCGGACTTGCTAATTTGCTCAGTCTCTTAAGTAACAAAAGGGTCTAAACTCTGCCTCTCAATTTAAAGTGAGCCCCTAAAAGCTTCCAGCTTAGCGAGAAATCTAAGAATCCACAATCTGAGCTTTTAACCCCATTTCAATTTGTGCAAGTGTAATATCATTAGGGACTGATTTCTACTACAGGGTAGCTGTGGCTTTTCATGGAATGTAGTTCTTTCCCCCAAGAGGTGGTGGGGTGGGCGAACACTCTGAAGAAGACAGACTACTGCAGAAATAAAGCTCGTTTCCCCTAAAGGATCAGAAGCTGGGAACACTGCAAATTTCCTGGGGAAGCCTCTTTCCCGTGAAACTTGGGGTCACATGCAGCCGGGTAAGAACTCTGGGTTGGAGGTGGAAATTTTAACTGTATTCTTTTTAATTTGCAGGGCTGCCTCTGAAAAAGATACAATCAGGCAGAATTATGACACTGCATCTGCAGATGTATCCCCAGCATCGAGAACAGTGCCAGGCACTGGGATGCTCAGTAAGTACCAGCTGAATGAATGAACTGTAATAGAACGGAGCCACTGTCATTGCTTGGTCCTGGACGCCGTCACTTTGCTTCAGGCTGCCCCCACATCCTGCCATTCTTTGGCTGGCTTCTTTGGACTGGTTGCTCCAGCGCCTCATGCTTCCAGACGCCTCTTCCTGGAACCAACTAGTCAAACCCCACAACTTAGTGGGAAAATGTGTAATGAAGATTAGGGACTCTTCATTAACCCAGAAAACTAAGTAGAAGAAAACGAACCTGTAAATCTAATATCTTGCCCAGCAACCTTGGTACGTAAGAAAAAATTCACACAATCAGGAACCTGGGATAACCATGATTTGCTAGATTCCTGAGACAGTTCTAAGTTCCACAATCTTGTTTCACTGTCGCTTAAATCGTTGGCCAACCAATGCTTATTATAATTAGACTGGAAGGTGGGGAGAGGAAAAAAATAAGATAGCAGAAAGGAGGGAAGAGGTTTTGCTAAAGCTGAATTGAACTGAATTATCTCCTCTGACTACGTCATTCTGAGAATTATTAAAAAACCCACCAAGTAAGCATGGGCAGTCCCCCACACATAAGGTAAAAGGGTTAATAATACAAGCACAGGTACCTCAGCATCTTCTGATATGCAAGATACTATCAGCAGTGATGAAACTAGTTATGGTTGGTTCATAAATGCATATGAAGAACTGACTAGAGGGGCACCTGGGTGGCTCAGTTGGTTAAGCGACTGCCTTCAGCTCAGGTCATGATCCTGGAGTCCCGGGATCGAGTCCCGCATCGGGCTCCCTGCTCAGCAGGGAGTCTGCTTCTCCCTCTGACCCTCTTCCCTCTCGTGCTCTCTATCTCTCATTCTCTCTCTCAAATAAATAAATAAAATTAAAAAAAAAAGAACTGACTAGAAAGAAAACATGGCACACTTAGGCAACTGAGAATAGTTCTGTTTGATAGAAACATAAGCAAGACTTTTTCCTTATTGATCCCATCTTCATCTCTGTTAAATTCTTCCTGAAACATCTTACCATACCAGTCCAGTTCTTCCTGATCACTCTGTACAGACACCACCAGGACCTTTACCTGGCCTATCTCATTGCTTTCTTAATTGGCTAAATCATGCTGAAGTGTTTCAACTTTTAGAATCAAGGAATAAAATAAATATCACTTTGGTTAGAATGAACGTTCCTGTGGACTACTACCTGCCATAGGCAAGAGAGACAGAGTAATGTGTATAGGGAATTTAGCCTTTGTAAATTATGCCCGCATTTGTATTTTTTTTATTTTACAAAATGTGGACAAACTTTTGTTTTAATTTTGTAGTTACTGTACACATGTAATTTAAGCAGTCAAATAATAGTGTAAGGGCTGTGCCACAAATTTCCCCACCAATAATATCTGCTCCTTTACCTGTTTATCTTTCTTTCTTTTTTGTTTTTGTTTTTGTTTTGAGAAAGAGATAGTGCACACACACACCAGCTGGGGAGGGGCAGAGGGAGAGAGAATCCTAAGCAGGCTTCCCACTCAGCACAGAGCCCAATGTGGGGCTCGATCTCACGACCCTGAGATCATGACCTGAGCCAAAATCAAGAGTCGGACTCTTAACCGACTGAGCCACCAGTGCCCCTATTTATCTTTGTTTCTAAATAATATTCTTAGGCTACTATTTCTTCAGTTTTAGATTTTATCTGACTATCTGCAATGGAAAATGAGAATTTTTTTCTTGCCATCATATTCTCTCCTTTGTCTCCTCTTTATCTTCCTATGTAGTTATAACATAATTTCATTCAATCAGTATTCAATGTTTACATTATTATCATGTTGTTAACATTATTCACAGCAGACTACACAGTATACCATAAAGACATTTTCTTTATGGTACAATATTTGTTTTCTCTGGCAATCATTGCCTCAAATTTTCATTTGTGTAAGTTTCTGGGATTCATCCCCAGACTCTCTGAAAGAAGTGTAAACATCCTTCTAGTTCATTTAGACACATCAAATAATCTAGCAGTTGCATTTTAGTTGTTTTACTGACATCCTACTGGAGACCCACGTTGGCCAGCTCCCATCTAGTTCAATGCCTGTTAAATGCTGAGACTTCCCTTCTCCCTCATCCTATATTGCCTTCTCTGTTTCAAAGACCCTATGTCTCTTCTCTTGACTCACTCACTTGTTTTTGCAGACACTCTCACCAAATTTCTTTTCTTTTTTTCCAAATATTATTATTATTAAAGATTTTATTTATTTATTTGACAGAGAGAGAGAGAGAGAGAGAGCACAAGCAGGGGAAGTGGCAGGCAGAGGGAGAAGCAGACTCCCCACTGAGCAAGGAGCCCGATGGGGAACTTGATCCCAGGACACTGGGATCATGACCTGAGCCGAAGGCAGACGCTTGACGACTGAGCCACCCAGGTGCCCCTTTTTTTCAAATATTATAAATTTGTACAGACAATGGAAACTATTTCTTTGGGTTTTTTTTAACTCCCTATTTTTCATACTTGAATTTTAATGCAACTTGCGTAATATCTGAACATCAAATACCACCAATCTCCATAGATCACCCTTTGAGACTTTTACTGTGTTAGTTCAAAAATCAACCAAAAACACAATTATACTTAGACCTATTCTCGTTGCTATGAGAAATAGAAAAACATGACACACAAGGAGTTTATAGTCTGACTGAGAGGTGTGGTAGTCACAATAATGGCCTTCCAAAGATGGTCACATCCAAACTATTAGAGTTTGTGAATATATTGTTACATGGCAAAAGGGAATTAAGGTGCAGATGGAATTGGGGCACAAATTCCTGGGTGGCTCAGTCATTAAGCATCTGCCTTTGGCTCAGGTCATGATCCCAGGGTCCTGGGATCGAGTCCCGCATTGGGCTCCCTGTTCCGCAGGAAGCCTGATTCTCCCTCTCCCCCTGTTTCTGTTCCCTCTATCGCTGTCTCTCTCTCTCTCTCTGTCAAACGAATAAACAAAATCTTAAAGAAAAAAAAAAGGTGCAGATGGAATTAAGGTTGCTCCTCAGCTGGCCTTAAAAGAAGGAATTGATGATGATGATGATGGTGATGGGTTCAATGAAATCACATTGTTCAATGAAATCACAAACGTCCTTAAATATGGAAGTAAGAGGCAGAAAGTCAGAGTGTTAGAATGATGCAGTGTGAGAAAGGTTTGACTGGCCATTGTTAATTTTGAAGGTGGAAAGTGGCCGTGATCAAAGGGATACAAGTAGTCTCTAGAATCTGGAAAAGACAGAAAAACAGATTCTCCCCTACCACCTCCAGAAAGGACCACAGCCCTGCCAATCATTTTCACCCATTGAGACCCATTTCAGACCCCTGAACTACAAAACAGTAAAATAATAAATTTATGTCGTTCTAAGCCACTAAGTTTGTGGTAATTTGTTATAGCAGCCATGAGAAACTAATACAAGGAGATAAGATAACTATACACACACAATTAGCAGTTCCATCAAGTAGGATTATGTCATTACCAGCTTAAATTGTGTAGTTTGTATAAAAGGTAAAGGAAATCCAGAGACACGAATGTGTAATGACATTCATTGAACATGTACGAGATGCCAGGCACATGTAAGATGCCTTAAGTCTGACGTCTCAGTGGGTTAATTCCAGTGATTTGATAGTTGTAAAGGAAAGATGGAAAATAGCGAAAGACAATTGCCTCTTCATAAGAGGCTTACATACTCATCAGATGTGAATTTAAGTGGAATTTAGGGGGTTGTGCTCTGTTTTAATTGTTTTGCAGAATGTTCCATTTAAAGTAGTGATCACTTTTTAAAGTATGGCTGAGCATGGACCTCAGTCTTGAGTTGAAAGCAAATGCCTTAACTCCATCCATTCCTATGCACCATTAAACACGCAGAGATACAAAGACGCGTACACCTGGACTGAACTAGCCAGCCTACTGAAGCGCCGGGGAGAAGTTTGTATGCTGACAGTATCTGGCATGATGTGCATTAACTTGGTTGAGTTTTATTTATTTTTATTTATTTGACACACACACACACAGAGAGCACAAGCAGGGGGAGCAGGAGAGGGAGAAACAGGCTCCCTGCTGAGCAGGAAGCCTGATGCGCAGCTCGATCCCAGGACCCGGGGATCATGACCTGAGCTGAAGGTAGATGCTTAACCAACTGAGCCACCCAGGCACCCTCTGGTTGAGTTTTAAGTATGTGAACAAATATGTTCAAATCTCTTCATGAAAGCACATTCTCTCTGAGCCATTGATGCATGCCACCTGAAACCTGTAGTTAAACAAAGACAGAACAATTGTTCTAGTCCCCTAAAGTAATCTGTTGAGTCAGCGATTTTATTTCCTCTCACTAAGTAGAGTTTGGTCTTAGAGCTCCAGAAATTAATTACTTATTTGGATGCAAACTTATACCAAAGAGCAGAATTGAACATTGACTCTTCCTTATTAAAGAATATTAACCCTTCACATGAGGATAAGGTGTCTTTCAAAGTCACCTTGCTTAAATCCTCCTAAAACAATTCTACCTCAAAAGCAGTACAAAAAAAAGAAACGCTCACCTATGCATTCCTTTCACATGCTTTGGATATATCTTGCTATATTTTTGCTTTTCTTTGCAAAAAGCATCGCCAGCTTTCTCGCCTGCAGGTATTCACCAGACATATAATCTTTTCTCTGAGAATCTGAACTGTTGTTAGTGATTGGAATTCCAAGGCAAACAAACATGCCAAGAAATGACTACAAGGGCCTGATTATCCTATAAGAATATTCTTCAGTCCTTAATTATTTCTCGCATTTGGCCTTAGCATCAACAAAACCTTCTTCCCTTCACTCCATAGGAAGTTGCAATAATGTTTTCACTGGAGGCTCCAGTTGCCAGGGCTGGTAGGTATCCACAGTGCCAGGAGTCCTACTACAGTGCCAAGAATATGGGAGTTTTTAAAAAGAGGAGTGTGGGTTTTCAAAAATGACATTAAACAACTCCCTTATGTAACTCAAGACATTCCTTGTCTGGCCTCTCCCTGGTTGCAAGTTCTTGTGGTTTACAGTAAATAGAGGAGAAAGAAAGATGAATCCTCTGTCCTGACTGCTTTGTCTCATATGCCATTTGAAGAGAAGCATCATGCATTGGCAGTGCAACCCTTTTTTTTTTCTTCACATACTCCAGACTCAAAAAGAGAAACTACACCAAAATCCAAGGAAATGGAAGAAAAAGATCAGAAGATGGAGGTCAGTAAATATATTAAAGGATTAAGGGCCAAGGAGGAAAGAAAAGAATTCTAAAAGACCGTCCGTTCATTAGATTAGATTGTTTAAGCAAGTCAGCAAGCCAATGGGCTTGGGAAGCTCTAGGGTTTTTGTTTGGTAATGTTTTTTAAGTTTTTAGCCTCTTAATAGCTGAGTTACATATTTGGTTAATTAATGTTTAACCAATAGAGCATATATAGTTTCAAGTTCTTAAAATGAAAAAGACTCAAGGCCAGGAAATATTATATAAGGGAATATTTTGGTGAAGACAATCAGGACTTGAATAATATCTTCCTTTGTTTCTCAGGATTACAAATCTATCTTCTGGTTTTAGACACAATGTTTTAATTATACTCTATGCTATTTCTTTAGGGATATTTGAAAGGGAAAAATGTTGATTTTTTTTTTTTTTTTTTTAGTAACTTTGCTGGAGTGAATTGAGTGAATGGCAATAACCCCCTTCAGGAGAATTTTCCAGAAAAAGGAAACATTTTAAGAAAAAGGAAATTTTGGGGATGCCTGGGGGCTCAGTTGGCTGAGCGTCTGCCTTCTTTGGCTCAGCTCATGATCCCAGGGTTTTGGGATGGAGCCCCATGTCGGGCTCCTTGCTCAGCAGGGAGCCCGCTTCTCCCTCTCCTTTTGCCTGCAGCTCCCCCTGCTTGTGTGCTCTCTCTCTCTGTCAAATAAATAAATAAAATCTTAAAAAAAAAGAAAAAAGAAATTTTCAAAATTAAATTCTGAACTAAGAAAGCAGTATAATCTATTTTAAATTAGCATTTTATAATAAAGTAAGTATAAAAAGGAAGGATTTTATATTGTTTTCCTAGCTGCAGAAGATCCTATTCAATTCACTGAAATATTAAGGAATAAAGGAGCTAATGTTTACAGAGTACCTACTGTGTGGTTTACAGAGTGCCTGCTACGTTGTGGGCACTGTGTGGTCATTTAGAGTGCGTGGAAACCTTAATTAGGTACCAGTATCCTCATTTTTCAGATGAGAAAACTGTAGTTCAGAGAGGTGAAGCAATTTTGTCTGAGTGCATATGATTTATAATTGACAGGACCAAAAAAAAAAAAATCCAGATCTGTCTTAGTCCAAAGCATGTCATCATTCCACTCCCGCCCCTGACTGTGCCCTCAGGGAGTTAGCTGTCTAATGGTAGATATGACAAACACTCATAAACATATATACTATTAATACCTTTAGAGATGAATATCTTGGTACTTCAAAGGAGAGAGAGAGAGGTCTTTGGGTTGGAAATGGCAAGCCTAGCCTCAGGCTTCTGAATAGAGTATGGTTTGGAATAATTTGCACTGCAGAGTGGCAACCACCCCACCAAAACCCTACAGCCCCACGTTAGAGTCCTGCTGACCGGAAAAGACACATCTGATTAGGACACGTGAGCTAGTGTCCTAGCTCCTGAAAACATCTCCCTGAAAAAAGGCTAGGCCTAGCACATTTCTGACTTCTGCTATGGATACCTGCTCTGGCTCTTGACTGGCTCACCGGCTGTATTCATTTTCTCCACTTGCCACCTTTCTCACTAAAGCCAGCCTCTTCGGTTCATTCTCAGTTCCTCAAACACTCCAAGCTCTCTCTTACCCGCCCTCCCATTTTCGGGCTTTTACACATGCCCGTACCTGCGATGTTCTTCAGCACTGCAGTGTACTCCCATACCTTCCCTCCACTCCCCCTTCCCTATCCATCAGGATACTTAGACGAAATCACCAGAAATTGACCCTGGCTGGTTTAAACCTAAGAGAAATGCATTGGAGTATATTGAGTGGTTCACAGAATTTCCAGGAAGGCTGGAATACCAGGTTTGGAGAACAAGAAAAAGAGCCAAGCAAAGCTGGATAAACAGAACTTCTGGCAACATCACGCCTAGAACCAGTCTGAAGAGAACTCTGTTGCCTTTGCCTCTGAATGCAAAGCTCTCTTACACAAGGGAATCCTGGAGTCGTTGCCCCAGAAACTGAAGGTTGGCATTGCCACCAAAAAAAATTCTTGGCTCTGCTTCTTGGTATCACTGGCTCTTGATTCACTGCCTTGGGTAGGTAACTCTGTTTGTCCAAGCCTGGGTCATGCACCTAAACCCTAATGCAAGGAAGACTAGGAAAGTGAGTTAGAGTGGGCTTTGGAGAAGCCTGCTTCTTACCAAGATTCACATAGTGGGAAGGCCTTAAATACAGGAAAGGAGTTCAGTTGCCTAGTAGCCAAAAAATTCCATTCCTTCTTCCCCTGCTTGCCTTTTCAAGGCTGGCCACTTTATAATTCAGGTCTTTGTACTAACCCCTCAGAGGCTTTCCCTTGACCGCCTTATCTTAAAAGATCTTCGGTCTGTTATTATCTGCACCAGGTTTGTTCCTTCATAGCACTTATCACAGTTGATCATTATTTTTTTGGACTATATGGTTCAGGAGTACAGGGACCTTGCTGTATTGTTCACATTGTTTCCTGGTGCCCAGGACCATGCCTCACACACAGCACTCTGTGTAAATGGTTGTTGAGTGAATGAGTACATTCATTAATACGTAGAAGGCAGAGACTCTATCTGCTTAATTTTCTTTAGATTAAATGTAGCTTTACATTGAAGAGGGAGTTTCCACAAATTACACTGGGAATTAATCAAATTACTTTAAGGCAGAGCCACAGTCTTATCAATCAGCACGATACCACGTACAATTTTGCATGTTGGTAATATTTACCTAACTGGCATATTATCATGCTATGGGTTTTCACTCAGCAGTTTCTGCTCAAAATTAGCCACTTCTCTTACCTGAAAACACAGAGATTTAAAAAAATACTTCTTAAAATGTATATCTTGTTTTCTGTAACAAATTAGATATAATCTTGTATGCTATTATATGCCAAGTGTTTTCCTTCCTTTTTTTAAAGATTTTATTTATTTATTTGAGACAGGGGGAGCCCACTGTGGGGCTTGATCCCAGGACCCTGGGATCATGACCTGAGCCAAAGACAGGCGCTTAACTGACTGAACCACCCAGGCGTCCCCGAAGTGTTTTCTTATACAGAACTTCATAACTGAAATCCAGAAGTGGCATTCGTGACTAATGGCTTTCCATCGGTGTCATTATACCTTTTTAAGAATGTCTTCCCCACCATTACACTGTTGAGTCCCTTAATGGTGCCTTCCTTTGTGCTTTTATCAACTGCAGCAGCTCAATAAACATGTTTTTAATTCACCATTAGCTTTATAGTAATGTGTGTTATCATCCAGGCGCCACTTCCAACGAGCTGGCTCCTGGCCCTGTGCCTCTGGATTTGGAGTATGGGCTAGTACTTCTCCACCACAAGAGACCTTGACTTCTAGGGTCTTGTCTTATAGATTTTTGCATTTTCCATAATGTTCAACATAGGTCTGGACACAACACATATTTTTACTTGGTGAATGTTGGCTGCATGAGGCTAGTGGCTATTTTAAAACCTCTTTTAAATATGTGTGTGTTCTATCGCCCCCTCCCGTGCAGTGCCCCGCCTGCGCTGTCTCCGGTAACTGCAGCTCTCTCCCTGTCCCACCACCCCAGGACGTCTAGAGCTTACACTAAATGGGCTTTTACGGGTCCTTTTCCCATTTACAAAATTGTGTACAATATTTTGTGTGTACGTGAATTTATTCAAGGAGAGATTGCATTTTCCATCCACTTTTCTAATGAGTTAGAAAAGTTTAAGAATTACTGCTCCAAAGGTTTCTCAATCTCAAATTGTCTGTTGGAAGTATAGGTAGAGAAAGATTCTCCCTACACGCATACTTCCTCTATCCCTGTATTCCCTGGAAAAGTCGTCATAGTTGTAACAGTAATAATAAAAAACATAAACATCGTGGACACTTACTATGTGATAGTCACTTTTCCAAATACTTTTCACGTATTTCTTTTTTCTTTCCTTATTTCACCCTGAAGCCCTATGCAATAGATAAGTCAGCTACTAAAAAAAAAAAAAAAACCGTTTTAAAATATAAATTAGAACATGTAACGCCTTGGGTTAAAAATACATCAGTGATTCTCTGTTGCCATCAAGATAACCCGCAGGCTCATTAGCATTCGTGATGTAGACCCTGACTCCACTTCCACCACTTTTGCACAGTGCACAGCTCCAAGAGGCAGACTATGGACCAGATGGCAGAAGTTTCCACTTCTGTTTTTAAACAGCAGAACCTTTTTTTTTTCTTTTTACTAACAAAATTGTCATTAACCCTGATACGCAAGATAGGTAAGACCACATTTTCTCAGCATGGGTTTATTTCACGCATTCAGCTTTATAACATTTAACATTTACTTCTTACATAAGTTAGTCAAACAACACACTTTTGAAACTGGGGTTAATGGAGTTAATTGCAGTCTTTATGGCAATGTAGACTCCGAAGAAATTTGAATCAGAGGCTTATGGCCTTTCTAAAAATACTCATACAGGTTTCAGGGATTCTATGGAACACAGTTTGACAAACACTGCTTCAGCCTCAAATTCTTCCCACAAGGCAAGCCTTTCTCAGCCTTAACTGTCCAAAAGCTGCTAAAGATGCCATATCCTTTGATGTCACATTTCCTACGTCTGTTATATGGATGACATCATGCTTTCTTCGAATGTTTGGATCTTTCTGAGGGGTTTTTATATCCACACCTGTGTGAACACCTTTCTCTCTAGGACCATCTAACTCTTCTTTGCCAACTCCTCCTCTGGGTCCTGCTGTCTCATCACCCAGAGCCATTCACTGTTGACATATTGGCTAATTTCACCCTAGTTTTTTCCCTCTGTATAATTGTTTACAAGTAGTTGAAGTCATACTTTATATATAAACTTATATTCTTACATTTTTCACTTGCCATTATAACAAGACAGTAATGTTTTCTCACATCATCCAACTCTATGAAACATGATTTCAGCAGTGGAAAATGTTTCTGCCATGTGGCCTATGCCACAGTTGACTCCAGTTATTCTCTGTAGTTGGATATCCAGATTGCTTCTAATTGTTCACAATTATTTTTAAAGGTCATGAAAATGTTTGTAAATATTATTTTTAAAAATTTTTGGGGGGTGCCTTCGTGGCTCAGTTGGTTGAGCGTCTGCTTTCAGCTCAGGTCATGATCCCAGGGTCCTGGGATTAGTACCCATGTCAAGCTCCCTGCTCAGTGGGGAGCCTGCTTCTTTCTCTCCCTCTGCCAGCCGCTCTGCCTACTTGTGCTCTCTCTCTATGTCTCTGTCAAATAAATAAATAAAATCTTTAAAAATAAATAAAATTATTTTTGTAGGATGGACTTTCAGATATTGAACAAACTGTTTAATGATGCAAACATTTTTCAAGCACTGAAAATTATTTTCCTAAAAGCAGCAACATTGTGTACACTTATTGAAAGCAGATAAGAATATCCGTCCACCTCTTGAGGCCAAAAGTTTTAAATAGTTTCTAACATGAGAGCTACAAAGTTATACTTCCTTATTTAAATTTGTGTATCTTCACTACTAGGAATTGATCATTTTCACACATATTAGCCATTTGTATTGCAAACTATCTTTTTCTTTGCCTATTTATTTCTGAGTATACTAGTAATTTTTCTCTGATTTCCATGAGTTCTCTGAATGTCACAAAATAATTTATAAGTAGTACATTCATTGATTTTAATCTAAATGTTTTGCTATACAGCTGCTTGAAAACAATATATCAAGCTTCACTCCTAATCTTCCTTGTTTACTTTGTAACAATGAGAAAGGCAAGATTCCAGTTTGTGACATCTGAACTATTAGAATTGTAAATCTGTAAGGTCCAAAGTAGTAAGTACTACTGTAATTACATTGTAATCCATCCAAAATTCAATGACTATTTCCTGAGAGCCCATCATGGGCTAGACTTGTTCTTAGGGCTGGGGACACAATGGCACCAAGCAAGGTAGGGGCCTGCGCCCTGCAATTTACTGTCTTCACTCAGGTACCTTGATGGTCTAGAAAACACCTGAAAGCAGCCTAACTGATGACACAAATACTGTTCTTTTTAAATTGTGCGATTGTGCAGAGAAAAGCTTCGTAGGCAGTAAGTTAAAATGATGAGGGGGCTATTAGAGAGTTACAAAGGGCACCTGGTGATAGCTGATGTGATAACCTCTCTGGCCCCAAAGTCCTAGAAGCTGACAGTTGGGATCATCTAACTCTACCTACTCCTTCATTTCTATTCTAGTTTCTAAGATTAATTTGGCTCCAGGGTTTGGGAAATATAAGGACAAGCGGACCCATACCTTTTTGGCTCAGCCTAAAGTCACGCTTAATGCTGATCCAGTTCTCACCTTATATCTTTTAGCAACTTTTTTTAGGCCACGTGTGACTGAAGGAATGATGGTTTCATTCAGTGAGACTGGGCACAGGGGAGTTAGCAGGCTTGCTGGGAAAAATGACAGGTCAGTTTTGGATATGTTGAATTTGAGGTGCCTGTAGGATCTCCAGAAGATATCCAGTGGAGTTAAGATATATGGCTGGAGAACTCAGGAGATAGTGTTACACTGCATAAATATTTCCTAGTGTATAAATATATATATTTATATATTACATATATATTATATTTATACATACGCAGAGACATTTTTATTTATTTTTTGAGAGAGAAAGAGAGTGCATGTGCACGAGTTGGGGGAGAAGCAGAGGGAGAAAGAGAGAAAGAATCCTAAGCAGGTTCCATCCTCAGTGCAGAGCCCAATGCAGAGCTCGATCTCACGACCCTGAGATCATGACCTGAGCCAAAATCAAGAGGCAGATGCTCAACTGACTGAGCCACCCAGGCACCCCCACACAGACAGCATTTTAAAAGCTAAGCATCTGTCAGTGATCAAGATTTCTGGAAAGAGGGCACCTGGGTGGCTCAGTTGGTTAAGCGACTGCTTTCGGCTCAGGTCATGATCCTGGAGTCTCAGGATCGAGTCCCGCATCAGGCTCCCTGCTCAGCAGGGAGTCTGCTTCTCCCTCTGACCCTTCCCCCTCTCATGTGCTCTCTCTCTCTCATTCTCTCTCAAATAAATAAATAAATAAAATTTAAAAAAATCCTCAACTTCCTTTAAAAAAAAAGATTTCTGGAAAGATCACTGAACAAACCAAAGTTTTTTTCCCATTATGCATATCTGTACATGTTGTTAATCAACAGTTCTGTATAATTAGAAGTTCATTTCCATGTTAATGTAGAAAGTCATAACCATGCTGAAATTTGCCTGAAGTCAGTAAGGTCAAATGTTGAATAAATATTTATTCAAAGAGGAATATTACAGGTCAAGCCATCTAACCTGAAAATTAATCAATCTGGGTCTGATTTGAACTTCACATAGGGTTTGTGGTTGTTTAATAAGGTTTTGCCTGCCGATCAGTAATTATTTTCTACCCTTACCCTCAAAAGACAACATATTGAATACCCAGTAGTAACCTTAAAACAATAATACAAGATTGATTCTACCACAAGAAACCAAATCAACACAAGAGATTCTGGGGGTGAAAGAGTATCTCCCTAGCACACTTGGGGGGGTACATGCTCCTTTAATGGGGCACTCATAATTCCCATTACAGTTAATGTGTGTATCAGGAGGCATGCAAGCCTTGCTTTCTCTATCAGAAAATGATTCCTTTTCTGTTGATCTTCTGTGTTTTCATTCTACCTTTTAAAACCATTACACCAGACAGAGTTTTGAGTGCATTATAGGTAACTTTCAGAAGCCATCATTACCTCCTCTCTCTTAACCACATAATAGGGGGTAGAAAAGTGAGAGCACAGTATATACACCACGCTGAGGAGAAGGAACTTGCCTTGAATTTTTGAACCCTCAGCCTATTTTCTGTAATGCTCAGTGGTGAATCACTCTTAAGTGCTCCATCATTCACTAGGATATGTGCTTCCTGCCAAAGGTTACCAGATTACAAAAGTATCCTCAGCTCAGAAGGGACTCATAATTTACCATCACCTTATTTTGACACTAAGAAAGAAAATATGTGCATCAAGACAAGTAGAGGAAATAATGAAAAAAAAAACCTATATTAAGTTAACAATGCAGCAAACACTCCAAAGGGAAAAATACAGACTAGAACAATAATAAGGATGATAGAAAAGTAATGCTGTTAAATTATGAGGAGAGATTTGCTGGCCAGCTCATGAACACTCCCTTGAGTGAAGATAGTTTCTTAAAGAACTTCATTTAGGCATGAGAGGAAATGGGAAAGTTAAGATAGTTCCCAAAGTTGGAAGAAAATAGGTAGTTGTGCCAATGCCTGAAAGACAAGGTCAAATACATTTCTTGAAGGTGAAGGAAGTATCTGGAAAATTTTAAAAACACAAATGACTTTGGAAGGAGCTGTTAACATACAAAAGATGAACAATGTAAGGTCACAAAGGCAGGGTGGTAGAAACTTCATGAACTTAGATCATCAAAGTGAAATATTAGCAGATTAACATGTAGAAAAAATAGGAGGGATACAGTATTTATGAAAAGGTCCTGGGAAATGCTGCATGCTCTTTGCCTGGTAAAAAGGCCATGGGAATGTGTATCTTAAATTTTAGTATATTTCATTTTAGCAAAGTTATAACCAAACAAGTGACATTTTACACAAGAACACTAAAAGTATAATTACCAGAAAGCTTCATGCATTGCTAATGCAACTACTTCTTTTTTGCAACATAATTTCATCATAAACTTTGATGAAAATGTATATCACAAGGTTGTCAACAAACATTTATAAATGCTATAGTAGACTGCCTGGGAAAGACTTATTGAAGCCCCTACAGTATTTTGAGATGCCTGGATCACTGAGTAGTATAACACATTTCTATTCCTTGCAAATTCCTTCCTCTTCTGATTTGGGTGTTGTATTTTTCTGATGGTTTATATGTTTGTTGGTTGGTTTAAAAGTGCCAGAGTTCAATATGCTACTTTTTTCTTAACATTTTATTAAGTATAACATATATACAGTAAAGAAGACCCTTCATAGGGGTAGAATTTTTTACAGATTATATAAATACATAAAATTTATATACTTTTAATATGTACAATTGTACAATAAATTTTATAGATTATATAAATTTATGTAACCTACACCCAAACCAAGATATGTAACATTACCAGCACCCTCAAACTTCCCATGCCCCTTTCCAGTCAGTACCTCCATGCCTTCATAGCTACTATTCTGACTTATATAGCATTAGATGAGTTTTACCTGCTTTAAAATTTCATATAAATGAAACCCTGCAATGGTTGCTTTTATAAAATTTTCCATAAGTGGGCATATTGAGTTCAAGTGTAATTCTGGATATGAATGTGTTCAACAAATGCATTTCCCCTCTATTTCTACCCTCTTTTACAAACTATTCTGAGAAGTTTTAAAATGCAAATCCCCCCAGCCATTCCCCCAAAACAAAAAACCCCTTCAGTACTAATGCTAACTATGACTCCTCTCAGCCCTGCCAATTTAAGTAGAAGTGACATAGTGGTTTGAACTAATATCTGGAGTAGGGGCCTTTTCTTAGCCATTACAGTCTTTCTAATCAATGCTGATAATGAGGATTTCTTTAAAGTGTTAAAATGAAATAAAACAAAAATATGTGTGGGTTCTTTTTGTGCTTTTTGTTTACACATTTACTTATTAAAAAAAAAATTAAATGGACCACAGGAGAAAGTCTTTGTTTTACCCTAGGTCCCAAGACAACTAACCCTCTTCTCTAGAAACATTCATTATTCTTAGGAGATAAAATTTTGAAATAAAAAACAAACATTCCAGCAGAAATACAAAATTCTCTTAGGTAAATTCAAATGAGCAAGTGTTATGTTTCTTTCATCTGATGGATAAACTTTTCCACAATTCCATTGAGTCTCTTTCAGATGATAAACTAGAAACATTCATTATTAATTCACTTCTTGTGTATTTTTGTAAAAATAGTAAACACATGGATGTGTTTCTTCTTTTCTACACACATGGAATAACTCTAAGCAAACTACCCTGTACACTACTCTTTCCAATTATAAATTATATTGGAAGTTACTTGCCATCAGCATATAGAGAACCACTGTGCCGATTTTAATGGCTTCATAGTACTGCGTTCTATGGCTCTATCCTTATTTACTTGATCAGATTTTAGGATTTGAAAAACATCCTTATTTGGCCAGTGATTCTTTAATCACAATGAGATAGAAATTTTAGGACACTAAGAGACAGAAATTAGCTAAAAGATTTTACATATCCTTTATTCCAATTAAGCGGATGGAAATTTCAAACAATATCTGGATACTTCCCACACCACTTTCAGCTCCCTGCCTGAAAGCAGGAGTCTTCAGCTGATGTAGTTACCCGGGTGCGTAGGATCAAATAATAGTGGGCGATGGGGAGCGGGGTGGTTGCACATGGTTTTAGAGAAACCAGACTCTACAGAATAATCTTGGCTACTCTTCTTTTTTTTTTTTTTTAAAGATTTTATTTATTTATTTGAGAGAGAGTGAGAGAGAGAGCCCAAGAGGGGGTAGGGTCAGAGGAAGAAGCAGACTCCCTGCTGAGCAGAGAGCCCGATGTGGGACTCGATCCCGGGACTCCAGGATCATGACCTGAGCCGAAGGCAGTCACTTAACCAACTGAGCCACCCAGGCGCCCTTGGCTACTCTTCTAATGAAAGGAAGAGTATTCTGACCTTTTAAAAAAGCAGTAGTTTCAAGACTGAAAGTTTTCCCCCTGAGATCAGGAACAAGGCAAGGGTGTTCTTTTTCACCACTTTTATTCGACATTGTACTGGACGTTCTAGCCAGAGAATTAGGCAAGGAAAAGAAATGCATCCAAATTGGAAAGGAAGAAGTAAAGCTATTTCTATTTATAGGTGACATAATCTTATAGGTAGAAAATCCTAAAGAATCTACCAAAAAGCTGTTAGAGCAAATAAATCCAGCAAAGTTGCAGGATACAAGATTAACACACAAAACTCAGCTGTATTTTTATACACTAGCAACGAACAATCCCAAAAGGAAATTAAGGAACTTATTACATTTATAATAGCATTTAAAAAAGTAAATGCTTAGGTAAAATTTAACCAAGGAGGGCAAGACTTGTACACTGAAAACAAAACAAAACAAAATATTGCTGAAAGAAATCAAAGGGCTAAATAAATGGAAAGATATTCTGTGACTGTAGATTGGAAGATTTACTATTGTTAAGATGGCTATCTTCCCCAAACAGATCTACAGATTTAACACACTCTCCACCAAAATCTTAATGGCCTTTTTAGCAGAAATAGAAATATTCATCCTAAAATTCATATGGAATTTCAAGGTATTCCAAATAGCCAAAACAATCCTGAAAAAGAACAAAATTGGAGGTCACACACTTCCTGAGTGCAAAACTTACTACAAAGCCACAGTAACCAAAACACTTCCATTGCTCTAAAAAGTTCCCTTATGCCCCCTTGGCAGTGAGTCATTCTTTATTCCAGCCCCAGGCAACAACTGATTTGCTTTTGTCATAGTTCTGCCTTGTCTAGGATTTCACAGAAATACAATCATACAGTATGTAGTCATTTCTGTCTGGCTTTGACTTAGCATGATGTTTTGAAGATTCATTCATGCCATTACACATACGAGTAGTTCATTCCTCTCTGTTGTTGAGTAGTGCTCCAACATCATATGGCTATATTAGCATTTTATCTGTTCGTCAGTTGATGGACATTTAGGTTATTTCCAGGTTTGGCTTTTTTGTTGTTGTTGTTTTGTTTTGTTTCCTTTCTTCTCTACAGTTCCATTCTGCAGTGTCAAGGTCTAGATTTCATGTATTCCATTTGCAACTAATTGGAATTCTTGAATCTGTGGATTGGTGATTTTTCCCCATTGTGAAAAAGTGCCTTTTTGGATATTTCCTCTGCTCTCTTCTCTCTCCCTTTCCCTTCTAGAACTTCATTAGATGCTTGTTAAACCTCTTCCTATCCTCCATGTTTCTAATCTTTCTTCCATATTACCTTTTTGTCTCTCTGTACTGCATTCTGGATAATTTCTTTAGTACTACCTTCCAATACAAATATTTTCTCTTCTTGATCTACCCCTAATATTTCTAGGACCCTGGAAAAAAGTACAAATGAAAGGACACATACTATAGAGACACATTTAAAAGTCAGAAATCAAACTAACAAAAAATTAAATAAAATATATTCCTTCCTCCTATCTTGACAAAAACCAGGTTTGAATTTAAAATTCTTGGATACCTAGAGCTCTGCCCTATAATATGGTGGCACAGGGAATGCTGACTCCTAACTGCTAACTCCAAACCCCTCTCCTTTTATCCTCAGCTCCATTCCATACTGCAACGGCCATTGAATGTACACACTTGGGCAGCCGACCTACAAATCCAAGTCCCATCATAGTCCTATGAGAGCCATTTCTTGGCCACCCCCTGAGAGTGCAGGCCACCCCCTGAGAGTGCAGGCTACCCTCAGGAGGAGAGACCTGGAGAAGAGGTCTCCATAAGGAACCGGAAGCAGGCCTGGGATGATTTGAGGTGGTAATTTCAGGGTCCCTGATGTCAGAAGTATGATCTCTAAGGGGGCATATAGATTTCATATGAATGGCCATATCCTTAGCCATTCATATTCCTTGGGGCTGCATAAAGGCCAGAGCTGACTCCAAAGTACAGGGCCCAAGATTTGGTATAAGTGTAGTACTGCCCTCTTTAGCTATGTTCAACTCATCTCTTGAGTCTTTTATTTTAGTTAGTATATTGTTAATTTCCAGTTGAGCTAGTTGGTTCTTTTTAAAATCTGCTGTTTTAGTCATATTTTTAGTTCTTTTATCTTTTATAATAGTTAACCATATTTATTTTATATCCTGTGTCTGATATTCTAATATCAGAAGTCTTTGTGGGTCTTATTCTGGTATCTGTTGTTTTGGTTGGTTGGCTCTTGCTTTTGGTGCCTCCTTTGTGTGTTTTGTGATTTTGAGCTCATATTTCTTGACATTTATCCATGTAGAATTCTTCAAAGTGTTGAATTTTCTTCAAAGCTTGGAATAAGAGGAGCCCCTCCAAAAAGATTCATGTTTGCTTCTCCCAGGCACCTGAGTACATGATAAGTCTGGATAACTTTAAATCACATTTTCAGCCCATGTTTTTATGAACCATCCAGGTACTGAAATTTCAGGCTGAAAAGCCATGTGAGGGCCCACCTGTGATTGCACATTCTCAGAAATTTGCCTCCTCATTCCCATTCCATCAGTGCCAAAGTTGCTAGGCATTTCTTCAGGAGTGGCGGTAGATTTCTCACATCAAGGATGTATTCTGAGGTTTCCTTTTGAGATAGCAGTCTAGAGTAGGCCTTGGGCTTTGTCTCTTGTGGTCTCCTGCCTACAAGCTATGAAAATTCACCAAGTTAGGTATATGCCATCTAGGTTCCCACCTTCTTTTGTCCTAAGTACTCTTTACTTTCTTGCCAGCTCATTAAAGCAAGAAGGAAGGTACTTTATCCTGCATTTTTAATTCTTTTCAGGAGGAAGGCCAACTGGGGTACCTAACCTGCTTTACTGTTCTAAAACCTTAACATTTCTCCAGTCTATTTTTCTTAATTCCCACCGTAAATGCATTGGCTCATACACAAGTAGTTTCTGGCTCCATCTAAAAACCTTCCAAGTATATTCCCTGCTTCTAGTCTCTACCCTGCCTCTTCTCTCCATCTCCCATCCCTTCAATGAAGCTGTATCAATTAGGGTCTCAGAAAGAAACAGAGTTCACCCAGAGTTCAAATAAAGATACTCTGATGAAAGGACCAGTTACAGAAGGGCTGGCAGAGGTAAGTGAGCAAATTAGAGTTGACGAGGCACTTGGAGACTAGCTACAGAGGGGATGCTAAAGAGACAAAAGGAGAAAATAAAGTTTCCAGAGCCCAGTGAAAGGTAGAGCCATGGAGGAGGGGCCACTTGCAAGAGCTGTAGCCAGGAAGGAATGAAGCTACTATTGGAGATATCAACGGAGGGAAGAAGTAGAGAAGAGAAGCCAAATTTCACCTTCCATCTGCCTTCTGATAGAGCAGAAGATGCTTAAGCCTCTCATTAGGCAAACCCAACTACAGGGGAGTCATCAAAGAAGCTGAGGTCACTCCCCAGAGGCATAAAGTTTGGCAAAGAAGGGTAGGAAATGAGTCTAAGGGCCAAAAATATCATCATATCGGACTTTCTTCAAACCCACTTTGAAAGGTCAATGTCTAATATGCTAAACTTATCCTACCATCCTCCTATTTAAAATCTGTCAGTGGATTCACATCATCTTCAGGACTCTAAACTGGGATATGTGACTTTGCCACTGCTTGTGACTTCATTCCCTTGTTCTTGCCCTAGCCTACAGCCATTTTGAATTATTTCCAGATTTTCCAGTAGTCCATGCTCTCATATTATGTACACTGGCCACATTCCTTCCACTTCCTAAGGCAACTTTCTGCATCTTCTTTGCTTGGTTAACTACTATTCAGTCTTTCAAAATCAAAGATTGAGCTCTGGAATCACCTCCTTCTGAAAATTTTCTTTTCCAGAGTGTTTCCATCACTTCTCTACTGAATCTCATTGTAATATTTAGTTGAACTGAGCGTCCTGACAGAGATATGCATTTTAGCTCTTACATACAGCACCCAGTACCATTCCTGGCACATGGTAGGCAATCAATAACAAGTTTTCAAATTAATAAATGAAAACTAAATATTACAAAAGAAGAAAGAAAACAAAAAGGAGTACAGTGTATGGTGATTAACATCACATAATTAAAAAAAGGAGTACAGTTATGGGGCTCTTTGAAATTTTAGGTTATGGGGAAAAGTCTTGAAATTGAAAGAATTTTCTTTCTTGAATTTATTTCTGAGATATTTATCTTGTATGTAGGCAGGGTAAGATAAGGAAAAGACTAGGCACAGGCCTAAGGACTTAGAACTTGAATCCTAAAGGTTAATCCTAGATTTGGGCAATGTCGCTCTAGACTATAGGAAAGACATTGCTTTGGTGTTAGCTTTAATTATTTCCAAATAATGCTTTATTTAAATAAGAAAATTTAAAATGTGTATTGACCCATAAATTTCTGGTAAATTCATATTCCAATAACTTTTCCTTTTTTGTATATTAAAACACCTAACAACTGTGGAAATCATTCTTGCTTGGTTTCAATAGTATAAAATGATTGATTTCAAGAGCGTAAAATTCTCTTTTCAAAAATTCTTGAGAGAAAATCAAAATGCTACCTACCACACTGCAACAAAGTTCTGAAGAATTATTTGCAATGCTGAAAAACATTTATTTATCTATTTATTTATTCCAATAGTAATCATTTTATTTGTAGTCTCAAATGAATATTCCATGTGTACATGATGAAACTAAGGAGAAATAGGGTAATTAGAAGTCTTTATTGCTGGGGTGCTGGGTGGCTCAGTTGGTTGGACCACCTGACTCTAGACTTTAGCTCAGATCTTGATCTCATGGTGCTGAGTTCAGGTCCAGCATTGGGCTCCACGCCTACTTAAAAAAAGTTTTTATTGCTAATTTTCATAACTCTAACATTCCAGCTAAGCAAGTTTACAATTGCACGAGATTCCTAGTAAAAACTGAGTAAAGACTTCCAAATCTTTTTCTAATTAAACACAAATGGTCACATTTCTGACAGACTGCGTTACACATTTTCAAAATTTAGTTTTATATTTTAGCTATTGCCTAAGATGCCACGTGAAACGTCTATAAGGCATTTTTTCTTAAAATTGGTGTATATATCTAAAAAAATGTTCTTCACGTGCAGTGTAATACATAAGTTCACCACCGGAAAATAACCCTTCTTAAAATCCGGCCAATGTTGAGTCAGAGATCTTAATATATAACACATACAACATTGTGAGCACTGACCAGAGGACCAGAATACGTTAAAGGGAAGTGCTGGAAGCTTCTCTTTGGAATACTGAAGATACAAGGCCTTGAAGTGGGAAACCGCAAGCCTAGAAAACACTACACGTCCCAGCATACTTTGCGACGACCATTGACCGTAACTCCCAGAATGCATTGCTCGAGGCACGCAGGTTTCCCTTGTAGCTGGGGATTGTAGTTCTCTCTGGTCGTGTCACTCTGTAAAGCGAGAGTGGTGTGGTTGCTTACCTAGCCGGAGGACATCAGGCGTATTCTTCCAGTTTTTGGCAAAGTGGAAACACTTCGGGCCCCTAGGCTGACTGGGTTCTTTGTCTTATCTTTTGGTTTCTACTCTACACAGGTAAGTTACGGAGGGGCGGCAATTCACGCAGCACGGCCCCACCCTTCTTTCCGGGAGCGACCTCGTTCTGGTGAAGCTATTTGTCCCTAAGCTCTCGCCGTAGTAGCCGCCGCCCAACCCTCTTTGTGTGCTTCGCGAAGCCGCGGAGCTGGTGGCGGCGACTCTTGGGAGTTGGGAGTGAAGGAGAGGGACGTTACCCGGACGTTGCAGGCGGGCGGACTCTTTTTCCCATCCCGCCAGCTGACAGGTGGGTTGACTGTGCTTCCCTCCAGGCTTTTCTGCCTGCTGTGTCGCACGTCCCGGCTCAAAGGGCGGTTTGGCAGTTTCTGCTGACAGCGCTGCCCGGCCCGGCTCCTGAAGGGGAGAGGCGGGGAGAGACAGGTGCGGTGACTCAGGAAAGCCGGGGGGGGCGGGGCGGGAGACGAGATCACTCGCTTCCCTTCTTGACCCACCGGAGGATGGCCCGCGGAGCCTCGAGGCTTGCTCGCCCGCCCTGTGGCCCCCCTCTCCCAGACGCCCTATCATGGACCGCGCCCTCTTAGTGGTGACCTCAGAGGAAAAGTGACTCTTTTTCGCCTTGCTCCATTTTATAAATAAAAGTCATTCCTACATGGCGTTGACAGCGCCTTCCCTCCCCGTGTATGTTGGAAAGTACCCGAACGTGGAGGCTATAAAACAAAATGACAGAGGCTTTCTCTTCCTTGTAGTTTTGAGAAAGTGAACTTGTCAGTCACGGAGCTTCCGGCCTGGGAGGATGAGCCGGTCAGACTTTGCTGTTGGGCTTTGACTTAAAGTATACTTACTTTAAATATATTTGATAGTTAATGATGGTAAATTTTGTGTTTTGCTTGTCCTGAATATTATTAGTATTACACATTATTTACGGGAATTTTGTCTGACCGCATATTTTTTAATCAAATTTCTAGGGATGAATGCAAAACTCTGGTTATAGATTTGATCTGTGTCATATAGCCTAAGAGCTCTTTAATGCCAACCCATGTCCTCTGTTTTAAGAGTCAGAGACATTGTGTTAAATCTGGGCATGTGAACATTAAAGAGCTTGCTGTATGCCAGCTACTTTGTTCAACTCTGAATATTTATATACATTTCTTTATAATGTTATTCAAATCTTAGTAATATATTATGCTTCCATATTTAAAAAGTAGAATTTATATGTTGTCTTTCGATAGCAGTGAACTACAGGCCTCTTGAGATAATTCTCTTCTTGAAGACTAATTTTTTTTAAAAGAGCGCTACTTTTACCAACCTAATGATTGGTAAAATCATTATAATTGATTTTAAATGATTATAATGGTGATTATAAATGATTATATGTTTTTTAAGGTCACAAACATGTCGGACAAAAGTGAATTAAAGGCAGAGTTGGAACGAAAGAAGCAGCGGTTGGCCCAAATTAGAGAGGAAAAGAAGAGAAAAGAAGAAGAAAGGAAGAAAAAGGAAGTATGTTTTATTTTTTTTAAGTAAACAAGTAAAATAATTGGGTTTAATATCAAATACTTATACCTTTATGTAATACCTTCAGAATAGTTAAAAATCCAGCAGTTGTGACTGCAAATATAGCAGTGTAGGTGAATTTTACTTTAAAGAAACCAGGTATGTGAAAATGACAAAATTGATAAAATAGGATTATTGGTACTGAATAAAAATATTTCATATAGATTGATGCATTTTGAGGATTTCGTTTATAAAAGTTCAATTTACATATTTCTCTTCTAGGCATATGTTTATTATACAAAGGAAGGGACATCTGCCTTGTAATAGCTCATAAAACATGGCATATATATCATAACTTAGTTTGGAATTTGAATTTACTTATCTGAATGTTTTGCTAGCCTGCACTGCTAACAGTTTGTCAGAATAAATAATAGAAAAGAGAAATATATAATAGATTATTTAAGTGATTAGGGAATTTGTTATCTCTTTCATCATGAAATATTTTCCTTGAAATATTTTTGCCAAGCAGTAGGTTTGATATTACCTTAAAGATAGACCAGATAGATATGTCTTCTGATTTTTCACATCACCATTTCATCATGTATGGCAAATATACATTGACCCTGAGCTGGAGATATTTTACTTGTTCCTGTATTGATATGTACATTTTTCCCAACTATTTGGACAGATTTGTATACTTTTACCACAGATATGTTTTAAATGGTCAGTGTAAGATAATGTTTCCTAAGTGTTACATTAGTACCAAGGTTTCTGTTTGCTAGCCAATAGCCAGGACTTCTAGAAATCTCTTAAGGGAAAAGAAAAATCAGAAAAAATTGAATCACAGACCTGTACCCCTGAAACAAATAATACATTATATGTTAATTAAAAAAAAGAAAAATCGAAAGTACAATTTTTGTACAGCATTGCTATGATGCTGTAAAAGCCTTTGAAGAGTTTTCTCATTTATTCTGAACCTTTCTGTGATACATTATTGTAAGACTGTTGGAGGTTTAAGTTAGCTGTTTGATTAAAAGTTAACTGATAGAAACATGAGTCCAATAGGCAGAGCCATTCCAAAGTAGTATCTGCAGCCTTAAACCCTTCAGTGCTGAGAGCATATTTGATTTTTGTTTTCTAAGGATGGCCATAAGTGGCATAAATAGCCTAGGGATATCTACTACATGATTTACAGCTAATTTAAAAGCTATAAAACATTACAAGAGATAACTTAATAGTATTAAACAATGAGTCTACTAATACATTGCTATATAATACAGGTAAAGTGTCAACTTCATAATACAGCCTGTTTAGCTATTTTGATGAAGTTCACGGATGACTTTTTTTTAAATGGTACCATAGAATATTATGATTGACAAAATTCACTACAGATAATTGTGTGAGTAATAGTTGTCTAGGCAAAACAGGGCATCGGAGCCTATTTTGTATATATAAAACTTTTTCTTTGAAGCCTTAAATTTCATTTGAGATGTTTTGGATGATCTGAGGTTATTGAGGCTTATCTAGTTTACTTGGAAGATTTTGCTAAAACTATAGGTGACTGAAATAAAAGCTGGCAATAATTTTGATAACAAATGTTTTGTGTTGTGCAAAAGTGAATTTTAACTTTACTAAATTCAACCATGTTTTTATTATAAAAATAAGACCTATAATTTAAAAACAAAAAAACCTTTCTCCAGATGAATTTTTGACAAACATTCTCTACATAAAACTGCATAAATACAATGAAGACTTCATACAGAAGTTTGAGGTATTCATACTGGATTTTCAACAAATCACATTGTCCATTTACTTAAAATTTGTTACCGGTTAAATAATTTTTTTATAGTGTTGTGATACTTATATCTAAGCTTTTGTGCCACTGGGGGAGGTTTCCACAATTCCTAACTGTGGATAACAATTTCATACTGTAGATAAATAGAAGTTGACTGTACTTTTTGAATTTATTAGGTAAAAACTTTTGTGGGAACTCCTTGATTACATATCATTTGGAGATTACTTACTAGAACTCTATTGAGAATGGTTTTCACTTAATGAGTATTATATGTGTTCAAAACTAAGTCACCCCCCCCCAGAGTAAACAGTGTTAGCACATTATTTAAAATACACTTTTTTGGCAAGCAGAAATGTTTCATATTCTATGTAAATTTAAATTTTTAACTTTAAAAATAGACTGATCAGAAGAAGGAAGCAGTTGCGCCTGTGCAAGAAGAATCAGATCTTGAAAAAAAAAGAAGAGAAGCTGAAGCATTGCTTCAAAGCATGGGGCTAACTCCAGAATCCCCCATTGGTAAGGATAAGAATATATCCATTTATAAGAGCCAAGAATAGATGCTATTCAGCTCAGACATATCTGAGATGAATGTGTTGACTTTAATATATTTTGCATATTTTTCTTATTTGTGTCTCTTAAAAATGATTTATCTTATACTTTATTCAGAATTATCTTTTTTCACATGTGCCAATACATGGTTATTTTGTTTGTTTAAGAGAGCTGCAAGATTAAGTGCACTTATTAACATACACTGAACAACCAATTGACTTTTCTTGTTAAATCAGTAATTTATTTCAACATTTGTTGAACAAGTTTTCTGTGCCATACTGTATTTAGCTCAAAGATGACTGATTCCTGATCTTAACTCTATATTTTTTCTGTAGGTTAAAGAGAGGTATAATGAATCAAAGTTCTAGAAGTATATTAGTTTCAAAGGTATAGGAGTGGAAGGAAAAAATAGCCTTCTGCCCTCACTGCTAATAATGGAAATAATATTGGTAGCCTCTTTTGGCAGCAATTTGACTTGTTCTTTTTTGGGCCATTCATTTTGATAACAGTACTGAACCAAAAAGCTGAAATAGTAGAGGTACTGAAGACAGTCTAGTTCATGTCAGAAAGCATTAAACACTTGTTTAAAATAATTCTGACCTGAATATTGTTACATAGTATTTTAATTTGACATGGCCTTTGTCATTTAGACTAATTCCATCTGGCTCAGGGGACAAATACCAGAAGTAGTAACTGCTGTTTGCCTGTTGTGAACTATAACATAACTATTTCTAGAGCTGATATTTCTAAAAGGTTTCAAGATGAAAAAGCTGGTCACTCTCATGGTCTGCTTCATTGTTATTTCTTTCACCTCATTTGCCTTTTGCCTAATGGTAGAATTTGAAGATTGAAATATATTTATGTGTCTTTATTTAATAAGTTTACATTCATATTACAATTTTAAAAGTAAATGCATCAGAACAGTATTGTTAATAACATAGTAACTAAACCAAGTTGCTTAATAGTTGTATAGTCTTTGATAGTTTTTCTGTCATTGGCTTTGTTTTCCTCCCAGAGGAATTTTTTTTCCTTTTCTATTTTTAGGATTTCAGTTTCACTGAATTCACTTGTTCATATTTCTCAGTTCATGGCCCTCCTCCATTATCGAGTCTTAAAAGACTGTTCTTCGGGCGGGGGCGGGTGTGTGAGTGTGTATGTTTCTTCCTCATTCCCCATCTCCAGTTCCATTCCACTTCCCAGTCTTGCATTAAGTACCGTTCTTGCATTTTTAACATGTCCTTTTGATCTGTCCTACATGTGTTTACATATTTCAAGTTTTCATATATATATATGTGTGCATAGATGTTTTATACACATAAACGACATTGTGTTATATGTATCATTCTGTTTGTATCTTTTTGCCAAGCAGCGTTTGAGACCTGCCCATGTTGCTGAATACAGATCTAGTTATTTATTTTTGACTGATGCATAATATTCCATTATATACCATATTTTACTTATCTGTTCCCCAAGTGATATAGGCATTTAGATTGCTTCCATCTCTTTGCTATCACAATCATCACTGCAAAGAATATATACTTTCCCTTTGAGAACTGTGGAAGAGTTTCTCTGGGGTTTATGCCTAAGAATTGACTTGCTGTGTTACTGTGTATAAGCTTACTTACATTTATTAGATTCTAAGCACCACTCTCAAGAATGACTACAAGTTTACCCTCTCATTGCTAGTGATGAGAAAGTAACTATTTTACCATATCCACATCATCACCTGATTTTCTCCAACTTTCCAATTTTTGCCAACTTGATGGGTATAAAGTGGTATGCCAAAATGTTTTAATATAAATTCATCTGTTTACAGTGAGGTCGACCATTTCTCAAATATCTATTATTTTCTCTTCTATGAATTGCATATTCATATCTGTAGCCCATTTACAATTAAGAGTTTTTTATCTTGCTGTAGGAGTTCCTTGTATATTTTAGAGGAGGACTTCTTTGTTTTAGTTTTTTTAAAAAAAAACCTTCTCCGAGTCTATTACCTGTTAACTCTGTTTATAGTATCTTTCATTGAACCTAATTCTTCATTTTAATATGTTCAAATCCTTCATTTTGATAATAGTCAGGCCTGCCAATTATAACCCTTTTTTGTGCATTTTGGTCTTTTTTTTTTCTTTTAAGAAATCCTTTCTTTGAAGACACAATATTATATTTTCCTACATTTTTTCTGTTAGGCTTTATAGTTTCAGCCTTCACCTTTAGACGTTTGGGTTATATTTTTGAATATAGCATGAGGTAGGGATCCAATCTAGTTTTTCTCCATACAGTTAGCTAATTTTGTCAGTACTGTTTATTAAATAGTCCATCCTTTCCCTCACTGATTCTGATGCCAACTTTGTCATACAGTTTCCATGTATCCATGATATTTCTGGGCTCTGTATTTTCACTGTTACCTAATTTGTTTGATTCTATGTTATTAAACCACAGTTTCAATTACTATGGCTTTGTATTCTATGTAATTTTCTTGTACTGTCCACGTTCATTGGCCATAATGGTTATGATTTTAAAATAAATTCGATGGCTTTCCCTTTTGATATTTTGTAGAACAGCTTGTAAAGAATAGATGTTAACCTGTTCCTTTAAAACTTGGTAGAATTCAACCGTAAAACTGCCTGGGATTACAACTTTTTTTTTCCAGGGGATAGTTGAAAGCAGAGGTTATTCACCATTTCAAGTCTCTTTTTAAGATTATAGTCTATTCAAGTTTTCTATTTATTTTTGTATTGGTTTGATTTTTTTAAAACAATAATAAATATTTATTCTCTCTCACAGTTTCTGCCTATCAGGAATTTGGTAGTGGTTTAGCTGAGTGGTTGTGGCTCAGGGTGTCTCATGGCATTGAAGTCAAGATGGCAGTCAGAGCTGCAGTCATCTGAAGACTTGCCTGCTGCTAGGATTTGCTTTCAAGGTGCTTCACTCACATAGCTGGCAAGTTGGTGTTGGCTGTTGTTGGTGGAAGGCCTGAGTTCCTATCCACATGGGCCACTCCACAGAAGCGCTGGAGTATCCTTGCAGAATGTCAGGTTCTTCAGAGTGAGCAATCCAAAGATAAAGACAGCCAGGAAAAAGCTATTATTTTTATGGCTTACTCTTGGGAGTCATCAGTTCCGCTACATTCTTCTGTTGATTGGAATTCACAAAGAATATGGACATTCTTTAAAACTGCCAGAATATTTGCAACAAATTCATAGGTCTCTTCATATTTTGAGATGATCATATGCTTTTTTTTTCTTTTAATGTATTAATTTGATGATTTATAATGATGGCTTTTCTAATGTAAAAGCATCTTACATTCTGGAATAAACAACTTAGTTACAAGATGATTTTTTTCTTATGGATTGGTGAATTCATTTGCAAGTATTTTGTTTAGGAGTTCTTCATCTATACTCATAAGAGAACCATGCCTGTAATTTTTTCCCTTTTATTAGATCTTGTCTGGCCATTATAATAGATATAGTGGTTATAGTAGCCATATTAAAGAGGTTGTGTGGTTTTCACCTTCTTCTATTCTCTGACAGATTCCTAAAGATCTTTCCAGTATTTTTTTTTTTTTAATTAGGCTTGAAGAATACAGGATACAGAGGAAGGTAGTGTCTACCAAACTTTCTTGACAGTAAACCAAAATAAAAAATACATTTTATATCATGACCCAGGATGGGTACTTGTTTTTCTTTTCACTACAGAATGTATTTAGTAAATATTTTTAAATTATAGCAGTGTAAGAATACTGCTAGAATATTCAAGAGGATTTATTAAAAACATCAATCTCTTCTTTTCCTAAAACAGACCTTTTTCTTTTTTTTAATTCTGAAAAGAATGTTTTTTAAAGAAGATATAGCTAATAAAATCTCTTTTAGCTTCTCATCATTGGTAGATTCTTATTTATTTGGTAATTGACTGCTTTTTGTCAGAGATCTTTGAGAGCAGAGAAAATCACATTTTCATCCCTGGTGTCCAGCACAGACTAGACACTTAAATGTTTGTTCAATTATTATTAGGTTGTATGCCTTTCTACCTTGTAAGGCCAAATAAAAGCCATCTCCTTTAAAAGCAAAAGGAAAATCTGATTGTTTAAATTTCAGAAAAAAACATAGTGGAAATTGAAATTTGAACATTTCATAAAAGAAGCATGGCTTTTTTTTTTTTTTTTTTTTTTTACTAAATTTAAGTGGCCAGTCTTAAGAAAGTTAATTTTAGGTACAACTTTCAAGACATGTTCTATCCAGTGTGGAGTTCTTAAGCATTGATGATTGAAAAAAATAAAGTGAATCTCTTTTGTATGTATAACTACTGTTTTAAACATCTTGTAAAGAGATGAAAACAGACACTGTCAAGTACTCTGTAGCCTGAGTCTGTATCAGTAGGGCACAGAACATTGATTAGTATGATAGTTTATTATCTGGATTTTCTTTTACTAGGAAAAAACAAAAGAACTTTGCTAGTCAAAAATAAATATTGCTTCATTTATTTCCCTCACATTCTTGTAACTTTTGAATACCTTAAATCTCATTTTTTCCTAGTTTTATTGAGAAATAATTGACATATATCACTATGTAAGTTTAAGGTATGTTGTATGATGTTTTGATTTACATATATTATAAAATAAATATAATAGGTTTAGTTAACATTCATCATTTTACAGATATACTAAGCAGGAAAAAATATTTCTTCTTCTGATGACAACTTTTAACAATTTTCTTATGTATCATATAACAGTGTTAACTATAGTCTTCATGTTGTATGTCGTATACCTAGTACTTATTTTATCTTATAACTGGTAAATCTGATTTTTAGATGGAATGAATGCTTCCCATGCACCAAGTCATTTCTTCCAGTTTAGCCTAATTTTAACAAATTGTTCATTATAGTATTTTAATACCACAGAATTTTATTTTTATTTATTAATTTCTTTAAAAAATTTATCTGGGGCGCCTGGGTGGCTCAGTTGGTTAAGCGACTGCCTTCGGCTCAGGTCATGATCCTGGAGTCCCGGGATCGAGTCCCACATCGGGCTCCCTGCTCAGTAGGGAGTCTGCTTCTCCCTCTGACCCTCTTCCCTCTCATGCTCTCTCTCATTCTCTCTCTCTCAAATAAATAAATAAAATATTTAAAAAAAATTTATCTGATGCTCTGAATTACATTGAAGAGAATAAAGGAAACGAAACATTTAGAGATTAGTGGAGGATATTTAAACTTCATTACCAGGAGAAAGAGGCCATCGAAGGGGAGAAATTAATATTTAAGAGAGTTAAGGTTTAAAGCAGTACCTTTCAGGGTGCCTGGGTGGCTCAGATGTTATTAAGCCTCTGCCTTCGGCTCAGGTCATGATCCCAGGGTCCTGGGATCGAGTCCCACATCGGGCTCCCTGCTCAGCAGGAAGCCTGCTTCTCCCTCTCCCACTCCCCCTGCTTGTGTTCCTGCTCTCGCTGTGTCTCTCTGTCAAATAAATAAATAAAATTTAAAAAAAAAAGCAGTACCTTTGAGGACAAAAAGAGGAAGTTATGAAAGTTATTTAAATGTTATTATTCCAGGCTAAGAGTATCCACAAGGGGGCATTATTGTAGTCCGGGCTATGTTTGAGTATTAAGTATCCTAGATTAGCTAGAGGAGGCTTTACATCTTTGGGTTAGCTCAGAAGTTCACTCCTTCCATTTTACTGTCTCTACCAGCTTCTACTCCCTACATTCGCTTTCCTTGACTGTTCACCTTTTCTAGGTTCTTCTTCCTGGCAAAAGCCCCTTCTTGCCAGAGGCTTTCTTCTACTTGAAAAATAATTGGGCTGTGCATCATCCTTCATCTCTAAGACATTTGTGTAGTTCTGAGTAGTCAACTCGAATTTAATTCTAATCATAAATATAGGTGGATTCCTAGGTGCTTTCTGGTTTAAAAATATTCTAGGTGTTCCTTTGCAGGCCAAAAGGCAGCAATGTTGATTTTATATCCTTGGAAGGCCAAGATCTAAACTGGTAGGAAAGGCCTTCTTGATTGGGTTTTTGTTCCAGATAATTAAAGAGTCACAGTCTTTCAATATTACTTAATGTGATCAGTGAATGCCATGGTGTAGATTTTTCAATTTACTCCATGTTTCTCGTCTGGTTCTCAAAGAAGGAAATAAGTATCTTTGCTCTAAACTTCTAGTAAGTTTAAATTTGTTCAGATATTCACATGTGTTAATGTTAAATCCTTTATTTTGTGCCTTTTAAAACCTTGTTTTAGGCTCTTTTATAGATATAAAATATATATAAAATGATATATATTTACATATAACTGGAATAAAAGTAATGTGATTGAATCACTGTTCTTATTAAGCTGATTATATCTCAAGATACTTGGCAAAAGCTAATTAGTAATGGCTTTTGTTATTTTCAAAGCTGTTTGGATTTACAGATGAATTCTAAAATTTAGTCTTTTTTGAGATTTGAGGGGCTATGAGTTCAGAGGTTTTTTTAACCTCCCTGAATGCATGCTGTTTGTTCTTGGGGGTTGTTTGTTGAATCTGGGAGTATGGTGGCATTGCCTTATTGTGCAATTACTGTAATCTTTGATTTTTCTAGACTCATTAGGTTGAAATATGGTAGTGACCAAACAATACTACCATTACCTTTTTTTCTGTTAATATTACTCCTTTTCAATAATGGTAATTTTCTTTTTCTAGGTTTGTCTCTTCTGTAGTATACATTATTTATTATTGCAAGATGAAGTGGGTTAGCCAGATAATAACTTTGAGTCTTTAATGAGTCCTTTCTATAAACTGGCTTGAAAACTATCTTTTGTGAGAAACGATACAGTTCTGGGATGGAGATTTTTATTGAATTACAAATGTGATGCCATGGTGATTAACTTTGCTTCTGGCTGATAAACTATGATAATTTGGTAGCATCACCCCTGTAATTTATTTTTTATCTTGGGAACTTTTATTTCCGACACTTTTATTGGCTAGGTTAGTGTATTTATGTACATATAATTACTGTTTAATCTGTTTCCATAAAGAATTTGAGGTAACTTTTTTTATAAAGTAGTTTTAACCAAGTAAGATACTATTTATTCTTGCATCAGTTGGGACTTAGTCTAGGGAAAGCCTCACATTGAGAAACAGACAAAAAGATGAGGAATATAGCCTAAAGGAAGTTAGGGGACATAATGTTCTTTTATTTTAGATACAAATCATAATTAGCTACTTTGAGTTGTACATGCAGCACCTAGCACAGTGCCATCCACCTGTGAACTATGTGAAGGTGGTCTGGTTTTATCATTGTTTCTGAGAGATGTAGTCACAAAATTAGAAACATTCAATTAAGTTTTTATAGTCCTTTGGAACTTAAGCAAGAATTACTCACTATATCTCAGGAAACATTCTAGTTACGATTTTTTTTCTTCTAATCTTACTATTGGTTACCAGTAGAATTTGCCATTGGAAAAATAAGGATGGTTAGTTTTGTACCTGTGTTTAAGATGTAATTCACCATGGGGCACCTGGCTAGCTCAGTCAGTACAGCATGTGACTCGGGGTTGTGAGTTCACTCCTGACATTGAGTGTAGAGTTTACATTACCAAGAGAAAAGAAAAGGCAAAAGATGTAACTCATCATACTATACTTGTACATTTTGTCAGATTAGCAAACCTACCTTTTTTATTGTATCATGTATAAACATTTAAATATAATTTTAAGGGTTCAATGAATGTGACTATCCCCAAACCATAGATTTTTAAATAAATACGTAGTTCTTTAGATCAGTTCATTTCTAATTAGGAACTTACCTTCTTTTCAGTAGACTATTAAAAGAAGGGCTTGCAGCTCAGCATAAAATGTGTTAGTCACTTAATATTATATACTGAAAGATTATTTTACAAAGATACTTGGGATTGGGGACATTTATGGTAAAATTTAACCAGAAGATGGCAGTGATGATCCTCCTATACTCCTGCAATGGTAATCAAAATGTTTTACAAATGTAATAGCATGAAATGTGCACGTTCAACTGTTGATATATAATGTTAAGAGTGATGATTTAGGGGAAAGCATTTGCTGTTTGTTTTATATACTATGAAAAATGTGTATTTTTCTATAAGAAGGGATTAAGAATATTTTGGGTGTCTGTATCTTTGTCTGTACACTTCAGTTTTTTCTGAATACTGGGGTAAGGAAGTTATCATAAGTCTTGCCTTGTTTAAGTTGCATGCATCATTTTATGTTATGCATCATGTCTAGAAGGCATGCTGTTTTATGGCCCGTTTGCATTTTTCACCCAAATTGCTGGAAACTAATGGACATTTTAAAGGAGCCATTCCTTTAGCTGTGGTCATTTTCTCTAAATTGGCCAAGGGGAAAATGAAATCATTTGAGGCATTAATTTCTGAAATAATTGTTAGACAAAAATTAACATTTAAAAAAAATCTCAGAAAACCAAGGGTAAATGACTTTTGAAGGATATTTCAGAGTTTTGATTTTTGACAACAGTTATAAGTAATATTTATAATCTGGTGATCTTAAAAGTGAGAAGTTAGAAAGTGGGGGGGAAGGAATGCTCTCCTTTGAAAATTAGTACCCACATTTGATGTTGGCTGGGATGAAGATGCATCCTTTCATAATCTTGCTTTTTTTTTAATATAAAACCCAAATGCATTTTGCCAGAGAAATTGCATGAGCCGTCAGCATGCATTGTTAACTTTGTCTTTCTCCTCTTCTTTCTACTATTCATTTTCATTCATGTATTTTTGTTTTTTGGTTTGCCATTTTTTCTTTTTTGTTAATTACTTCATGTTAAATTACTTTTGAAACATCATAAGCTGAGCAACCTCTCCGTGTAGTAACAGCGGATACCTGTCTATTTCACTATTTAGTCCCTCCTCCTATGTCTCCATCCTCCAAATCTGTGAGCACACCAAGTGAAGCTGGAAGCCAAGACTCTGGAGATGGTGCAGTGGGATCTAGGTACAGTAAATTTCTTTTAATAGTTTAATGATAGAATGTATTTAGTGCCTATATGCTGTTGATGCTTTAGAGGAACTCTAAATAGTTATGTTAAAATTAACATTTTGAAATCTAAGTGGCATAGAAATTATTTGTTTTAAATTAGGGGATTTTTTTTAATAGTATTTTAACTGTCCCTCTTGATTAATTTAGACTGAATAGTTAACTGATTTCACACTAATTATTTTATATTAAAATAAAGACGTTAATTTAATTTTTTTCTGTTTAAGCATACTTCACAGGTTATTGTGTAAATGTTTTGTATGTATAATATAAACAATGTAAATAGTGTGTAAATAGTGTATGATAGTATAAAATAGTATAAATATAGTGTAAAATAGTTTATAAATAATGTAAAACCTCTGTTGTGCTTAATTGTCCATTCAGTAATTGAAAATCTAAACAATTTGGGTAAGTACTTCAATTGTGTTCTATTGAGTCACTAGTTATAATTAAGATAGAAAATAATAGTGCATAAAATATCAAATAGAGATAACTGCTAAGGAAACAGGAGTGTTTACTGTCTTGAGGGCGTTATGCTAAATGAAAGAAGTCAGAGAAAGACAAATACTGAATTATGTCACTTATGTAATGAAAAAAAAAAACCCAAAAACCAAAGAAATCCAAGCTCATAGATAACAGAGAACAGATTGGTGGTTGCCAGATGTGGAGGACAGGGAATGGTCAAAATGGGTGAAGAGTTTCAAAAGAGTTACAAACTTCTAGTTATAAAATAAATAAGTTCTGGGGATGTAATGTACAGCATGGCGACTACAGTTAATAATACTATATTGCATATTTGAAGATTGCTGAGAGAGTAGATCTTAAAAGTTCTTATCACAAGAAAAAAATATGTTTGTTAACTGTATATGCTGACACATGTTAACTAGAATTGTGATCATTTCACAGTATATACAAATATCAAATCATTATTTTGTACACCTGAAAGTAATATAGTGTTATATGTCAGTTATACCTCACTTAAAAAAAAATGTTTTCTGCCTAGTTTTCCCATACTCATGTCTTCCTTGTAAAACTATATTTCATATTTGTTTTAGGATCCTGTACACATGTTGGGACTTGCTTTCCAAAAGTTCAGTGAGATTTTAGCCTCTCTCCAAAGATTGTCTTGGGGAAAGTACTTTTACTTATTCCTCTTGGTCACACACGAACCACCCCCACACACACATGCACATACACACATACACAATAACAGCAAGTCTTTTAAAAACAGCATCATACTGTTTGATTCTTTGTGTCAGTTGAAATGAGATTAAACATGGTTAAAATCTTTATTCAGAATCCTTATTTTGGGCAAGGAAGTTAAATGTCCTCCTCAGAAAAATATCTTAACATACCTTAACATCTTAACATACCTCTTAATAAGAAATAAACTTGAGAAGTCTCATCTTCTTTGTGCCTAAGTTCCTCTGATTGAAGTTATAAATAAGTAATGAGTATCTAAAAGACGGCCAGAAAAAAGCAAGGAAGCTATATAATAAACTCGATATTTTAACCAATTCCTGAATAATCAGGTTATCATTAACAATTAGAAGACAAAAAAGTCTCACCAGTTTGAATTTGAGATGTATTTTCCAAAACTGTTTTGTAAATAGAACCAAAATTGCAAATCTAAGCTGTATTGTCATTGGAAGTAAATAATAAAACCATTTAAGAAATATCAAAACTTTTTTTTAGAAATAATAGTACCTTATAAAATAGTATATATTCTAGATTAAAGGCTAAATTTATTTAGTCTGAACTCATTTTTAAGACTAAATTTGTTTCATACTTCATGCTTCTCTATTTTTGTACAAATATGTTTATATTCCTCTGCTAATAAGCAAGTGGTGTTTTCAAGAGAAGGCTTTTTTTCGCCTTCTGCAGCTTTACTGTAGTACAAATATTTACCCAAAGAATTATTATATTTATTAAATTTAATTGTATTATAAATTATTTTTATGTAGATATTGTACTGTGTTCATTTTGAACTCTGTTCTTGATTTTGAATAGTAGAAAGATTATTTTAAATGTTGCATCAGCAAGTTTGCTTTCAAAACTATGTAACATCTACTTGATTTTGTTCTTTTTTTCAAGATTTATTTATTTATTTGAGAGAGGGAGAGAGGGAGTGCAAGTGGGGGGGAAGGGTCAGAGGGAGAGAAACTGAAGCAGACTCCCCACTGAGTACAGAGCCCTGTCATGAGGCTTGATCCCATGACACCTGAGATCATGACCTGAGCCAAAACCAGTAGTTGGATGCCCAACCAACTCAGCCATCCAGGCACTTCCATCTACCTGGTTTTTGAAATTAATGTGAATTAGAACATGTCCTTCTGAGTTTCATTGGGAAACCTAGAGTTTATTAGAGACCCATTGGAATATTGTGAATTGGTACAGGGAGTAAATACTGTTAAGATATTTATTTGTATGTAGAACACATATTCATCAAATTGCCAATTTAATGTTAAATACTATGTAGATTATCACAGAAAATGAAATATTCATGGTCCTTGCCTTCGTGGAACTTATATTCTAGTGATTACATCGTTAATTTAAAGATATTATTCACTGTACTGAAAAGTTCCAAGCTAACTTGTGTTTGTTTAAGTTTAAAGTATAAATTTTTAATGATAAGTTATAAAACAAGAAAACAGGTATTTAAATATCTTTAGGGGTTTGTTCTTATTAGAGAGTGAATGTAAAATTTAGTTTCTTCTCAGTTTAACAGGAGAGCAAAAAATACTCCTCTTTTTGAATGAGGTGACCTGGTATCTTTTTAATCTTACTACATACATTGTCTCCTTTGAGAGCACAGACTTGGTTTTAATCATTAATTTTCAAGAAGGCTGCATATGTTCTTTTTTGTGTATATATGTATACATACAAGAGTAAAAACTAAGAGTTCTACTACATCAGCTCCAGATTGCATAGTAGAGAGAT
Source organism: Callorhinus ursinus (assembly GCF_003265705.2). NCBI lineage: Eukaryota > Metazoa > Chordata > Mammalia > Carnivora > Otariidae > Callorhinus > Callorhinus ursinus. Next base: position 58,586,460 of record NW_027397064.1, on the reverse strand, counting down.
AATCTTGTTGATTAATTGGTGCTATTGGCAGTGAAATAATAGCATTTCTAAATATATGGCTTTTGAAAAGTATGCTAAGATCTGAGAATGAAACTGAATGAACTTGAATTGAGCAGGCATGTGTTGGTAATGAAAGAATGAAGAGAATATGAAGAAATATCACAGGAAAATACATGAAGATGTGTGGGATGTATGAACCTACACACTCTGTTAACTGGGCAAGACAGTCCCAGATTAGTACACTCAGGGAGTAGGATACGATATATTAGACATTACCAGATATGGTATCAAGACATATCTGAATGCCAAAAATTTCTGTTGGGCCTGGTTGTAATTTATGAATAAATGTTAAAAGGCCATGAAAAGTGATATCTCTCTAACTCTGCAGATTTGGAGTTGAATTTCATTAAGTTTCTAGTTCTCTTTCTCATTCACTTCTGTTATCTCTACAATTTAGCTGACAGTTACTCAGTTGGGTAATCCATGTTTCTTCCTTTTTCCATTCTTGATCAGTTTATCTCTCAGGCTTTTGGATTATATTGGAATTTTACTTTGTATGTCTGCTGATGCCTTTAATAAACATAATTCTGTATGTTGTACAATGTATTTTCAGTACTGGCTATATTTTTAGGCAAAGTTTTGCTTAATTTTTTTTTTAAGATTTTATTTATTTATTTATTTATTTATTTATTTATTTATTTGACAGTAAGAGAGAGACAGCGAGGGAGGGAACGCAAGCAGGGGGAGTAGGAAAGGGAGAAGCCGGCTTCCTGCCGAGCAGGGAGCCCGATGCGGGCCCGATCCCAGGAACCCTGCGATCATGACCTGAGCCGAAGGCAGATGCTTAACAACTGAGCCCCCCAGGAGCCCCTGCTTAATTTTAGACTTAAATGACATCCTCAGCAAGGAGCTGTAGGTCACTAATAGCAGCTATACCTCTCATATAATGTAAAGGTTGGGGACAGAACATTTGTTGGAGAGCACCTAATAGGACCCCTTCTGATTTAACAAAGCCTGAGTTTGTTGCTGTTCATAGTTTAATACAAAGTAGATCTTCAGAATGACCTTTTCTTTGCATATACGCAATCCTGTTTAAATCCCCAAGTCTTTCTTTATATTTTTAATATGAAGAATTTCTCTAGTTCAATTCATCTGAGTGTTTTTATTGATAAATTGTATAGACAGGTAAAATATAGAAATCATTTGTTGTATTTAAATATTGTAGCTGTTTTAGTTGTTTGTTATGACTTATGTGAGTATATAGATAACCAAAAATAGTAGTACTGAATATATTGTGCTTAACTTTTTAATAGAAACTATGAGTATCATACAGTACTGTACATAATTATCTTATATACTGCTACCTTGTAAGCATGCCCATGTGATAAAGCACCTTTTGTTCTAGTAATACAAGATTTGGCTTAAGTGGAAAAGATCCTATGTAAGTTATTTACCCGGTAGGCAAGGCTAAAACACAACCAAATATTTATTTAGAATTGATACTCTCTAGAAGTTTAGTTAATTTAGGTAAGTCCTTTGAACATAAAATATTTTTCCTGGGAAAATTTATTTTTTCCTAGAGACAGAAATCTTTAGTTGTTTTCTAAAGCAGATGACATGTAAGCCCAAGGCAGTGCTTAACCCATAAATTACATAGGGGTCACATTTTGGAAACTTTAGCTTTTTTGTATCCCAGTGGAATAGTCTTTGGTTTTCTCACCGAAAGACTTATGTGTTGATTCGTTTCCTTTACCAATATGACAATTTCCTGCACACATTTAGTGCTTTGGGCAAGATTATAATATGTTAACTAAGATGTTTTTACTAATGCTTTTTTAATTAAGAAAATTAAAATTTTAGCTATTTTTATAGCCTAGCTTGTTATCCAAAAATAATGTATTATTTGTGTTGTTGGACGCTTTGGCTGTTCTTGTCCATTATTAGGCAATATTAGTTTCCTGTAATCTGAAAATACTGTCTTAACTAATCTGGGTTGTATGTTTACATCTTTAACCACCTTCTGCTTATGGCGTGCACTAGAGCATTGAATGATACCTGGTGTTTTTTTCTATTAACCAGAACATGAGGTTTTTAATTGTGAACAGTATTTTAGCTTTACCTATTCATAGAATGTATTTGCTTGACTAACTTATGGCCTTTTTTGCTAACGCTTCATGGTTGTCCTACAACCATTTAGGACGCTGCATTGGGATACAGATCCATCAGTTCTTCAGCTTCACTCAGATTCCGATTTGGGGTATTGAATAGATTTTTTTACCTTCCCTCTTTTATAATTAATTTGATTCTTTGTGAAATTGTCCTAATTTTATTTAAGTTTCTAATGTACATTATACGATTAGGAAAAGGAAAAAGTTAATATTTTACTGTGACACCTCATTTATCCTCTATCATTAGTGAAAGAAATATTTTATGTATCTGATTTTCTAGGTTCCCTAAGTTTATCCATTAAGTGTCCAAAGTCCTTTGATTATGTCTGTATTTTTGATGTGAAATTTTCTAAGCTGTATTACAAACTTCCCAGACTTTTTCTGATACGTTTTCTACATATAATTGAACCTTTTCTGGGTTACTTGATATAAATACTAATTTATTTTCCTGTATTAAAATTTCCTGATGTTTTCTTAGGTTTTTAAGAGGAACAGAACTGTGGCCCCAGATTGCTATTGATTTATTCTTTAATTCATTTATTCACTCATTTATTTATTCTAGTCTCCAGTGCAAATTATGTTTGTTGCTGCCATTGTGCCTTACTCAGATAGTAATTTGGTAATTTGCACCTTCTAAATCATGTGACCAACACCTTTTGGAATTATGTCTAAAGTAAGAGTAAATAAGCCTTGAATTAGGGCATATAAGAAAAGTATATGAGCTTCTTGTACATTAACGGGAAGCTTCTCTGTTGGCTGCCCTGAGACTGCCCCCACTCCTAGTTGCTTTTTTATTCTCAGGAAAAGTGGCTTTTGGATAAGTGAGGTATTACCTCCCTAACCTTCTACCCCTAAATCTTATTTGTTTGTTTGTTCTAATGTGATTTTTGTCTAATTAGACCCTATATGCAGCCAAGTTAGTAACTTATTCTTAATGTTCTTGGCTTGGCCATTTTTTCTCAGATATGTGAGTGTTTAACTTTTTAAGTAGTTTGTATCTTAAAATTTAGAATACAGTGTTTCTTATTTTAAATTTTATTCTTAGAATATGAGATTACTTCAAATCTGCTTAAGTTTTCCCATTTAATTCTTTGATAATGCACCTTTTTTTCCCTTTAAAGCTAAGATATTCCTAAAGTGGAAAACACATTAAAAATTTATTATAGCCCACATTTGGGACCTTAGAGAAAACTAATCCATTCAATGTACTAATTTTATTATAATTTTTTGTATAGGATTTTGAAAATGTTTTATAAGAAAATAGTTATTATTACATATATGTATATATTTCAGGTATCCTGCTTGATATTCTGAAGTTACAGCAATGCTTTTATTAGATATCCTTTTAAGATAGTCTTATAATTGAGAACTTCTTTGGGAGCTTGTAAGCATACTGTATTATTTGATTTAGCATTTAGATATCTAATAAATCAAGAAAAGATCCATATATCTAATAAAAAATATTTTTCTTTTGATCGATTTTCCTCAGCTATAATTCTCTTCTTCTCTTTGTCAAAGAAGAATGTGTTCCCTCTATTTAAAACAGAAGTGACTTTAATAGTTTTATTGTATTCAAAATATCTGTCGCTTTAATTCAGGTGTAGAATATCTGCATTGTAGTTTGTCCGTATATGAATCAAGGACAGTACTGACCATGCAGAGATTAGAGATTTAAAAGTTTAAATATTTCATTTTAAAATCTAAATTGACTTTATGATTCTTAATTTATGCAAAGTATAAGTAGAAAAAGGGTTTCAACAGAAACTTATTTTTCATTCTTAAAGCTTAAGTCTCCTAATGGTGAAGGAAACTAAACGTGGTCTGAGATCCATGTATCTGCCTCTTCAGAAAAGTCTGGAATCAATATCCCTTCTAAGAAGAGTTCTCATAACCAACCATATTTAGTAGTCCACTCTGATGAAATTCCTATCATCCTAGTCTATTATTAGCCACACATTTGCTCTAAGAAACTAAATTATTTGCCTTTTTAAAGTGAAAAACAAACATCTTGAATGATTCAGAAATATCTTTTGTTTTTGCTATCTTCTAAATTCTTTTGTTAAAATAAAGCCAATTCATTGTTCATCTAAAATTTCTTGAATAAAACAGGGATTTAAATTACAATGTTGGATACACAATGTTTAATTCTTAATTTTCCAAAAAACATGGTTTGATGTAGTTAAAATGTTTCATTTGTTGTATTTAAAAACATTTGTCTTCACTTTATTTAGACGAGGACCTATTAAACTTGGAATGGCTAAAATTACACAAGTTGACTTTCCTCCTCGAGAAATCGTCACATATACAAAGGAAACTCAGACTCCAGTTATGGCTCAACCCAAAGAAGGTGAATATCTATCCTTAATATGATGATCATTAAATTCCCATATTGAATAAATAGATTCTTTCTTTTTTTTCTCTTTCTTTTTTGGCATATTTTCTAAGGGAAACATCATAAAACTAATGCTTTAAGGTTTCTGTATTGATGTATTTGTTTCTTAGAGTTTTAAACCTTTTTCTTTTAGAAGTTAATGAAAGTATAAACTGTATATATGGTTTTTAATTTTGTTGACATAAACTTAAGTTTTTAATCTTCATTTTGTCATTGATATGTGATGCTTTAGAATCAGAAAAGCTTAGGAGTGATCTATGTCTGTCACTGAGCACAATCCTTCCTAAAAGAATGTATCACACAGTAAATGAAACCATGTAAATTATTTTCTTTAGAGCGTATGATATTCTGATATGTTGTCGTTGTTATCCATATTTATGAACACATCTAGATCTAATTCTAAAACTTTTGCTTTTATGATCTAAGGGCTCTATTATGTTGATTTCATAAGCAGCCTTTAATTTGTGTGTAACAGAGAGATGTATACACAGACATTATATTGAATGTCGAGTGTTTTTATTCTTTTTTTTTAAGATTTATTTATTTATTTTAGAGAGAGAGAGGAGGAGCAGGGGCGTAGGGCAAGGGAGAGAGAGAATCCTCAAGCAGTTTCCCTGCTGAGCGCAGACCCTGACATGAGGCTCGATCCCAGGACCCTGAGATCATAACTTGAGCTGAAATCAAGAGTTGACCACTTAACTGACTGAGCCATCCAGGCGCCCCAGGAGTCTTTTGATTCTTTTTTTTTTAAGATTTTATTTATTTATTTGACAGAGAGAAACACAGCGAGAAAGGGAACGCAGGGGGAGTGGGAGAGGGAGAAGCAGGCTTCCCGCTGAGCAGGGAGCCTGATGCAGGGCTCGATCCCAGGACCCCGAGATCATGACCTGAGCCGAAGGCAGATGCTTAACGACTGAGCCACCCAGCACCCCAAGTCTTTTGATTCTTAAACCAGGAGTTACCATTTTTACATTGGGGACTAATTTTTATTTTTATTTTATTTTAATTTTTTTAACATTTTATTTATTTATTTGAGAGAGAGAGAGAGCACCATTGGGGAGAGGGGCAAAGGGAGAGGGAAAGGGAGAAGCACACTCCTCAACTGAGCAAGGAGCCCGATGTGGGGCTCGATCCCAGGACCCTGGGATCATGACCTGTGCTGAAGGCAGAAGCTTACCCGACTGAGCCACCCAGGCGCCCCAGGGACTAATTTTTAAAATCTCATCAGATAGTTAATGATTCACGCATAAAGTTAGTATGATAGCTCTTGTTTTTTTCCAGTTAGGCTAATAAATTATGTCACACATAAAAGAGATTTATATAATAGCCCTAATACAGGTCCATAGTTCCTTACCTGAAACCCTTGAAGCCACATATGTATTTGAATTCAGAATTTGTCAGAGTTTAGAAAAGTTACTAGTAAAGTCTATGTACTGTAAGTAAACACTCCAGCAGCAACTTGGGCATTAATATTTTGGCAGCAGAAGATATGAATATTCAAACTAAGTAAGATAAATAATGATTATAAATACCTTTACCTCTGGTCATGTCAAGGTTTACCACCAAGTGAGCTATGGATTTTAGAGTTGTTGATATTTTGCACTGTGGTCCAATAATAAATTTTCCTTTTAGCAGTCTGTGCATAAGGAATGTTTTTTCTCTTTGGCCAGGAAAATTTATTCCTGTTTAACTATGGAATATCAAACATTAAAACTTTGTTTATCAAATATTTAAATTAATTTATTTTTAAAATTTCAGTTTCATTACCACATTTCTCCATTAAGGAGAATCAAAAACAATATTCACTTCAGAAAGCCCAAAAATTACAGGTAAGCAAAAAGGAGAAAAAAAATCCTTGGAGCGCCTGGGTGGCTCAGTTGGTTAAGCATCCAACTCTTGATTTTGGCTCAAGTCATGATCTCAGCGTTGTGCAGTCGAGCCCATGTCCCAGCATGGAGTCTGGTTAAGATTCTCTCTCCCTCTCTCTCTCTGTCCCTCCTGCACCCCCCAAAAGAATCCTTGAAACCTTTAGCTGTTACCAAAGAAAATCTTTAAATTTTCATTTTTATATGTCCCTCAAAAGAAATTAGGATTATACCTATTTACAATCTATGTACTTTTTAACAACTCTCCTTTCCCTGTCCACTAAGGATGGAAGTGAAATAAATACCTTAAACTTTTCTGTTCACTTTCATCTTGATCCCCAAAAAGAGTTGACATTATCATACATACTATTACACTTCAAAAATTTTGAGGAAATCAGGGTAACATTTTTATCTAGGTTCTTTTTTTTTTTTTACTTGATCATGTGAATGTTCATTTCTGTGGATACATTTTTTTCATTCCTACTTGCTCCATTGATTGGTAAAATAGCTTTCACAGGAGGAAAATCCTCGTCTTACTAGAAAAAAAGCCACTGATGGTAATCACGAGACATAAGCAACTTAAACAAAAAAAAGGAAAGATGAAGTGTTGAATTAACAGTATGGAGAACACTGCAGGATTCCATAATTTCTGGAAAATAATATTTTATTAATCAGTATATTCAGTATATTCAAGTATTTTAATGTCTGTCTTTCTGAAGCTACATTATTATATATGTTAACTCAAAAAAGTGAGCAAAATAGCCAAAATGAGGGCACAATGACTCATTTAAAAAGTATATTTGGCTGGTTTTCTTCATCTAGTAATTTGGAGATTTATTTTTAGTTATTCCATCATACTTATGCAATGCATTTTGGATTGTTTGAAATGTAAAGCATTCTGAAGCTATTTGGGGTAATGCCTATCATATTCAGTTTAAGTGAAGAATTCCTTTTTTTTAAATAATTTTTTTCTAACTATTAGAGTAGTATATCATGGAGAATTTAGAAAATACAGAGAATGAAACTAGGCCACTATCTTCCATCAAATACGAAAATAAATTCAAAATGGATTAAAGATTTCAGTGTAAGACCTGAAACCATAAAACTGGAAGAGAACATAAGCAGTAAGCTCTTTGACATCGTCTTAGCCATACCTATTTTTTTAGACCGGTTTCCTCAGGCAAGGGCACCAAAGGCTAAAATAAACAGATGGGATTAAACTAAAAAGTTTTTGTGAAACCATCCACCAAACTAAAAGGCGATCTGTTGAATGGGAGAAGAACTTGGCAAATCATACACCTGAGAAGGGGTTGATATCCAAAATATATAAAGAACTTAGACAATATAAAAAAAAAAACCCAATTAAAAGATGGGCAGAGAACTTGAATAGGTATCTTTCCAAAGAAGACCTACAGATGGTCAATAGACACATGAAAAGATGCTCAACATCATTAGTCATCAGGGACATGCAAGTCAAAACTATAGTGAGATATTACCTCATACCTGTCAGATTGGGTAGTATCAAAAAGAAAAAAAATAACAAGATTTGATGATGATGTAGAGAAAAGGGAACCCTTGTACACTGTTGGTGGGAATGTAAATTGGCGCAGCCACTCTAGAAAAGAGTATGGAGGTTCCTCAAAAAATTAAAATGGAATCACCATACAATCCAGCAATTCCACTTCTGGGTATTTATCTGAAGAAAACAATCTTCAACCAATAGTTGAAGATACAGAAGCAGCCTAAGTGTCCATAGATAGATGAATGGGTAAAGGAGATGGAATCTTACTCAGCCCTAAAAAGAATAAAATATTGCCATGTGTGACAACATGGATGGATCTAGAGGGTATTATGCTAAGTGAAATAAGTCAGATAGAGAAAGACAAATACTGTATGTAGAGTCTAAAAAACAACCAAAAAACCAAGCAGAACAGAAACAAGATTCATAGATACAGGAAACAAACTGTTGGCTGTTACCAGAGTGGGAGCAGACATTGGGGGTGGGTGAAATGGGTGAAGGGGACTAAGAGGTACAGACTTCTAGTTATAAAATAAGTAAGTCATGAGGATATGATGTACAGCATAGGGAATATATTCAGTAATATTACAATAACTTTATATGGTGACAGATAACTAGACATATTGTTAGGGTCATTTTGTCATGTATAAAAATACCAAATCTCTATGATGTATACCTGAAACTAACAGGATTTTTGTGACAATTATACTTCAATTAAAAAATACAGAAAGGATATAAAGGAAATGTCATGATTCCATTGTGTAATAACCACTATTAATATTTTGTTTCCAGTTTTCTAGAATGTATTTTTTAAAAAATTTTCTCTGTATATATACACACATAAATATATATATACACATATGATTTTATATCCTATTTGAAATGTGCATTTTTAATTGCTTATTTTGAGATGTGTGTAAATATTTAAATATTAACTTGTAACTTATTGCCATTGAACTAATTTGAGTGTATAGCTGTATAAGACTAGCATTTTTAAAAAAATTTTTTCCTGTTTTTATTTTGTAAGTAACTAAAAATGTGAAAGATCATGATTTGTTAGATAAGCTGATGATCCAGAAGCACAAGATAAACTCTGTTCTTTTCAGTTTTAAATTATTTAGGGCAAGGCTTTTAGCATCACCAAACTTTAACTTCTTTGCCAGATTTTCTCTGAGTATAGAGACTGTTTCTTCTTCATTGCTGTAATGCCTGCCTGGTTGAATAGTGCCTGACATGTAGTAAGAACATAGTATTTGGCGAAGGAATTAATTGCTTTTATCTACTAAGGAGAATGATTTTGCTTACTTGCATTGTTTATTGTCATGCATTTACTCTGGAAGTAACTACTGGGAATAGGCTATTTTCAAGTGTTAATGGGCTACAGTATAATTATTGATGTAATTGGGTGAAAAAGTATGATTAGTCTCAGTTCTTGGTTTTAATATGACTATATCATATTCTAGTCTTTATTTGCTCTTATATCCATAAATGAAACCATTATAGATTCTCCTTAAAGCCTTCTTGAGTTCCATGTTGACAAACTTTGTAGATACAAATGTGTTGTTATTTTGTGTTCTATGTATCCCTCTGAATGCTTTGAACAAAATTGAACCTGTTAACATCTTTCAGTTTTAGCTATTTGTTTGTAATGGTTCTTCAAACTTTGTTTAAATTAACAGCTGAAAATTTTAACCACAAGGAGTGCTCACATATCAGGTACAGTGTGAAGCACTTTACATTTAATCTCTAATCCTCTCACCAAAACTATAAGAGTTAAGTATAGGTTCTATTTACGCAAGAAGAAGGTAAAACTCAAAGGGATAGTTTATCAAGGGTCACATAGCTGGTGTAGCTAAGATTCTAAACCAAGTCTGATTTTAAGGTGAGCTTTCTCATGCTGCCACTGAAGCAGCATTTTTGTGCTCTTATGGTACTAACCTATGATAAAAAATTCAATTTATAGTGTAATACAGTAAGCATGGATACAGATGTATAACCAAAACAAAAGTTTTATTAAGTAGCACCCCCCCTTCTCTTGTTATATTTCATTTTTTAAATGAAAAATGACCATAATGTGCTAAATTCATTGGTTTAGTTAGACCAGTAGTTTGAAAAACACTTCGTTAAAGGATAGCATGGTTTAATTAACTTATTTATTGGTATATCTGCATCAGGATATTTTATAGTAATTGTTTAAGATTAATGAATAAACAGCTTTGTTCTTTCATAGTGCTAAATATAATTTTTCTTATCTTTACTGATCGCAGGTGAAAGTGACAAGATAAGTGAACTCAGCCCAGTTTCTAATGAGTATGTCTGCATCAGCACCACTACCTTTAAAATTTTCCTTTGTGGACTAGACTTAGATACTAATTTAAAGGTCCATGTTTATTCATTTGCAACCTAACAAGCATTCATGATTCTACAATTTTATTGAGTATATGCTATATATATAAAGGCACTAGGTCATCCTTTCTTTGCTTTTTTTTTTTAGTTATATAAATGAAGGAGAATGAGAAATTTATCCTGGTACCATGGGGCCATCCTTAGCCTTTGAAGCTATTTATAAAAATGAGATCATTTCCTTTCTATATTATTAAAATTATTTTCATGTCTAGGGCTCTTACCATTAAGTTTCTTTTCCCAATTTGTGGAAGTTTTAGAAAGAGGGAAAGAAAAACCCTGAAATTAAGGTTTTATAATAAAAACACTTTGTGCTTAACTGTACTTGGACTTACCCATTGCTTTAATACAGTGGTTCTCAAACTTTGCCTCGTTGGTTTCCATTTAAGAATTATGTAACATATTCCAAAACTCACTATGAGACAAAATTGCTGAAATTACAATTTGAGTGTAGCAGACAGTAAATTAAACTTGGGTAGGCAGTGTAATCAGTGCAGGAGTAATATGAGTTACTAAATTGAAGATAAAAATTGGTCTTAGGCTTAACTCTTATCTTTCTACCATTTTTTTTTAAATGGCTGAATCTTAATCTTTTAAAAAAGCAGTGGTTTTTATTCTGCCTTGTTTTTCTTTTTAACCATTCTAGCCATCTTCTTTCAAGTTTACTCTTTAAGTTGGTAGTACTGTTTCTGAACTGAGGTGCTTTGCTGTCTTAAAGCACCTACTGTGAAAGAAATTGACAAAGAACATGTGACCTCAGTCAATTTCACTCTCGGCAGGTAAAAAGCTTCTCATGGTGCCCACGGATACACTCCTGGAAAAGTTACTTTCTTCCTTTAGCTTTTAAAAGTCTGTTAACTCTTTTGAAAATGGCATTATTTTTTATCTACCTTTTTGGTATGGATTTTTGTTGTTGCTATTTTTCGATAGATTTTTAAAGAGGAAGAAATCCTATGTTATCTAATATTATCAGTTTATTTATACCTGAAGAAATTGAGGCCTGAAGAAGTTAATTGTGATGAGCCTGTGGTCACAGTGTGGGTGACATAGGGCTACAACCAGAACCTGGCTTTTGATTTCCAGTGAAGTGCAGTTCTTACACTATTCCAATTTCTTATCTGTGTGGAGTTTTACAATTATTTTTGGTATTGGTTTAGTAGCCAGGTATTTTTCCTTAGGAACACGTTGATTAGTATTTATAATGTGTAGAAAAGTATTACATGTAAATAGCTCTAAATTTTTTTTTGCATGATCTTAATATCTGTCTGTAATCCATGCTTCCCAGGTAGACTAAATTTCTGGGCCCCCTGGTTAATATTACCTTTGTCCAAAATGGAATTTTCTAAAATTCTAGAATAAATAAGACCTATAAAAGTGAGTTTTAACCCTCAGAGAATCTGTGAGAATATAAATATAATTGAAAATTAAAGCATTTGTTCTTAATCTTAAAGACTTTTAATCAGCATATCTGAAATTATGGCATCAGAAAAATGTAATACTTATGAGATTACAGATATCAGGGTCTACGTCAATGATGCCAGTAGTGCCTAGATAAATCTGAATTTTGTATTAAAAGACCATATAGAGAAACAAATTGTGTTAAAGTAAATGGCATAGTTGAAATTTTACTTCTTTCTTTTTTCCCCCCAAGTTAGCATTAGATCTGTATTCAAAATATTTCCTGATTTAAAAGACTGCTACATATTTTCCCTTGTTGAAGATCTAAATTATTAAGGAAATCCAAGAGAACTTGCACATCATTCTAGATATTTAAAAATATAAAAAGAATGGAGTCCATTGATCCATTCATGAAGCTTTGTCCCAGTACAAGTTTCTCTTAATATTGATTTTAAAGAGTAAGGTATAAGTAGATGAAATTATGGACAACTGGATTGAAATGAAGTGATTCAAAATGATTTTGATCTAGAAATGAAAGGGTTATTTTGAAAATATTAAAGGAAAACTTCATATCTGACTTATTTTTTAAAATTAATGATTAAAGCATTTCCCTCTAATCTCATGAAAGATTTTGTGAAGTTATTCATAAGTTGAATTTTTGAAAATTAAATCATTTTTTATGCAACATATTTTCTGATTTTTAGAACTTGGTGGCTACTTCCTTTGTACCATAAATAATCAGGATACTTGGTAAATAAGGAATACTCCATAGGACATTAAAACGATCTTAAAATACGGCACACCAATATAATGAAACTACATAATACATTTATAGACAACAAACATATTTTCTGAACAACATTAATGCACTAATGATGGGACTTGTTTTTCACTTGATAATGAGAATTAATCATGGTAAGTGATAGACTTAAAAGTATCAGTGTTTAGTGAGGATTTCCTAGGATGTTGCATATTACCTGTTATATGTGTTGTAACATTTTAAAATAGTTCAAAGTGTACTCTGTGGCTTATTCTTGGCTTAGATGTCTCTTAAGTGTAATGTGACATACAGATGAGAAAACCTGCTCTGAAGACTCCTTCCTTCAGCTTAACAAAAGCCACCCATTTTACAGATGATTTAACTTTGATTAACCTACTCCATTGTAACAGATTATTCCGACAACTGGAATTTCACTCTTTGGTGTTATTTCTAGGTGCAGCTTAATTTACAGAGCAGCTTTTCTTTCCATCTCACCAAAATACATCACAATTTTGATGTTAACTCAAAGTAAAAATTCAATGGTTCATTAAACCTAGTCTTAGCATTCATTGACAAGAGATTTGTCATTTTAAAAGTAACTGCTACTTTTATGCATTCTTTGCTGCTCAGCTTATAACCTTAGATTCCCTGTCAGAGAAAGCATGGAGTTAACCACTTAGCATATTGCAATGAATATTCATCAATAAATTGATGTGACATGGCAGTCCCATTTTTCAGTCTTCCTGCTCTGTTGCATTCTTTTTCTGTTTTAAATACATTATAGTTTATCATGTAATAAGGACTGGCTTAGAAAATCTTCAGAATTACGATATATTTTCGATCGTGTCAGTAGTCCTTTAGTAGCTATCGTATTAGTTTTTAAAAAGAGTGTATTTATTCAGAGGAACATTCTCTAATCTGGTATTACTGCTGGGCATTTTTGCCAAATATTTGATATATATATATAGATAGATAATTGTTTAAGACCAGCTTTATAATAAAAATTCGATGTTTTGTAGTTTTTAAGAAGAGCAGATCATTTTTGTTCCTTGAAATTTTATTTGGCTTAATCTTTTGACCTGTCATAGTTTTTAGATCAGTTTTTCATCCATGTAGAAAGGGAGGTAGGTACATTAATTCTAAAACAAAATCCTGAAAACATGTATCTGAATAGTTGGTAATCCATCATTCAGCTACAACTAAACTGATCTATATGGGCAAATAGGCATAGCAAATGCCATGTAAGAGGCAGATATAGATCACTGTCTAACATACTTCATCTACATTTTAAATTTTAGAAGGAAAAGATGGTCTATAAACAAGATCTTTTCTGTTAAATATGTAGATTATGAGGTCACTTGGCACTAAAATGCTGACCATATGCATTATGACAGGAATTTGACACCTGTCATTGGAAATAGTACTTAGAAGCCGTATAATGCAACAAAGTTGAGGGAGGAAAATACAATGTGGCTAGGAGGCTGTAATTTATAATTCACAGTGCTCAAGAAGACCTGTCCAGGGTGTCTCAAAATCCCCCTCTTTGATTTTAGGATTTACATACCGTAAACCCTGCAAGTAAACAAAATTGATTAGGATAACTGATAGCCAGAAAATGAAAAAATATATATATATTCTCAGACTTAATTTTTAATTGAAGTGTAAATATATCATTATTCTAAAAGAAGTCAACTTCTGAGTTAAATGTAATTAAACTGTTTTATTACATTACACCTACAGGTGATTTTATGGTAGAATTTCAAGTTGGAGCGGTACAGTATAGAATTGTCACCAGTTATACTGTTTTCAGATTAATAATCTGTTGTATATGAGAATTCATCTAAAAAGGAGTACTGTCTTTCTGTTTCTCTGTGTGATTATTTTGCCCAAAAAAAGCTTTCATTTTTTTAAGTAGCACAAAAGCTGTAATTGGCATGCTTTGTAAGGAAGTGTCAATGTGCAAGAGAGTGGCGATCACTAAGAATTCTTTTACGTGTTCTTTCCCCTTTGCACCACCGCCTCCTCAGCAGGGTCACTGAGATCACTAGCTTTTCTTGAAATGGCCATTTTCACTGGCAGGTGCATTATACCCTGTATTTTCAGATTGTTTTTCCATTCTGAATGTTTGGCAGGTTGATTGCTCTGGCTGCATTGACGGAGAAAGGGCTGACAAATGCGGTTGGGCTGGCTGAAAAGACAGTGATTACTGTTTTCCTTTGTGGCTGATTGAGGCCCTTGAAAGGAAAAATTTTAACCTTCACCATTTGGTTCAAAAGTATGAGCATATATTGAAATCATTCGTGCCATTTATCCTAGTTCTGTAAACTTGTCAGAACGTAAAAATCGCTCAATTTCATGTAATGTAGGATTGGCATACGTCATTATCATTTTGATTAAGTTGGAGGTTGTATCATTGTGTGCATTATACAGTGTCATTTAAAGCTTTCTTTCCTACAGGTACAGCTATATTTTTATTGCTTATACTATAGACTGAAAGATTTTCATAGCTCTCCAAACCTAACACTACGTGTGTGGTTTGGCAGCTGGTGTGGCCTACAAGCTGCATTTTGTTTGCAGGGTAAAGGCTTATCTGTAGGCCTCCTGGAGTGTGGGTAATTGCACAGTCTCACCATTGGGGAGAGACCGGATTGGAAGCAGCCAGGCGGAAGAATGTTGTGCCATCCCTTTGCCACCTTGTAGCAGAAAGACACAATCCCAGCAGTGCCATCTGGTTGTTGCTATCTAGTCAGCTGGCCTGGCTGCTGGGACCATGACTTGGCAGCTGGTTCCCATCCTTGACCATTCTTTTGTGTATGGAGCATGTATGTGTGCTTTAGATAATTTTGAACATGGGTTGGGGAAATGACTATAAATAACAAGTCCCCTTATTGAATAGGGTCTCATTACTTAAGATGCACTCTGCTGCAGACGCCTGCTGCCATTCCCTTATAGACAAATGACACATCTGTTTAGGCAATAAAAATAAGCATTTTCTTCATAAAATCTGTCTCAGTATATAGTAAAAGAGAAGGTATGCAGAGTTGTATGCTCTATAACATTTTAAAGTAAGTGATTTTAAGTTAGTTCTTGGTTTGGAGAGGAGATTTAGTAATAGTCTTCTTGTAAACATTGTATATTATCTCAATATATATTTTTGTTCCAAGTTAAGAAAACATTATTTTAAGTGCTTATTGCACATCATGCAATGGTAGATAATGAGACTTGCATTTAAAATGACAGAATAGAAAATGTGGTCTCATAGCTATTATCTTTAAAATCTGCCTCTCAAATAGCAACCTGAGAGTTAATGTAAGCCGTCTTTATGCCATATGAAGACCCATTAGACGCTGATGGTTTCAGATCACAAGTAAGCAGCCAGCTCTGTAGGCTATTTTAGACATTTGATTTTCTTCATTCTACAGCATTAATGTGTCAGCATGCTACATAAAACTATGCAGGAGTTGCATGTTGTTCTGTCTAGAATGATAAATGCTTGCAAGCTTTTAGAGATTTCCATGAGGAATTTGTCCTAGTTGCTTATATATCTTAATTCAGTTTACGTAGCTACAAAATTTGGAATGACTATTAGAGATACCACATAGGTATGTATAAACACCAAGAAGTTCCACTTATTTATTTCTTTAAAATTGTGTTGTTGCTTGTTCTGTCTTATCAGTGGTTTACTTTTGCATTTATGTAAAGTTAGTTGTATACCTTCTGAACTGTTGCTCAAAAGTTCAGTTATTTTCATAAAAATAATTTTTGTGTTTTTCTGTTTTTTTTTTTCAGATGAAGAGGAAGAAGATGATGTGGTGACTCCTAAACCACCTATTGAACCTGAAGAAGAGAAAACTTTAAAGAAGGATGAAGAAAATGATAGTAAAGGTATCCTAAAGAATTAACTTTATTTTTTTTTTTGTTATTTATGTGTTAAAGTAGACTACAATGCTCTAAATGAAAGAGGTGAATCTGGTTGGAAAAAAGTATGTGGCATTCATTGATCCAAACTGTTAGTGAATTGACAGGATTTGACGGACGTAAATTAGACTGACTTCAGGAAAATATTTGTTTTCCAGCTCCCCCTCATGAGCTGACTGAAGAAGAAAAGCAACAAATCTTACACTCAGAGGAATTTTTAAGTTTCTTTGACCATTCTACAAGAATTGTAGAAAGAGCGCTTTCTGAGCAGATTAACATCTTCTTTGACTACAGTGGAAGAGATTTGGAAGACAAAGAAGGGTAATGTTTAATTGCTAAAATTATGGCTTTAGCAATGTTACTTTAAGATTACTTAAATTACTTTCAGATCAAGAGTGAGAAGTTGTAACATCTTTTTTTGGATTTGGTTTTTTTCTGTAGAGAGATTCAAGCAGGTGCTAAACTGTCATTAAATCGACAATTTTTTGATGAACGTTGGTCAAAGCATCGTGTTGTTAGTTGTTTGGATTGGTCATCTCAGGTAAATTGTAACAAAATTGGTTACTCGTTTTTAAATTAAAATTAACAAGCACTTTTAATTATGGAAATTTTGTGTAATTAAATCAGTGTATGTCATTTAGAGTAATAATGGATGATGGTTCTGTTATTGTATTCATTTTATCTTAAATACTTTGGAAGAAAGGATTGGAAACATCATTTAATTTAAAACTCAAAATTGAATTTATGCCACAACCCAGGTTTGCTAATTTCAGTTGCTCACCATATTCTTTGGTTAAAATTGCAGCGTGTTTTAATAAAATGTTTTAATGTTAAAACACTTTAAATAATTAACTATACTAATTTAGAGTTTTACTAACACCTCAGTAATCATAACTCTTGTGACACCTTTCTTGCAGAAATGTTAAATATTTGTATTTTCAAAATAATTTGATAAAAATAGTTGAGTCACTAAGAGTGTGAAACATTTCTTATGTGTAGCAATTTTTTCTCCACTTGATTCTTGTGAGCAGTATCCAGAGCTACTCGTGGCTTCTTATAATAACAATGAAGATGCTCCTCATGAACCTGATGGTGTAGCCCTTGTATGGAATATGAAATACAAAAAAACTACCCCAGAATATGTGTTTCACTGCCAGGTAAGATAGTAAAGGTATCTTACAGTCTTCCCTAAGTTTAAGAATTCATTAGTGAATTTAGACAAGTGCCTTTTTTCTTTTCTTGTCAACATAATGATTTCATTGGATTGGCATTTACTAAACCACCTCATATTTGCAAACAGATGTTAACAGAAAACTGAAGACTTTTCAGTTCAACATGATCTGCCTTTTGTAGCTTTTCTGACATCTCTTATGTTTAATCACACCTGAAGTCCTTTGCAGTTGTGATTTTCTGTTATTGTGATTGATTATATAAAAGAAATCTTTTATATAATGTCTTTTCTACAGGGAGTTTCTCATGAACTTATTTGCTGAAAAAACAATTAGACGGTCGGCCCACTGAATTACTTATACATGGCCTGAGGAGTTGGAACTAGATAGTTTTAAATAGAAACATATGTTTGAAGTAGGAAACAGATGCAGATTTTTAAAGTGAGTTTAGTGGAAGGTTAGAATTTGCAAGCCTTTTCTAGTTGTATAAGTTATATAATCTTTTAATAATCATAATTCTGAAAAAAATGCTTAACTGAATCAAAACTAGCTTATACCCTGTTGTCAGATTACTGTTAGAGCCAGTTGTCTTTTGATTTAATACTGTAATCAAACAATAATTTTTTTACTTTCTTTATAAATTGAATACATTTATATAAACAATCATTACGTTTGACTTAAGCAAAAACTATTCTAAAGGTATATTTTTATATTCTGAAATAAAATGAAATTTTTAAACGAATTTACGTCTTTTTATAATCTCTAATACCTTACAATAAAAGGGAAAATGTTTGTGTGTTAGATTTATTTTTATAACTTATCAGGCTTCTTCCATTTGAACCTTAAGTATAGAAATCTTACTTATTTACAGTCAGCTGTGATGTCTGCTACGTTTGCAAAATTTCATCCAAATCTGGTTGTTGGTGGTACATATTCAGGCCAAATTGTGCTGTGGGATAACCGTAGCAATAAAAGAACTCCAGTGCAGAGAACTCCGCTGTCAGCTGCTGCACACACAGTAAGTAGTAAAGAGGTTATTTCCATTAGATTTCTGTGCTGCTTCACCATTAAATGCTTAGTAGTGTCCATCAGAGAAGTCTCAGAATGTGTTTCCTTTGATGTATGAATTCTTCATCAGTTGGCCACCGAAAATGAAGGCCTTTTTTTTTTTGTATTTTTAGAAATCTGTTTTATTAAAAACTCATATATCTTGAGACAAGCTTTTATTAATTAACAGAATAGCATCAAATGTCACATTAAAAATACCATCAAGATAGGAGACTGTTTTGATGTGAAACAGAACACCTGTGATTTTAGTGTAAAAATGGTTCCATCTTTTTGGCAAAATAATCTCAGAAAATGTCTTTTAACATCTCTTTAGCATCCTGTATATTGTGTAAATGTTGTTGGAACACAAAATGCTCACAATCTGATTAGCATATCTACTGATGGAAAAATTTGTTCATGGAGTCTGGACATGCTTTCCCATCCACAGGTAGGTTAAACTTGGAAAACTGAAATTTTGAGACAAATGTTATTCTTT
Source organism: Callorhinus ursinus (assembly GCF_003265705.2). Classification (NCBI taxonomy): domain Eukaryota; kingdom Metazoa; phylum Chordata; class Mammalia; order Carnivora; family Otariidae; genus Callorhinus; species Callorhinus ursinus. Next base: position 58,567,325 of record NW_027397064.1, on the reverse strand, counting down.
AAGTCCATGTAAATCCCAGCTTATGTTTTTTCATAAATGTTTTATAATAGTATTATGATAACAGCTTATAAATCTGACCTGTTAGATATAGTTTGTCATGATATACTTTATTTCCAAACCTATTTCATTTCAATCAAAGTAAATTTGTATAAGTATTATAATAAAAGAATTGTTTATAAACCAATTAAAACTAGAAATGTTTCTTAGAAAATTAAAAGTTGCAAACTTAGAAAATAATTTCCTCAATTTTTTCTACATAGGATAGCATGGAATTGGTTCATAAACAGTCAAAGGCAGTAGCTGTGACATCTATGTCCTTCCCTATTGGAGATGTCAACAACTTTGTTGTTGGGAGTGAAGAAGGTTCAGTGTACACAGCATGCCGCCATGGCAGGTAAATCTAAACTGGAATTTGAAATTATTTAAATTTCTTCCTTTAATAGTCTCATTAAAACAAATTGCCCCTTGTTTAAGTAGAAATTTGTCATAGAGCCACTCATTATTTTTGACAAATTGTATTTGAGTTCAGGTATATAAAATTAAAACTTAAATACTTTTTAAAATAAAAGGTTATTTTGGATCATGATATGTTTTGGATCTTATGGGTTGTGGTGTGTTATGGTTTTGTATGTATGCATGTACTCACAGAAGTTAATGGTAGGAAGTAGCTTTCAGTAGTTGCAAATATAATATGCACATGCCACATACTGACCCTTAAAGTTGTAAATAAGATTTTCAGCTGTTTTTCCATTTTGATTTATTTGGACTTTGAGCTTTAGTTCATCTTCCTGATAATTGTGTAGTAGTGTCACATACACATTTTAAATTGACTAGTATTTCTCCTGCTGTTCAATCTGTTTTGAAATTGTCTAGCTGTACCTTATCAATTGCTTCCTTAAAAAAGAAAAATGGAGTGTCCAGATTTCATCTCAAATACAGATCACCTTCACTTCAAAGCTTTTGATATAAAAATAGTAGCCCAGATTTTCTCTCTTACATATAGCCTCCCTTTGTCTCTATTCCATCACCTCAGATAATTGGACTTGTGAGTTGTATTGTCAACAAGCATTTTTATAGTTCAAACTGTACTTACTGTTTTAGTAGTGTTATCAAATCTGGATTGAGTAACACTCAACATAAGTTACTCTGATGTGTTATGAGCAGAGTTAGGTTGGTTGAAATTATGTAAAAATCTGATATATAATCCTTAATAAGATGTATTTATAAGCAGTCTACTTCCAAGAGATTTTCCTAATATTTTCACTTTTATGAAATAGCAAAGCTGGAATCAGTGAGATGTTTGAGGGACATCAAGGACCAATTACTGGTATCCATTGTCATGCAGCTGTTGGAGCAGTGGACTTCTCACATCTTTTTGTCACTTCATCATTTGACTGGACAGTAAAACTTTGGACAACTAAGGTATCTAAAAACACCAGATGGCTGCTCATTTCCTTGGGTTTCTGACACAAGGTGGTGCTCTAATACTACACAGGAAAGACGAAAAGCTTTCTAATAGCTTAGAATGATCCACTGATAGATTAAACCTGCTAAGAAGTTACACTGAATGCGAGTGAGCCACTGGATGTTGTAGTTTTCATAAAAGTGTGCTGACAAATATGTTAACCCCACGTAACCAAAGACCAGTCTTCCCATTTTAGGCTCTTCAAGCACAGAACTGTTTACTCTGAATTGAGTTGGGGAAAAAGCACCTGATAATCTCTCATAGCATCTTACATAGCTGTGTATAGCCCAACACAAAAGCCATACATTTGCTCTTGGAAGAGCTTTTAGAGGCTGCAGTGGCTCACGGAGCTGCTGGAAAATGGAGAAAAGACAGATAATGGATGTATAATAAGTCCTATACAATAAGGCTATAATAACAAACTTAAGTCATTAAGGAAATATTGTTAAAGGCAGGGATGAATATATATTTTTGTTTTCCATAATAAAAAAATTAGTTTGTTTTGCTTTTAATTAGCTTCAGTTATTTGAAAAACCTACTATGTTATAAAGTGATTCCTGATCCTCTAGCAATTCCAGATAAATGTGACATTGACCTGCTCCAGTGAAAGTCTCAAGGCAAATCCAAGTAGGGAATGTTACTTCTTGTGATAGGCCTTGTAGTTTCATTTGACCCCATATTAAATTTAAGAAGCCCTTCGGGTCATGATCCCGGGGTCCTGGGGTCGAGTCCCGCATTGGGCTCCCTGCTCCTTGGGAGCCTGCTTCTCCCTCTGCCTCTCTCTCTCTCTCTCTGTCTCTCATGAATAAATAAATAAAATCTTAAAAAAAAAAGTATTAAATTTAAGAAGGCTTGACTTTTCTATCTGGCTTTTCTGCAGTATTACATTGTAGTTGGCAAAGCTGCATAATCAGAATATCAGATTCTATTTAAATGAAGTTAAATTTTAAGCTGTATTTTTTCATGTTTCTATTTGCCTTATTCTAAATGTTGACTTTTTGAATATATTATCATGAGACAGAGTTTAGAAACCCTATTTGGTTCTTCAGCTTCTTTGAGGAAACCTAGTGGTCTTAAGAGATGTTCTTTACTGTTACAGTGAACTCATATTTATATATCAAAAGTTGGCCTCAGAAATCTAGGATGGACTTACTGTTCACTCTTGTTCTTTCATGATGCTTTCTTTCAATGTAATATGAAGTGAGTTACAAAACTTTGCCTCTAAAAGCTTGCCTTTTAAATTTGAGCGTTTTCATGTTTGGCATTAGTGAGCATAAAAATAGCACTTAAGGCTAATGAGGGAAATATATAGAAAAGTGCTTAACACAGTGTCTAACATGTAATAGGCACTTAGCAATGTTCGCTTCCTCTTTCATGGGGATCAGACAGAGCCTTGAATGCATTTAATCAATCATCTGTTTTCTTTCTTGGATTGTTCTTGAATTTTTGTTTTTTTTAATGAGAGTTTTCAGTGGAAAAGTGTAGAAGAAGATTCTTACAACCACAAGCAAAGAAACGTATAATCTAGCTAGTAAAACCAAAGCAAGGTGTAGAATAGGAGAGGTGAAGCCAACTATTTCTGCATAGGCTGCAGGTAACCATACAAGTAGCTATAATTCTTGATGTGCTTTCACCTTGGTAGTCCTTTATATAGACACGGAAGCCAACTTTGTTAGGTTTTTGGCCAGCTTCCTTTTTCAGTAGTTGAAAAGAATCTTTTATAAATTTGTAGATTTATTTTAATATCTCAGGGCTTTAGTTGCCAGTCTTTAGCTTTAAATTTGAGGCTTCCATCCTTGCATATATTACCAGCAGGATTGGAAAGTGAAGAATTCCTCTTCATTGCCTAAACAAGAGCAGAACTTATGTCTGTGATAGCAGACTGATTGATGCTTGCTTTTGTGGTACTCACACAGCTGGTTGATTGGTGGTTGGTATTTTTTGTTCTGGTATTTTGCTGTATTTCAACATAGAACTGCCTTCTGAATAAGAATGACAGGCAGGCATATCTCTTTCTTTGCTAATTGAGCTAGGCATTGCTTCCCTCTGTGCGCTTCATTTATTCATTCAACTGTGATACATGTGTCTCCTCCCTCCACACACACATACACATGTACATACCTCTCCAGTGTTAGTGGCCAAAGGATGAGCCAACATAGAACAGAGCTTTTTTATACATGTTTAAGGGCCCTCTAAAACTTTATCGGAAGATTGTCTTTTATTCTAACTTTTCTGCACACAAGTAATTCTCTATGAAGGCTAGAACAGCAACAATCTGCTGAGTAAATATTTTTTTTTTCGGTTATATCATGGCTCCCAGTGTTACTGTTTTGATCTTGGATTTATACTTCATGGTACTTGTGTTGCTGGTATTTATTTCTACCCTGCCAAAAATCTTGATAGAGTCTCTGTGCTCTCCAACACAATGGTTATGAATAATAGGCAGGTGATTTTTTTTTTTTTTAGTTTTTTTTTGTGGGTTTTTTTTAATTTATTTTTTAAAGTTTATTTGAGGGAGCGCTGCGGCGTTGGGGGGGGCGGGGCAGAAGTAGAGTAGGAAGAGAGAATCTCCAGCAGACTCCTGCTAAGCCTAGAGCCCAACACAGGGCTTGATCTCACCCTGAGATCATGACCTGAGCTGAAACCAAGAGTCAGTCTTTTAACTGACTGAGCCATGCAGGCGCCCCAGTAGGCAATCTCTTTAGAAACATTGTTCCAATTCCATTTTAAGCTTTTTAAATCAGTATCTTCACATTCGTGAATTTAACAGGCTTTAAATGTTTTTCTTTTTGGCCTCTACTTTTTTAAAGGTTTTCTGACTCAGGGAATTGAGCCCCCATAAACTAGAAGGAACGAGTTACTAAAAATTGTTGTATCTTTGTATCCTTTAAGATCTGGCTCTGCCCTAATAGCAAAACAAGATTTTTCCTTTTTCAGAAAGGGGAACTCTCCTACACTGTTGGTGGGAATGCAAGCTCGTGCAGCCACTCTGGAAAACAGTATGGAAGTTCCTCAAAAAGTTGAAAATAGAGCTACCTTATGACCCAGCAATTGCACTACTGGGTATTTACCCCAAAGATACAAAATGTAGTGATTGAAGGGGCATGTGCACCCCAATGTTTATAGCAGCAATGTCCACAATAGCCAAACTATGGAAAGAGCCTAGATGTCCATCGATAGATGAATGGATAAAGAAGATGTGGTGTGTGTACATATACACAATGGAATATTATGCAGCCATCAAAAAATATGAAATCTTGCCATTTGCAATGACGTGAATGGAACTAGAGGGTATTAAGCTAAGTGAAATAAGTCAATCAGAGAAAGACAATTTATCATATGATCTCACTGGTATGTGAAATTTGAGAAGGTAGAGGATCATAGGGGAAGAGAGGAAAAAATGAAACAAGACGAAACCAGAGAGGGAAACAAACCATAACAGACTCTTAATCTCAGAAAACTGAGTTTTGCTGGAGTGGTGGTGGGGCGGGAGGGATGGGGTGGCTGGGTGATGGACATTGGGAGGGTATGTGCTATGGTGAGCGCTGTGAATTGTGTCAAACTGATGAATCACAGACCTCTACCCCTGAAACAAATAATACATTATATGTTAATAAAAAGAAATTCACAATCCCTGATGTCTTAAATCCTCTTTTATATTTTAATAGCTTCATTATTTAATTCTCAGAGAACACCAGCATTTAAAACAGGGTTAAAGAGATTTTCCTAATGCTTGGAATAGGAACGGTGCACATATTAGACAAGTTCAAATGAAAAAATGCTTCAAATTTGGAGTGTTTCTTGGGGAAGGCTGGGACCCGGTCCTCCATGTTAGCATTTACTATAGTAACCTGCTGCTGGCCAGTATTCAGAAACTTAGTCTTGTCAGTCTTCTAGAGTGATTAGCTAGGGAGTGCTGACTGGAACTAAAAGGCTTCTAAAACACTGATATGGAGAGGGTCAATTTATTAATTTAACAATGAGAAACAACTGCCAGAAGACCCAGATACTCATGCTGGCCTGACCAGCTCATTGTTTCCCTGTAGACAACCCACGTGGGAAGCCAAATTATAATCAGAAGATTGCTTGGTGAGCAAGGAATTGGAACAAAAGAAGTTTTCTAATTTGAATGTTTAATGGCATCAAGCAAAGATGGTGTGATTCATTCATTTTTCACATGGAGATAGCCTTGCCATGGGTGGTAATTCTTAGAATCCATTGGCTGAGACTCTCCTGGACAATGCTTGAACTGAGTACTGTCTTCATTTTTCTTTTAAGACTCTGCTTCTTTGTATTTCCATTGCTTTTAATAGAAACATTCCTTCTCAAAAAGTTCGTATCTTCAGTCAGGTTATATAGGAAGATATTTTTGACCTTGGAATTATTTCTTTTTAAAGAGATTCTGTTGGGGCGCCTGGGTGGCTCAGTTGGTTAAGCATCTCTCAGGTCATGATCCCAGGGTCCTGGGATCTAGCCCCGAGTCGGGCTCTCTGCTCAGCGGAGAGCCTGCTTCTCCCTCCCTCTGCTGCTCCACCTGCTTGTGTTCTCTCCCCCCACCCAAAATAAAATCTTTTTTAAAGAAGACATAAATAAGTTTAATCTAATTTGCATACAACTTGCTTCATATTGTATAAAAATGGAATCATATAATATTTACTTATTGGTGGCTGGCTGCTTTTGCTTATTAACATTATGTTTGTGAGATTCATATTGTTGAGTAGAGCTGTAGATTGTTCTCTCAGTTGTATACTATTCCATTATGTAAGTATATCACAATTTATCCATTCTACTGCTATAGTATTTGGGTTGATTCCAGTTTGGGGCTGTATGAATAGTGCTGCTACTAGCATTGTTTATACTTCTATAAAGTAAAGTTTACCCTCTGGGACGCCTGGGTGGCTCAGTCGTTAAGTGTCTGCCTTCAGCTCAGGTCATGATCCCAGGGTCCTGGAATCAAGCCCCACATCGGGCTCCCTGCTCAGCAGGAAGTCTGCTTCTCCCTCTCCCACTCCCCCTGCTTGTGTTCCTTCTCTCGCTGTGTCTGTCTCCCTATCAAATAAATAAATAAAATCTTGGAAAAAAAAAAAGTTTACCCTCATGAATCACTTGTAGATGTATTTTTGATGGACATAAGCACTCATTTCTATTGGGCATATATCTAGGAGTGAAATACTTGGCCATAAGATATGTCTACATTCTGCTTTAGTAGATATTGCCAAACAATTTTCCAAAATTGTTTTACAGTTTGTAATCCACTGGTAGCATATGAAATCTCCCCTTGTTCTGCAGCCTTCTCAACACTTGATATTTTCTACCTTTTTTTATTTTAATAATTCTGATAGGTGTAGTTGCATTGCATTGTGGTTTTATTTTGCATTACCTTGAGACTAATGAGGTTAAACACCTTTCATGTGTTTTTTGACCATTTTGTGACATTCCTGTTCAAATCTTTTACCCATTTTTCTATTGATAACCCTTTCTTTAGAAAATTATGTAGGCCAGTATATATGCTTACAGAGTTGAGCATGTGAACATGATTTTGATTTTGAACAACTGTTTTAAGTCCTTGATTGGAGACCATAAAATTGTCTAAAAATGGGATGTTCTTGAGGAAGTACACTATTACCTCAGGAATAATATAACTTAGCATGGTGGCTCTTAATCATGGTGTGCATCAGAATCACTAGTGCAGCAACACCAGAAACACTGATGAATTGTCTGATGGGGGTGGCTGCATCTGGAATTTAAAAAGCTCTACAGATGAATGCGATGCCCATCCTATGTTGAAAACCACTACTTCAGAGTGAGACTTCACTTGGCATTGTTGCCAAAGAGTGTTATAGAAAGTAGTGATCTTGAGAGGGGAAAAAAACCTCTTAGTTTCAGTTTCTAGCTTACTTTTAAGTTTTGTGAAAAATTTCTTAATTACAAGCAAACATTTTTGGCTATTAAGTCATGCTCTTGACATTTACTATAATATCTGAATGAAAATTTTAAATATTTTTAAAAGTCTTTTTTATGAAAAATTCCAAGTAGATACAAAATCAAAGAGAAGAGTATAATGAAGCCATGGTACCCAACCTAGCTTCCATGGTTATCAACACATGACCCATCTTGTTTGAGACAGTTCATGTACATTTCCTCCCTACCCCTAGATTTTATTTTATTTTTTAAAGATTTTTTTTTTTTTGACAGAGACACAGCGAGAGAGGGAACACAAGTGGGGGGAGTGGGAGAGGGAGAAGCAGGCTCCCCGCCGAGTAGGGAACCTGATGTGGGGCTTGATTCCAAGACCCTGGGATCATGACCTGAGCCGAAGGCAGACACTTAACGACTGAGCCACCCAGGCGCCCCTCTACCCCTGGATTTTAAAGCAAACCCAGATATGTCATCTACAAATATTCAGTATGTATCTCTAAAAAATAGCTAGGATACTCTATATTACACCCCCCAAAATAAACAGTGATTTCTTAGTTTCATTAAATAGCCAATCAGTGTTCAATTTAATTTTTTTTTTTTTTACTATTTATTTGTTTGAACCAAGATCCAAATGAGGTCTATATATTTGCAATTGACACATCTTTTGAATTCCTCTCTTAAGATAGGGCTTCCTTCCCTCTCTTCTTGCTTTGTTGTTGTTGAGGAAGAAACCAGGTTGGTTGTCCTGTTAAGAGTTTCTTACAGTCTAGATTTTGCATTCTTACTGTATTGTTCATACTGCTGTGTATAGTTGTAGATTGTTTATAGTTCTGTAAAGAAGAGTTTACCCTCATGAATCACTTGGTATCTCCCTATCCTTATGTTGTTGTCTCCTCAGGTTTTTTTGGTCATCTGAAGCTCATTTTGCAGTAGCATGCTTGTGGATGCATTATTCTCATATTCACAAGAGCCTATTGGGTTACAGAGGTCAGTTTGGCTGTATATAAAATCCATGACTTACACTGTTTTTTTTATTACCTTAAATATATTATTCTGTCGTCTTCTGGCAAAAAGCATTGTTGTCAGAAAGTCTGATGACAATCTGATTTTTTTTTTCCTTAATTGTGACCTGGTCTTACAAAACCTGGGTGATCAAATTTTTTTTCTTTTTCTTTCTTTCTTTTTTTTTAAGATTTTATTTATTTGTCAGAGAGAGAGAGAGAGCACAAGCAGGGGGAGCAGCAGGCAGAGGGAGAAACAGGCTCCCTGCTGAGCAAGGAGCCCAATGTGGGACTCGATCCCAGGACGCTGGGATCCTGACCTGAGCCGAAGGCAGACGCTCAACCAACTGAGCCACCCAGGCGTCCCTTTTTCTTTTTCTTTAAAGGGTTGATTGTCCTAGATGCACAGGATACTCTTAAATATGTAGTTTCAAGCTGTCTTTTATTTTAGGAGAGTTCTCTTGAGTTACTATTTTTTGTATTCTATAGTATTGCTTTGGTTTTCTTCTTTAGGGGCTGCTTTTATAGGTATATCTTTGTTAATTTCTATCACTTTTAAAGAAATTCACTTTATGTCTTTTTTAAAAATAACTGTTATTGAGATATAATTCATACACTATAAAATTCACCCTTTTAAAGTGTACAGTTCTTAGATTCACAGAGATATGCACTATCATCACTGTCTAATTTTAGAACATTTTCGAATTTCAGAAAGAAACCTTAAATCCATTAGCAGTCACTCCTCCTTTCCCTCCACCCAGCTCCTGGAAATGACCTACTTTCTGTTTCTATGGAACTTCCTGTTATAGACATTTCATGGCATCACAAAATGTGCCTGGCTTCTTTCACTTCGCATATTTTCAAGGTTCATCCATGTGTGGCATGTATCAGTATTTCATTCCTTTTATGGCCAAATACTATCCCCATTATATGTATATACCACTTTTTGTTTATCCATTCATTAGTTAATGAATGTTTAGGTTTCCCCTTTTGGGCTGTTGTGAATAATGCTGCTGTGAACACTCATGTACATTTTTGTTGTGTATATATGTTTTCATTTCTCTTGGGTATATACCTAGGAGTGGAATTGTTGGGTCATATGTTAACTCTAATTAGCATTTGAGTAACAAACTGTTTTTCAACACAGCTGCACTAATTTACATTTCTATCAGCATGTATGAGGGTTCTGATTTCTCACCTCCTTACCAACACTTGCTATTATCTGTCCTTTTTATTATAGACATCCTAGTGTGTGAAATGATCTCTCCTTGTGATTCAATTTGCATTTCCCTGATGGATAATGATGTTGAATATCTTGTCAAATGATTATTTGCTGTTTGTAGATCTCCTTTAGAGAAATGTTTGTTCAAATTCTTTGCCCAATTTTTTGATTGGCTTATTTTCCTTTTTTAATAAATGAGTTGTAAGTGTTCTGGATATAAATTACTTATCAAATATATGATTTCCAGATATTTTCTTCCATTGTATATGTTGTCTTTTCACTTTCTTGAAGGTATTTTTTGAAGCACAAGAGTATTTAATTTTGATATGGCCCAATTTATTGACTTTTTCTTTTGTTGTTTGTGCTTTGGGTTTCATATCTAAGAAACCATTGGCAAATCCTAGCTCACAACAACTTACTCCTATGCTTCCTCCTAAGAGTTATAGTTTTACCTCTTTTAGTTTTGTGATACATTTTGAGTTATTTTTCTTTTTTTAAGTTTGTATTTTAATCCCAGTTAGTTAGCACAGTGTTATATTAGTTTCAGGTGTATGATATAGTGAATCAGCAATTCCATACACGACCTGGTGCTCATCACAACTGCACTCCTTAATTCCCATCACCTGTTTAACCCATCCCCCCATGTACCTTTCCTGTAGTAACCATTAGTTTGTTTTCTGTAGTTAAGAGTCTGTTCCTTGGTTTGTCTCTTTTTTTTCCCTTTGTTTCTTAAATTCCACATATGAGTGAAATCATATGGTATTTGTCTTTTTCTGACTCACTGATTTTGCTTAGTATTTTACACTCTAACTCCACCCATGTCATTGCAAATGGTAAGATTTCATTCTTTTTTATGGCTGAATAATATTTGTGTGTGTGTGTCTATCCATTAATTTATGGACACTTGAACTGCTTCCATATTTTAGCTACTGTAAATATGCTGCTATAAACATGGTGCACATATCTCTTTGAATTCGTGTTTTTGTATTCTTTGGGAAAATACCAGTAGTGTCATTGCTGGGTCATAGGGTTACCTCTGTTTTTAACTTTTTGAAGAAACTTCATACTGTTTTCCACAGTGGCTGTGCCAGTTTGCATTCCTGCCAACGGTGCAAGAGGTTTCCTTTTTCTTCACATCCTCGCCAACACCTGTTTCTTGTGTTGTTGATTTTAGCCATTCTGACAGGTGTGAGGTGATATCTCAATGTTTTTGGTTTTTTTTTTTTTTTTAAGATTTTATTCATTGATTTGAGAGAGCACAAGCAGAGGGAGGGGCGCATAAGCAGACTCCCCACTGAGTGAGGAGCCCAATGCGGGGCTCAATCCAGGATCCTGAGATCATGATCCAAGCTGAAGTCAACCGCCTAACCGACTGAGCCACCCAGGTGGCCCTCGTTGTAGCTTTGATTATTTCCCTGTTGATAAGTCATGATGAGCATCTTTTCATGTGTCTGTTGGCCATATGGACATCTTCTTTGGAGAAATGTCTGTTCATGTTTTCTGCATTTTTAAATTGGATTATTTGCTTTTTGGTGTTGAGTTGTATAAGTTCTTTATATATTTTGGATACTAACCATTTATCACATATGTCATTTGCAAATATCTTCTCCCATTCCATAGATTGCCTTTTTTTTTTTAAGATTTAATTTATTTTTTGACAGAGAGAGAGAGACAGCGAGAGAGGGAACACAAGCAGAGGGAGTGGGAGAGGGAGAAGCAGGCTTCCTGCTGAGCAAGGAGCCCGATGTGGGGCTTGATCCCAGGACCCTGGGATCATGACCTGAGCCGAAGGCAGACACTTAACGACTGAGCAACCCAGGCACCCCATCCATAGATTGCCTTTTAGTTTTGTTGATTGTTTCCTTCACTATGAAGATTTTTATTTTGATGTAGTCCCAATAGTTTATTTTTGCTTTTGTTTCCCTTGCCTCAGGAGACATATCTAGAAAAAAAGTTGCTACAGCTGATGTCAGAGAAGTTACTGCCTGTGCTCTCTTCTAGGATTTTTATGGTTTCAGGTCTCACATTTAGGTCTTTAATCCACTCTAATTTATTTTTGTGTATGGTGTGAGAAAGTGGTCCAGTTTCATTCTTTTGCACGTATCTGACCAGTTTTCCCAGTGCCATTTGTTGAAGAGACTTTTTCCCATTGGATATTCTTTCTTGGTATGTTGCAGACTAATTGGCCATATAATCGGGGGTTTATTTTGGGTCTTCTGTTTTTGTTCCATTTATCTGTGTGTCTATTTTTGTGCCAGTATCATACTGTTTTGGTGACTACAGCTTTGGTAATATAACTTGGAGTCTGGAATGGTGATACCTCCAGCTTTGCTTTTCTTTTTCAAAATATCTTTGGGTATTTGGGGTCTTTTGTGGTTCCATATAAATTTTACAGTTGTTTGTTCTAGTTCTGTGAAAAGTATTTTGATAGGGATTGCACTGAATGTGTGTAGGTTACTTTGGTTCAAATTATAGACATTTTAACAATATTTGTTCTTCCAATTCATGAGCATGGAATGTGTTCCATTTCTTTGTCATCTTCAGTTTCTTTCATCAGTGTTTTATAGTTTTGGGGGTACAGGTCTTTTACCTCTTTGGTTAAGTTTATTCCTAGGTATCTTACTATTTTGGGTGCAATTGTAAATGGGATTGCTTTCTTAATTTCTCTTTGTGCTGCTTCATTATTGGTGTATAGAAATACAACAGATTTCTGTACATCGATTTTGTATCCTGTGAATTTACTGAATTTGTTTATCACTTCTTGCAGTTTTTTGGTGGTCTTTCAGGTTTTCTATATACAGTATCATGTCATCTGCCAAATAGTGGAAGTTTTACTTCTTCCTTACCGATTTGGATGCCTGTTATTTCTCTTTGTTGTCTGATTGCTGTGGCTAGGACTTCCAGTACATTTTGAGGTACTTTTTGTGTTATGGTTTGAGGAAGGAGGGGTTCATCCTCATTCTTGTGCTTGTGCAAATCCATCTTGTCTACCATTCTTTTCCCATTTAACTGTCATGACACCATTATTGAAGATCTGCCACAATAGCTTTGTGTGGGATTTGACCAAGATCCTTTTTTGTTGCTTATTGTCTTCTAGTGAAATGAGTTTTTCTCTACTTTTAGAAGGGTGGGAATGGGCATAGGATAGTTTTTCTAGTTTTGTAGTCTAGGCTAAAGCTCTCCCTTCTGTGTTTTTTGCAAAGTTAATATTTATCTCTCTCCAACTTGTACTTTCCGAGACGTGTCTTTTCTGCTTTTCTCCACCAGTTTTGTTGGAGCCTTCTCTTTCCCTTTATCCCTGCTGTGCTCTCTGCTACAACTTTGATTCTACTCCCAGCAGTTTCTCTTCGGTGAGACTTTGTCTTGAAAGGGAGCTTTGGTTTGTTAATTTTGAGAGTTTATAAAACTCAAACTGCACCATTAGACCTTACTTATATCACATTGGAGTCTGCTTGCACTTATTTATAAATAGAATTGCATGGAACTCTCTCCTAGTTTCTGCTGCTGTTCTCAGACTCAGTGTGTTCCCTGACACTGTCCAGTGAGTATCTGCTGTCAGCGATGAGGCTCTTCTGTTCTCTTCTCTGGCTGTCAGAAGCACATTCTTTTCCTTTTTTAAAACAGTATGGTGTCTGCAAGTTAAAAAGAAACTGCAATCCAATAGTTGATTCTTAGTTTATAACTCCAGGTAATTCTGTAGTGAAACAAATTAAGAGGAACTTTTTCTAGGCTGAGTTAAATATCATAAAATGTTATTCATACCTATTGAATGTGTGTTGTATTTTGACTATGCTAAGAATCAACTTTTCCCTTTCAGAATAACAAGCCTTTGTATTCATTTGAAGATAATTCAGACTATGTTTATGATGTTATGTGGTCACCCACCCACCCAGCCCTGTTTGCTTGTGTGGATGGCATGGGGAGGCTGGATTTGTGGAATCTCAATAATGACACAGAGGTGAGCAGGAAAATAACAAAAATTGCATTGAAAAATAGAAAATTGGAGATTTATTGAATAATTTGTGAAATTCCTTTTATCCCAAGGAATGTGAAAGGGCTCGGTGATTGTAGCTTCATCAAAAAGAAACCAAATAAGCTTTGTACCCTTAATAATAAACAGCATGCATGCTGAAGGGAGAAATAATGTTGCCAAGAGTACTGGGGCATTTCCTTTTACTTCTGAAAAGCACTATCATGTCTGTAATGTCCTGGCAAAGTCTCATTCATAAGGCAGCTGGGATAGTTTTCACTCGCAGGCTGTAAAGCAGATAGTTTCAGACTGTTGAAGTATGGTAACCTTAATTCTGAATTTCTAAATTATCTCTTAGCCTTGACAGAATTGTATTATCATCCATAAACATTAGTTTTAGCCTGACTTATTTAAATGAAAGAAAAATGCATTGATGACTTGTTTGATGAAGGATTGAAAACAGTATTATTGTTACTATGAAATGAATATAGAAACCACAAAATTTCCTAATTACTATGCTAAAATCACTTATTGGCAATGAAATTTAACTATAACTATTACTTATTTTTAGGTATGTGCATTTTTACCAACTTAGGCTTAAAATGTTCCTTGAATTCTGTGTTGATATGAGGTGGTAAGAAGTAATGTTTTAGCAGTTCTGTCAGAAACAGTTACTGAGGGGAAAGTCTCTTGGTGCCTTACCCTACATCCCACTCTTTCCCACATTTCTTCATATTTCTGGTGGCAGCCATCCAAATCCCTCGAAGTAAAATAGTTGGTTATACAGGGCAAGGAAGTTATGTATTAGAAATGTAAGAGTAGTTAAGTGTGCTAACTCCTGGTTTAGTAGTTTGAAGAGGAACATTCAGATACTCCTAGGAAAAAGTATTAAGCCCTGACTAGATGGTTGAGCTTAATTATACTTTTATAGTTACCTAGAATGGTACCAATTGCATTTTTTTAGTTTGGGTTTTGGTGTTTGAGATTTGTGGTTACACTTAAATTTAGATCTTTTCTATAATCCTTAATTCAAAGAATATGTCTAAATTACAGTTTTTCTCTGTAACAGTTTTGGCATTCTAGGAGTTAAATTAGTCATCTGGGGATGACTAGTGTCAATTAAAAGGATTATTTTTAATCAGGTTTCAAAAATTTTATTGTGCTTCCAGTCTGAGTCAAACATTGGATGTTTGCGCTGTGTGTGGCAAATAAACCTCTTTTTCTTCGGCATAAGAGAAGTACAGTCAGATGCCGGGGAGGTGGTGCCGTTGTCTTGGTGCTATCATCCTACCCTGTTCTACAGGGAACAAGAGCTTTGGAAAAACCCATACTGCACCTTCAGTATGAACTGTTTCTAGGAACTGTGGATCAAATCACAGGTTTCAGCTGACAGAGTCACAAGCTACAAAAGTAATTTCTGTCCTCTAAAATTGAATCCTAATCTGTTTATGAGGGCTTTTGAAATGTTTCTTTAAAATGGGGTTTTGGCCATCTGTTTTCAAACAGCTTGATTTCTTAAAAAAGTTAAAATAACAACAAAGAATCCTTTATTAAAGAGAAGATCTTTCAAAATGATGTATGTATCCAGTCATGTGAGAATTTCTTATATAAGAACTTAAGTTATTTTCCCAAACCATTTTCAAGGACTGACTGTAATGTCATTCATAATGTATCACTGAACAGGAAGAAAGTTGGGAAAATTCTTTATTTTCATCTTTGTTTTAAAAAACGTAGCCTGATTGGAGGAAAGAGTTACTGTTTTACATGTTTATAGAAATCAAACTTTTAACACTGCACTATATTTTAAATGACTTTAGGTGCCAACTGCCAGCATTTCTGTGGAGGGGAATCCTGCTCTTAATCGTGTAAGATGGACCCATTCTGGAAGAGAGATTGCTGTGGGTGACTCTGAAGGACAGATTGTCATATATGACGTGGGAGAGGTATGGGGCTCACTGCCTATAATTTTGATACATCTTTTTAGCTTTCAGCGCATTGTAATTATGGTATCTTTGTGGTTAAAACTAGTCTTTTGAGGTTCATGAGTGGTATAAACCATATGGTTGTAAAGATAAAACTTTTTCCACGACAGAAGCAACTCTTAAGATTAATTTTCTTTCTAAACTGGATGTTCTGTGTCCCCATGCAACAGATTTTGAGAATAATATCATACATTGGAAGTACCCTATTTCTTGAAGCATAAATTACTAGAAATTAGAAACTCTTCAAGAAGAAGAAATTTGGAGTTATGGTTGAGTTATAGACTTTGTGTTATGGACTTCGGGGCTTTACAGATTTAAGTTCTTATTTTTCTGTATTTGTAGACTTGTTTGGGCCAGGTAGTAGAAATCAAAAGTAGTATTTTTGAGAGTTATTTGATGACTGTGTGAAATGTGAATCTTGACTTGTGAACCTTGTTGCAAAGCCATTATCATTGAATCCAGCAGGATAAGTTGCATCTCTGTGTCATCTTTTGTACTTGGGTTGGCTGTACACAATGTTCAGGAGTGGTTTCCTTCTTTTTAGCCCTAGCTAAAAGAAGCCTTAGTCACTGTTTCTTTTGCTATGTCTTATGATTCCCCATCCCCTCTGGACACCCTATGGCCTCTAGTAATTGGATCTGGAGGGAGGTAGATTGAATCATTTAGAATAGCCAATTGAACAGTCCATGCAGATGGAATTGCTCTGTATCTGCACTAATCGAGTAGTCACTAGCCACATATGGCTATCAAACACTTAAAATGTGGCTAGCGGGGCGCCTGGGTGGCTCAGTCATTAAGCGTCTGCCTTCGGCTCAGGTCATGATCTCAGGGTCCTGGGATCGAGCCCCACATCAGGCTCCCTGCTCCGTGGGAAGCCTGCTTCTCCCTCTCCCACTCCCCCTACTTGTGTTTCCCCTCTCGCTGTCTCTCTTGTCAAATAAATAAATAAAATCTTTCAAAAAAAAATGTGGCTAGCACAACGAAGGAACTAAAGTTATATTTTATTTCATTTTAAGTAACTTAAATGTGAATAGTCATCTGTGTCTGGTAGCTATTGGATATCACTATCCAATCTAATCTAATATGGTAGATTAAGAAGTGGGCACATTCATTGGCTATACTGAGTGGTTTGTGCCCTACCATGGCAGTGTCGAGATTTCACCAATATCATGATGACAATTATCAAAAACTTTTGGTCATTGGATGCTTCATGGAGGCAAAAGCATCATGAGCCTCTTTTCCCCTTTAGCTATTTGTAGATCACTGAAGTGGTAAGAGATAATGTACCTTCTGATGAAGGGATTAAGATACCAAAAACAGTTATGCTCCAAACAAAAATAAATACTCCTAAGAAACCAGCTCTTTGAAGCATGCTTCAAAAACTATTTCATATTTGAACAGTGCAAGAAGTAAAAAATTTTAAGGAATTCCTCCCAACCAGCAAAATCTGTGAGATAGTACATAGGAATTATATTTACAGAGTATCATTGTTATTCTCTCATGTACTGATGGTGATAACAGCAAAAGCATTTCTGAGGCTGTCACAACACACTTCCCAAACATCATCTTTTGTTTTGAAATGTGTTGTAAAGCATTGTTATAGTCCCTGTAATTATGGAAAGACCATTTACATCAATTATTACTTTTTAATGGAAAAATTATTTGAAAACAAACTGAAATACTGGGTAAGATAATCATTTATTTCAGTGTACATAAAACGTTGTCTTTCTTTTAACAGCAGATTGCTGTCCCCCGAAATGATGAATGGGCACGGTTCGGCCGAACACTTGCAGAAATTAATGCAAACCGAGCTGATGCAGAGGAGGAAGCAGCTACCCGAATACCTGCTTAGCTCCTGAAAGGGGGATATTGTAGCCTTAGAGGATTTGGGGAAGTCTCTAAGTAGAACCTAAGACTATTTGCATGTTTCTGTCTAAATGTTAATTAAAAGGAAATTTTGTGGATTTACCATGGATTTAATGCAGCAAGTAAATCTTACAATGTCCCTTTTTATATAACATGCATCTTGTTCTGGATTTGTGTCATTTTTAATACAGCTGATTGACTTTACAGATTGCAGCCTTTTCTGAATTCTTATACACAGGTGTATATTTGGTATTATTCTTTTGAATTCTTTTCAACTTATAACACTATATAAGTTATTTCTAAAGTACAGATTAAATCAGTTCTGCATATTTTTAAATAGTCACAATTCCCTGTTATACTGACACTGTCCTCACTAACCATAACATGTGAGAACATTGCTTATTCTTAGCCATAGCATGCATACATCTACCCAAGCTCCATTCTAATATCCTTTTTCTTCTTTATAATTCATGTGATAACTGTCTATAAATAAAAACAAATATGCTTTAACTTTTCAGATTTTCATTTTGATTTAGCCTTGAGATTTTAATTTTCCCATCCCTTTTATAAAGTGTCTTTTTTCCCATATCTTTCTTTAAGCTCTTGTTGTAAGCAGCCACCTCAAGTCTCATGAAGTTTTGTGTCTTAAATATGCCATACATTATAATGTAGATCTCTTGATGAATTATGGACTGATGTTTAACCTGTCAGTGAAAAAATGTCTCCTAGGTTAACTTTTGCTTTTCTCCCGTATTTACGTTCCATCTGAGATGTAGTTCATCTAAAGAATAAACAGAAAGCTGCCTATTATTTTCATTGATTGAGATTATTATGTGTGTGAGTTCTCTGAGACTGAAACCTCCTGTGAGAGAAATTGATTTCATGGTTGCAATAGTAGCTATGAAGGAAAAGTGTTCAAATGAACTTTGTCATTGAATCAACTCCACATCTTGAGATCTGTTACCATACAACCTTGTATAAGCAAGTCTGAAAGGTAAGTGACAAATATCTAAGCATGAATGTTGAAATCAACCTATTTCAGAATTAGAGGAAAGCATGATCAGATCTGTATTTTATCCACTTTAAATTGTCCATTTCCTTGATCCTAACCTCTTATCCTTCTAAAGTTTATTCAACAGAACATGAACTAGGAAGGAAAAATAGATATCAGAATCTGAACATTTTTGTTGTTTTACAATTCTAACAAAGATCTGTTGGAAGATAAATTTCCAAATAATAAAATTTCTAAACTATATGAGTATTGTGTAATGTAAAAATAATCACCTAGGAATATTAGACCCAACTTTAGTTCTAGCTCTGGCACTCATGAGAAGTGTGATTTTAGCCAAGTCTTTCCATCTGTTTGTGCCTCATTCTTTTCATCTAGGAATTAAGTTTGGATTAGATGATTGTTAAATTTCCTTCCAGCTCTAAAATTATTGATTGTAATTACTTCAGGCAATTCTCCATTTTTATATATTCAGTTTTCACAAATTAGCACCCCATAATTGCCTATTATATATCAAAGCTAAGTTTTTTATATTAGTAGGCAAACATCTCAAGTTAGCTCATGGTAGCAATGTCTATGAGTCAGAAGTTTGATTTCAGCGGTCACACTGTCTTTGTTTTTTTTTGTTTTAAGATTGTATTTATGTGAGAGAGAGAGAGAGCACACACAGAGGGAGAGGGAGAGAGAGAGGCAGACTCCCACTGAGCAGGGAGCCCGAGGAGGGGCTCTATCCCAGGACCCCGGGATCATGACCTGAGCCGAAGTCAGACACTTAAACAACTGAGCCACCAGGTACCCCCTGGTTATTACGTTTTGTCATCAGTTTGTAAAAAGGATTAGGAAAAGGGAAAACATCATTATAACTAAGGTTGGAAATCAAGAGATGTGACAAATCAGATGCTCATTGGACTAAAATTGATGTGTTCAATTGTGAAAGAATAAAATTGGTAAGTAAAATACTTAGCACCAGAATTTTTGTTTTTGAGGAATAACTTCTCTCCCTCCCCACCCCAGCCCCCAAATGCAATGTGGACCTTTGCCCATATAACTTAGTCTACATTTTTAAGAACACATAAATTTAATGTGAGTAACTGCCCTTTAAGGTTGAGTATATGATAGGGCAAAAAGGAAGAACTAAGACCGTCAATATTGATGTAAAATCTTCTGACAAGTCAAGCTGGCTTAGAAAAGTGTAGCATAGCTCTTTACTCTTTTACAAATGAAAACCTTAAAATTTTCAAAAATATCGAGTTATGGAAATTGTACCTTATTCATTACCAGTTATACTTTTTTGCTGAATGGGAAACAAGCCATAGCTTTCAGGCTAATTTCTTATTTTGTTTATTGTTTGGTTATTATCTTTTGAACGAGAAATTAAAGATTATTGGTTATTCTTGTTTGTGTTGAGGAAGAATACTCAGTTTAATTAGTTTACACTAAGTCTCAGAAATAATTTTTGGTATAATTAAGGCAAAAAAAAACCCCACAAAAATTCGTTGGTAGAGTCTACATGCTTATAGATTCAATTCCCTACAAAGTTTAGAAAATCTTTAGATATAAAATATTGTTGCAGTAATGCTGACATACTGTATCTTGGAAGGAACGGATGACTTAAAATTTAGGGGGGAAGGAACTAAAGGAAAGTAGTATTAGGAGTGATCCTAGTCTTGCAATATTTTAAGAATGCTGATTTCATTCTCTTTTGTACTAGTACTGAATAAACTGTTAGACTGTAACCTCTTCCTCTTGAACCATGTGGAAAGGAAGGGCTTGAATGAATGAAAGAAAATCTGATATGAAGCATGTGATTTTTCATCGTCCCATTCTACTGGGCAATGCCTTTTTAAATCTTTTCCACAATCTTGGTATTTCAACATTGGTACTGTGATATTTTCTAAATAGGAAAAGCTCTACAATTAGGTATATATTGGAGAGGATGGATCTCCTATTACAGCTCCAGCTGCTCGATGGTTGTGAGAACTGAGTTGTTTGAAACATGACATAGCATCCAAGGTGGTGGCATTAGTGTCATGTCTGAATCTTGGGCGAAGTCTAGGGTAAAAAGCCATTGGCTTTGCCTCATTTGATAATTTAGTGATGAGATTCCCACTCAGATTTTTTTTTTCTAATCTACATAGAAACAGGAAAGGAGTTCTTGCTTTCCTGCTATCATCTTGCTGATTGATAGGCAAATAAGGCCTTACAGGTTTGGGAAAAAGACGTGGGGCTCTTCTTTTTGACTCATTTAAAGTGCTGGGAAATTATTTAGTTAAAGACCTGGTTTACAGATTCTGGGGGCTTCTAGTGCTATCAAAGAATTTGAAAGTTGCCCCAAAGATAAGAATAAAAGAACACCTATGTTCAGTATGTCTTTTGAATTCAGGGATTACAATTAGGAACATTAACCAATCTCTTTAATCTTACTGTCCCAAAAGGTACTAATTTGCTTATACTTAATATGTTGTATTTTTAAAATCCTTTTCACATATAACAAACACATTTTTTTGAAAAGACGTTACAATCCTAACTCAGAATGCCAACGGGACGACTTTGAATAGTCATCACATTGCAATGCTTTTCTCAATAGGCCAATGCTCCTGGATCTTTTGTTGGACTTTAGGTGTATGGATTCGTTCTGCCTGCCATGTTTGCAATTCCCCAACTTCTTAAAGTTCAAATGGATTTTAGGTTTTTAAGTTTTCAGTATGTAGTTTCTAACCACTGATAGTTTCAACATAGCCAATCAGCCATCTTTTACAAACTTTTCTAAAATTACAGTATTTTGTGTTGTTAGTTTCATAGCAGGAATCTCAGTTTTGGCTTCTTAATATTCCATTACCAGTTCCCAGTCAGAGGATGGAACAGCTTGCACTCAGGTAAGCTTTCAGAAAGGTCTGTTTCACTTTGTGAGGTCATTTATTCAGGTCTCTGGTAATGTATTGTCATGCCTGTCTTTTAATGTACTTGATTTGGTCAGAAAGCTGTGGGGCAGTGATTGTGTAGGGTGTAGAACACACCTACGTGGTGCTGAGCATGCAGAGACCTGCCTCTGGTGACTTCAGAAATCAGGTATACCACCGGTAAGGCTTTGATGGCAAGTAATTTTATCTTTTGTGAATTTTTGTACTAGATTTTTAAAAAAAGTTTTTTCTGAACAAAGTAATAGAAATGCTTTGGAACAAAATCTCCTATGCTGAAGTGTGGCTGGTATATGAGAAAGAGAACACTGGGCTCAAAAGACCCAAAATCTATTCCTGATACCACCATTACCAGTAATGTCACCTGGGACAAGGGTCAATATGCTCATTAAGTGAGGAAAATATCCACTTTCTGTGAAGATTATAGGAGATATGGTGTATGTGAAAATTTGTAAATTATAAAGTACCACACAAATAAGGGATTGTATTAATTTTTTTTTTTAAGAATACAAAAATGGAGAGACCATGTTGTGTAGCCATCTGTGCAATGTAATAAGAGCACATCTTCTAAGGATTTAAGTGGCTTGGTGTTAAAGAAAATATTATTTTAATTCTGAGACATCACAGCATAATTTAACCCTCAGATGTTTAGGAGTAGCAGTGAACTGAGGGATATAAATTGCCCTTAATCAGTGATACTTTTCCTAGGAATGTTTTATTACATTCTATGATAAAATTACAAATTATGAAAATAGAAAAAAAATGACCCACTCTGAATTTCCAGCCTATACTCAGCTGTTGCTCTTATGTTACTTACATATAACATGGGTTGTGATATCTAGAGACTTAGAAAAGAACACGTGAAACCCCTTTTTCAAGTTAGTGAGAAAACAAAGTTGGTTCATGACTACCCAGCTAGATGTTAGCAGAACTGGAATTCATCACTTCCACAAAAATCTGGGGAACAGCATTATTCAGCTGTTGTAACTCACATAGTATCATTCCTTCTTCCCTAAGGTTAGGCCCCTTGAAAATAACTTGTGCTCCCTGTAGGAAGATGATCACTAGAAGGGGGAGCTTCAGTCCTGATGACCTGACCTGTGTGTGGCTGTTAGGCTTAGGGGAAGCCCTAAGATTAGTCCTGCAGGAATAGCTTTTATCTAACTCACATCTGGATTGGCAGATCTCTGCTGTCTTGTGTCCAAAATGTGATTTTGAAATAAGTCAAAACCTGACATTAATGAATGCCAGTTGAGCAAGAAACATGGTAAAATGACTAGGTCCTTCCTAAGGGGCCTCATTTCCAATAATGTTTTTGATTCAGTCATGAACCTGTCAGTACATTGAGCGTCATTAGATGGCTTTGGAGGACCTTTAGTTTTCCAAAGGCAAGAGAAATGGCCTTACCCCTCCTGAAACTCAGGGACTACTTGAGTAGAATTGGTATCAATTGAGAAAAAGGACTTATATTTTGTGTTGAAAATCAGACAAGGAGAACAGTGTGATTCATAGAAGACTGCCCTGGGTTTTCTTCTTCCTCATCTCTCTAAACCTTCATCCTCACGATTGTAAAATGAATGCTGCAGTGGTAATAGTGTAACGAGAATAACTGGAATAATACCTCCACATCGATCCAAAGCCCAAAGAAGGCTATAGCTGACTATCAGGATGTCGCACCTTAGTTGGAATTCTATCAACTGATAGGAAACAATTGACTACTAAATTCTAATGTTTGGTTGGGAAACTCCTTCAAAACATGGTGGTCCTGAGATTTGTATTTCTAATATAGAGTCTTGGACTTAGAGTCAACCTGTGTTGAAACTCAGTTAATCATAACTTTGAGCAAATGGTTTCACCTCTCTAAGCTTATTTCCTCATCTACTGCTTCACAGGGCTGTTATGGAATTAAACCAGAATCTGTGTGAAAAAGAAGAATTATACAAATATGAGGCATTGCTATTATGGGAGGTGATGAGTAAGTAACTCTTAACAGGTTTAATAACTGCTCTTCAGTAGCTCCTACAAGTTTATGGGCTCTTGGCTGTTAGAGGCTAAAAACAAGCACTTAGAAATTCTGAGATCTCTGCTTTACCGCACATGGCTTTCTGGCTTGACCACTTAGGATTCCCTTCTTTTTTTCCCCTCCTGCTTCCTCTATTGACAGAGACCACAAAACCAGTAGGAAGTAAGTTTCAAAGAAATGGAATTGGGAAGGTGACTTTCAAAGATCTCGCATCAGCACTTCATCCTTAATGGAAATATGTATCTCTTTGTTTCCAAAGTTTCCTTTGCCTTATAAAGAACTGGCCTTTGTACATTCTGTCCATGTAGTATTAATAACTGGTAGCATTTGAGTACTTGCTAAATGATTATATGTGACACACATATTCTTATTTATTCTAGCTTCCCTATAATGTGGGAACTATTATAAAGGATTACTAATTATAACTATTTTAAAGGATTACTAATTTACAAAAGCGGAAACTAATTTGAACCAATTTCTGTGGATCAGATTTGTAGCCAGTTTCCCTTCCCACAGGGCCAGTAGCAAACTACCAGTGTGGTTTGTCACTGAACATGGAATTGGGAATATACACATATAATGGGCTCTCATTCAGCTGGTGCAAGCCGGGTCCAGCATATCACTAGGCCTGGGGACATTAAGTGACTCTCGACGCACTAAACCAAGGCAGCCTGATTTTAGAGCTGTGTTCTTAACCACTATACTACACTGCCTTTATGATCTTAGCCGATCAACAAGTCCATTTTTTATTCAGATGAGCCTACGATGCTACATGATTAAAAGACCGTAAAAGAACTCTGTAAGAAAGAGAGCAATTAAGGCTTCTGGGAATCTACAAAGTAAGTTTCCACTGGCTGAAGATGATGGCAGTAGCTGTGACTTAATTACAACTGAGCAGGCTCCCTTGTGGCATCTCTGTTAGCTAGGGCTGTACCTGAAATCCATTTAGCAATCACTACTTTTCTCCTTCCTAGGCCCTCCCCTAGTATTAGCAGGCCCTGAAGCAGTAGGTCAAAAGATTTCACTGTTATAAAAACAAGCTATTAAATTATGTTCATAGCATGTACATATAGCTTGGATTTGAGAATTTTCAGGATTCCATGTCAAAGTGTAGCAGGCAGAGGAGAACCACCCCACAGCCCATTCCTCTCCTCCTCTTCTACCTGTTCTGTGAATGACAGGCCTCAAAGGAACTTTTGTGGACTCTTGAGCCTACATGCCTAAATTTTGAACTACTGGAAAATAGCCACCTCTTGGCCACCCTATAGATTTAGGGGTGCATTTTAGGGAAGATGGACCTGGGTGAAGAGGCTCATGCAGGCCCTGGAAGCGGAGCTGTTCAGGCAGGAAATTTGTCTCAGGTACCTTGAACATGGTCTTTAAAGGAATTAGATGGGCTCCAGGTGGGGATATCCTGTTGGCCCTGTAGTCTCTGCCCTCAGGGGCACAGCTACAGGAGGGCCTAGGCATAGATTTTTTAAGAGGCCCTCTAAGATGAGGCAGCTAAGGGCAGTGCTGGGCCTTTTCTCCTAAAGTCAACTGAGTAGTTTGTTGGGTTTTTTTAAAGATATAATTAAAATATAAGATTGTGTAAGTTTAAGGTGTCCACGGTGTTTGAAATACTTATATATTACAATATATAAACAGGTATAACGTGTGTGTGTGTATATATATAAACACTGGTAGCTAATACCTCTATCAGTCCCATAATTATAATTTTTTGTGGTGGGAACAATTGAGATCTAACCTCTTAGCAACTTTGAAATTTATAATATGGTATTGTCTGTAATCACTATGCTGTACATTAGATCTCCAAGTCTGTATCTTTAAGTAATATGTCCCCAATTACCCCACCCTCCAGCCTCTGATAACCTCCAATCTATCCTCTGCTTTTTTTTTTTTTTTTAAAGATTTATTTTAGAGAGCGAGCGAGCAGGGGGTAGGAGCGGAGAGGGAGAGGGAGTCCCAGCTGAGTCCATGCTACGCATGGAGCCCCACACAGGGCTTGATCTCACAACCCTGAGATCATGAGATCATGACCTGAGCTGAAACCAAGAGTCAACTAGTTGCTTAACCAACTGAGCCACCCAGGCGCCCCTCTGCTTTTACGAATTTGGCTCTTTTAGAATAGACATATAAGTAATACCATATAGTATTTGTGTTTGACTTATCTCACTTAGTATTAATGCCTTCAAGTATCCATCCATGTTGTCACAAATGGCAGGATTTGCTTCTTTCTCATGGCTGAATAATATTGCTGTGTGTGTGTACCATAATTTCTGTATCCATTCATCTGTTTAGATAGACTCTCAGATTGTTTCCATATCTTGGCTATTGCGAACAATGCTGCAGTAAACATAGTAGTGCAATATCTCTTTGAAATCCTTTGTTCATTTCCTTTGGATATATATCCAGAAGAGGAATTGCTGGATGATATGGTAGTTCTATTTTTAATTTTTGAGGAACCTCCATAATTTTTTTCCATATTGGCTGCACCCATTTACATTCCTACCAACAATGTACAAGCATTTCTTTACGCTCACATCCCCACCAACATTTGTTGTCTCTTGTCTTCTTGATGATAGCCATTCTAGTAAGGTATGTGATACCACATTGTGGTTTTCATTTGCATTTCCCTAATGATTCGTGATGTTGAGCACCTTTTCATGTACCTTTTGGCCATTTATGTCTTTGGAAAAATGTCTATTTAGTTCCTATGCCCATTTTTAATTGGATTTTTTTGTTTTGTTATTGTATGAGTTCTTTATGTATTTTGAATATTAACCTCTTACTGGATAAATGATTTGCAGATGTCTCCCATTCCATAGGTTGCCTTTTCTTTTTTATTTGTTTGCTATGCAGAAGCTTTTCAGTTTGATGTAATCCTACTTGTTGGTTTTTGCCCCTGCTGCCTGTCCTTTTGGGGTCATATCCAAAATATCATTGCACAGACCAATTGAAGGAGCTTTTTCCCTGTTTTCTTCTATGAATTTTACAGGATCAGATCTTCTAACACTTTAATCCATTTTGAGTAATTTTTGTGAGTGGTGTAAGATAACGGGTCCAATTTCATTTTTCTGCATGTGGTTATCCAGTTTTCCCAACACTATTTGTTGAACTTGTTTTCCCGCTGAATATTCTTGGCTCCCTTGTCAAATATTAGTTGACTGTGTACGCAAGGGTTTATGTCTGAGCTCTCTACTCTGTTCCACTGGTCTCTGTGTCTGTTTTTACGTCAGTACCATTACTGTTTTAACTATAGCTTTGTAGCAGAGTTTGAAATCAAGAAGTGAGATGCCTCTGGTTTCTTTCTTTTTTTGGATTGCTTTGGCTAGTTGTGGTCTCGAATTTTAGGATTATTCAAATTCTTGAAAAATGCCATTGGAATTTTGATAGGGTTTGTGTCCAATCTGTAGATGGCTTTGGGGAGCATAGAATTTTAATAATATTAATTCTGACCCATGAGCATGGGGTATCTCTCCATTTGTTTGCGACTTCAGTGTCTTTCATCAAAGTCTTGTAGTTTTCATTGCACAGGTCTTTCACATCCTTCGTTAAATTTATTCCTAAGTATTTTATTGTAAATGGGATAGCTTTGTTTTTTGAGATGTTTCAGTATTAGTGTATAGACATGGAAACTGATTCTGTATGCTAATTTTTATCCTGTAACTTTGAGTTTTTTTGTCCTTCAAGCTGAAGTGAGTCTCTGGTAGGCAGCATATAGTTGGGGTTTTTTTTTTTTTTTAATCCTTCCAGCTGCTCTGCCTTTTTAGGGAATTCAACCCATTTATATTTAGAATTATTGATAGGTAAGGACTTACTAATGCCATCTTATTAATTGGTTCCCAGTTGTTTCATATTTCCATTTTTTCTTTTTCCCTGTTTCTGCATACCTTTGTAAATTGGTGACCTTTCATGGTGGTATGTTTTCTTTCCCCCTTTCTGTATCTTTTGTGAATCTATTCTAGGCTTTTGCTTTGTGGTTACCATGAGGCTTACATAAAATGTCTCATAGGTAAAATAGTCCATTTTAAGCTGATAGCAACTGAACTTCAATTGCCTAAAAAGCTTCATCCTTTTGCTTTTCCTTTCTATATTTTGAAGTCATTATTTACTCTTTATAATGTTTATTAACAAATTATAGTAGCTATCATTTTTAGTACTCTTCGCCTTTAAGCTTTATTCTATAGTTAAGTGGTTAACAAATACCCTATTACAGAATTAGAGTTTTCTGACTGTATATACATACACTGCATATACATCTTTACCAGTGTGTTTTCCTGTGTCTTCATGTTGCTGATTAGTGTCTTTTCAGCTTGAAGAACTCCGTTCAGGAGTTTTACTCTTTACTGCAAGGCTAGACTAGTGGTGATGAACTCCCTCAGTTTTTGTGTGTGAAAATATTTCTCCTTCATACCTGAGGTATAACTTTGCCAGATAGAGTGTTCTTGGCTGGTAATTTTTTTCTTTCAACACTTTGATTCCACTCTTTCCTGACCTATAGTTCTGCTGAGAAATCTGCTCATAGCCTAACAGGTGTTTCTCTGTAGGTTACAGGCTTTTTCCCCTCGCTGCTTTTAGGATTCTCTCTTTATCTTTGCTTTTTAACAGTTTTATTATAATGTGTCTTAGAGAAGGTCTTTTTGCTTTAAGATCCTAGCGTGTCCTGTTAGCTTCATGAACGTGGATGTCCAAATCTCTCCCCATTTTTGGGAAGTTCTTGACCATTATTTCTTTTATTTTCTGCCCCCTTCTACATCTCTTCTCCTCTGGAACCCCAGTTATTCTAATATTTGTTCTTTTGATGGAATCCTATTAATCACACAGGCTTTCTTCATTTTTTATTCATTTTTTTTCTACACGGTGTTATTTCAAAATTCCTGTCCTCTAAATCACTTATTCTATCATCTTCCATTTGCTTTTATTCTGCTGCAGATGCTCTCTGTTGCATTTTTTTTCATTTCATTCATGGAATTTTTCACCTTCAGAATTTCTTTTTGGTTCCTTATGATTTTTATCCCTTGGGTAAATAACTCATTTTGCTCATGTATTTTTTTCCCCCTGATGATTACATTGAATTGTCTGAGTTTTCTTGTAGTTCGTTGTGTTTCTTCAGAACAGCTATTTTGAATTATCAGATCACAAAATTCCATACTTTTGAGAGCATGGTTATTGGAAAATTATTTTCTTTTGGTGATGATGTGTTTCCTTGATTTTTCCTGTTCCTGTATTTTGGCTTGCTCCTTTCACATTTGAAGTAGCTGACATCTCCTTAAATCTTTACCAGTTGCCTTCAGATGGGGTATACTATTCATTGGTGCTGTTATATTTGGGGTTTTCTCTGCTTTTGTATAGATATACCTGGATACATACACTCTTCTTGTCCCTCTTATGGAAGAATTCTTAAGCTTTTGTGGCTTCCCTGGTTCTTAGCGCTCACCAGTGCCTACTAGAATCCTCTCATTTTCCAGAAGGTGGTGCTATAGCTCAAGTTTGTGGTTTCTCCCTAGCCCACCTAACCTGGTCTTTCTGATGGTGTTTACTCAACTTACTGTTGCATTTGCACTCCAGCATGTACAAGGAGCTGACTGCAGGGTTGGTGGAGATGTTGGGTTAGCCCTTGGGGTATTGGAGGTGCCCGTGGACCTGACCCAGTGGGGTGAAACTTGGGTGAATCATGCCCAGAGGCTTGTGGGCAGACTTCCTGAGCACTGTCAGCAGGAACTACATTCCTTTAATGTCCTTTGATATTCTTATTTCGCTCTTTCCCAGACCACCCTAGCCCCAGTTATAAAGGTCCCTCAGCACTGGGGTAGCCAGGCACTCACTGCTTTCCTTTCCCCCATGAGAGGAGTTACCACTGCTGGGTAGTTCAGCCCTGTGCAGTGTTGCTTTGTGAAAGTTCCTCTTATAGGCCTAACTGAACCAAACTTGTGTTTTTTGCTCCCATGTTGTGCTGGAATCTCCTCTTGGGAAGTCTGGATTTTTGTGAATTCTTTGTCATCCATTCATATCCACCTAGGACAGCACTCTCCAGGTTTGTCCCTTATTGCAGCAAGAAGTTTTGAGGCAGTTTTGCTGGTCCTACAGCCTGTAACAAGGTCTGCCTGCCTCTTACTGGATGTGCAGGTGGGCAAGACTCCTCCCAGGTCCCTTGGCAGATGGTGCTCATTTCTACAACTCCCACAACAGTGCTTTTGTTCACGGATGCATGTCTAATAATTCATTGTTAAAAAAGGACAAAAAGAACATTTTACACTATGATCCTGATCAACTGAGTAGTTTTTAAGATAGTTCTATTATCCCTAATCTTTCAATGCAAATAAAATCAATTATCACAAACTATTTCATGATCCCTTAGAGTATTCTCGGAACTGCTTTTTAGTATTGATAGGTGCATCACAAAGTTGTGCATGTTTGAGAGCAAAGAGCTGATATTTCAGTAGTTCCTTGTAAACAGTACTTTCTGTGAATGATAATAGTACAATATATTTTATAACTAGAGGACCATCCCAGGAGCCACTGTAACACTAGTTATTTTCAAGGAAATTAACTGGAATAAAAGAAAGGCTACAAAAGAATTTTTGTCCTGTTTTCTTAAAGTGGTAGACTGGATCAAGATGGCAGACAGAACCACCTACTATCCCTCTCAATGCTAAATCCTATATAAAGTGCTAAAGCAGAAGAAAAATAAAATCTGCTACAGCACTGAAAAATAGGAGCTAGCAAAAGTAGACATTTTGAAAAATGCCAGAAACGTCAAAAGCAGATGGAATCGGGAAAGGTCAACATGGTGGCCGCCATAAGGTGCCTCAGTAGAGTTTTGATACATCATCAAAAGTATAGTCTTTCCAAGACGGCTTATCAGACACCTCTTTATCCTTGTTCCGTGTATGTTCAGGTGCCCAGCAGACATTTTGCTGCTGCTGCAAAGCCTGCAAAGAAAAAAAAAAAGGTGTGAAAGACAAAGCATCAGATGAGAAAAAAGATGAAATAGAAAAATAGTTCTACTCCTTTATGGAAAGCAAACCTGAGGATGATGTCTACTTAAAGCACTTATATCCAAGGCAGATATAGGTGGTGGAGAAACTATTCAGTTACTTAAGAAATTTTAAACTCTAGGGTTTACTAATCTACAGTAAGGTGTTTATCTTGATTTGACACTGGATGTGGCACTGGGGAAGAAAAAAAAGTGGAGCCATTTGCCAGTGTTGTTTTCCATACCCATTCGTTTCAGAAATCAGTAAAGTTGCTATATTTACAAGGAATTCATCAGAGATTAAAATAGCAGAAGAAAGTGGAGCTGCATTTGCAGGAGGAATTATTAATCTAATTTGGAAGATTTTGGATGATGAAATTCAATCAGACTTTTATGTAGCTGTTCCAGAAATAATGCCCGAGCTTAATCCATTAAAGAAAAAGCTGAAAAAAAAATTTCCAAAACTAACTGGAAATTCCATTGGCCGTGACATACCCAAAATGCTTGAATTATTTAAAATTAGACATGAAATTAAAGTAGACGAAGAAAGGGAGAACTTTCTCGAGACCAAAACAGCAGCACTGGATACGCTAAGTGACCAGATAGCTGCGAATCTGCCAGCAGTTATCAGTGATGTTTGTAAGCACAGACCACTCAGTTTGGGACCTTTCGTGGGACATTTCGTGGTACGAGCTTTCCTTCATACTTCAACAAGTGAAGGTTTGTTGCTAAAGATCAAGCCATTGTTGTCTAAAGAAGTAGAAACCACAGAAAGTAACAAAGAAGATGCCTAGGGGCGCCTGGGTGGCTCAGTCGTTAAGTGTCTGCCTTCCGCTCAGGTCGTGATCCCAGGGTCCTGGGATGGAGCCCCGCATCGGGCTCCCTGCTCTGCAGAAAGCCTGCTTCTCCCTCTTCTACTCCCCCTGCTTGTGTTCCCTCTCTCACTGTGTCTCTCTCTGTCAAATAAATAAAATCTTTAAAAATAATAATTAAAAAAAGATGCCTAAAAATGTTATATTATGAAGTTATTTTCAGTGAATTAAGAAGCAACAAAGAAAATTACAAAACTGTATAATTTCTTTAAAAAAGGGCAGATGGAATCAAAGCTATAGGCAAATAAAATGAGGAAACTACAACACAAAACCAGTAAAGACTACTACAAACAGAGGAATGGGTTAGAACCTAGAACCAACAGATGCAGAGAGTAGGAGGGTACCGATGGGTGCTGGGCAGGGTGATTCATTAGGGAGTTGATGCAGAATAGCTAAGTAAGTCCCATTCCCCAACCATGGGCCAAATGGTAGGTAGAAGGGATGTCTATACCCAGCCTATTACATAACAGTAAGTGAAGCCATTGGAACTGGAGAAGCAGGGCAGTGCCCCCCAGGTACTTGCCTACTGTCAAGAGGAGAAGAACACCCTATGCCAGAATCAAAATACTGGCATATATTCACCTGGCAGCACAGCCCACTGCTCCCATCCACCAATAGATGGCTCAGTCGATTAAGCATCCCACTCGGTTTTGGCTCAGGTCATGATTTCAGGGTCCTGATAGGAAGCCCTACGTCAGGCTCCACGGTCAGCATGGAGTCTGCTTGTCCCTCTCCCTCTGCTCCTCGCTCCCCCCCACCTGTGTACTTTCTCAAATAAATAAAATCTTAAGAAAAAATCCACAAAAAGAAACTCTGCAACACAAAAGTGAGCAACTAAATAAACTGCAACCATGAATCACTGAAATATTTCAAGAAAGCCAATAATATGAAAGGCCCAAACAACAAAAATTTTTTTTTAATCCACAGAATAAAGAACTCTATTTAATATCCCAGAGGCATAGAAGGATATCAGAGCCATTAAATTAAAAAAAAAAAAACCAAATAGTCAAGGGATACAGCTGAAGAGCAAAGCTCTCAGGATTATCACAAGGTGTTTCCCATTACTCAACCTAGAAGTACAGATGGAGAAAGTATGAAGGAAAGCTAAAAGGTACTGAGACAGGTTCAAAAATTACATCTACCTAAACAGAAAGGAGATAAATGAGAAAATGTAGAGACAAACCGAGTGGAAGACATTCCTTTGGTCTGGAGTCTTGGGTTCTAAAGGGATCATCCCCAGTCAGTATAGAACCAGATGATGTCTGAAAAGGAAAATTTCAAAATACCAACACTACAGAACAAATGCTAAAAACTGCCAGAGGCTAAGGAAAACAAGTTATATACAAGTTAACACTACTGGCAACAGGCCTCTCTTTGACAAGAATATATGAAGACAGAAAAAAAAAATCACTTTAAGAATTCTAGACTTCCAGTTTCCAGTCCTGCATGTAAGAAGTTTAGAAGTTGCTACTCTGTCCTAATAGCAAGCAAAAAGCTGAACAAACAGCTCTTCCTAGATCCATAAGGGAAGTGAGGTCAAAGTGCAAGCCACTGTCCCCCAAATGGGAGAGACAGGCAAATCTAGAAAACCACAACCTACTGGAGCAGTTACCTCCAAGGGAATCATTGCCAGGGTAGGAAAACCTGAACAGCAGCTGACAAATTGCTACCTACCTTATAGGTGAAAAATAATTTAAGAATAACATCCAACTTTGCAGAAACCATGGAAGGAAGAAGAGAGAGGAGTAAATATTTAAGTGTTGAGAGGGGGGAAAACCACCAACCTAAAATTCTGTAGCACAGCTCAAAGTAAGCAGGAATGGTATGATTTCGATTCTGTAAAAATTTTCAGTGTGTTTTAGGACCCAGAGTGTGGTCTTCAAAAGTGAAGACAAAGATTTTCTCAAAACAAAAATTGAAGGAATTTTTTGGCAGGAGAGCTGTCTTGCAAAAAATATTAAAAGAAGTTCTTTAGAGGGAAGAAAATGATACAGGTTTGAAACACTCTGATCCATAGAGAAAGGAAGAGCATCAGAGAGGGACTAGTGAAGGTAAAATTAAAACCTTCATTTTTCTTATTTTTAACTGATCTAATAGATAACTTTGTTCAAAATAATAGAAACACTATATTCAACTATGTATACTTTGTGTGTGTATGCTTATGTACAAGTGAAATGAATGACAACAATGAAGGGACAAAAGGGAGGAATTAGGATTATTTTGTTATTATAAAGTATTCTCACTACCCATAAAGTGGCATAGTATCACTTGAAAGTGAACCTGGATTAGTTGTAAGTTTATATTGAAAACTCTATGGGAACCACTAAAAAAGGTAAAAAAAAAAAAAAAGTATAATATAAAAAGGAGAAAATGTAATCATATAAAATGCCCAATTAAAGCCAAAAAAAAGCAGAAAAATAAGAAAAAGGGCAAAGAATTGAAAACAGTAACAAATATGGTAGATATTAATATATCAATAATCACTTTGAGCATCAGTGGTCCAAATGCACCAATTAAAAGACAGATTGTGGGGCGCCTGGGTGGCTCAGTTGTCTGAGCATCTGACTCTTGGTTTTGGTTCAGGTCATGATCATGGGTCATGGGATCGAGCCCCACAGCTGGCTCCGCACTCAGTGGGGACTCTGGTTGAGATCCCCCTACTCACACTACCTCTCTCAAATAAATTTTTTTAAAAATAAAAAAGATTGTCAGATCTGATCAAAAAAGAAGACTCAAATATGTGTTGTCTATAGTAAACACACTTTAAATATAAAGACACATAGAAGTAAATGGATAGAGAAAAATATACCATGCCAACACTAATCAAAAGAAAGCAGGAGTAGCTATATTAATTTCAGACAGAGCCGACTTCAAAGCAAGACAAGTTATTGGGGATTAAAAAGGGTTTTATATAATGATAAAAGGGTCAATTCTTCAAAAAGAAATAATAATCCTCGATGTGTATGCACGTAACAGAGCATCAAACTACTGGAGGTAAAGACTAATAAACCTGCAAAGAGAAATACATAAAACCACTATCATAGTTGGAGACTTCAACATCCCTCTCTCAGAAAGGGACAGATACAGCAGGGAGAAAAATCAGTAAAGATGTTGTTGAATTCAAAGCACCATCAATCAACTGAATATAATCAATAATCTGTAGACTACTTTATCCAGAAACAACAGAACACACATTCTTCTCAATCTCACATGGAACATTCACCAAGACAGATCACATTCTGGGTCCTAAAACACTGAAAAAAAAATTTAAATTATTTTTATTAACATATAATGTATTATTTGTTTCAGGGGTACAGGTCTGTGATTCATCAGTCTTACACAATTCATAGTGCTCACCATAGTAATACCCTCCCCAATGTCCATCACCCAGCCACCCCATCCCTCCCGCCCCCCTCTACTCCAGCAACTCTCAGTTTGTTTCCTGAGATTTAGTGTCTCTTATGGTTTGTCTCCCTCTCTGGTTTCGTCTGAACACTGAAAATTTTAAAGAATAGAAATCATACAATATCTACCCTCAGACCACAATGTAATTAAATTAGAAATCAATAAGATAAAGACAACTGGAAATCCCCAAATATGTGGAGATTAAACAACATACTTCAAATAATATGTGAGTCAAAAGAGAAATCTCAAATTTTAAACGCAAACAATGAATCATGGAACACTACATCAAAAACTAATGATGTAATGTATGGTGATTAACATAACATAATAAAAAATATTTTGAATTAAATGATAACACCAGAATTCATGGGATGCAATAAAAGCAGCGCTTGGAAGGAAATTTAGCATTGAATACATATATTAGAAAGGAAGAAAGATCTAAAATTTATCTAAGTTTCCACCTTAGGAAACTAGAAAATGAGCAAATTAAATCCAAAGCTAAGCATTAGAAAAGAAAAATTAGGCGCCTGGGTGGCTCAGTCGTTAAGCGTCTGCCTTCGGCTCAGGTCATGATCCCAGGGTCCTGGGATCGAGCCCCGCGTCGGGCTCCCTGCTCGGCAGGAAGCCTGCTTCTCCCTCTCCCTCTCCCCCTGCTTGTGTTCCCTCTCTCGCTGTGTCTCTCTCTGTCAGATAAATAAATAAAATCTTAAAAAAAAAAAGCAGAAATCAATGAATTGAAAACAGGTAATCAATAGAGAAAAATCAATGCAACCAAAAAGCTGGTTCTTTAAAAAGATCAATAATATTGATAAACCTCTAGCCAGGCTAAAAAAAGAAAGGAATTATTACTAATAACAGAAATGAAAATGGGAACATCACTTTAGATCCCAAGGACATTAAAAGGATAATAAAGGAATACCATGAACAACTTTATGCCCACATATTTGATAACCTAGATGAAATGGACTAATGCCTTGAAAGACACAATTGCTAAAACTCACAAAACAAGAAATAATCTGAATAGGTTCGTATCAAAGAAATTGAATCAATAATTAATAACTCTCTGAAACAGAAGAACCAGACCCAGAATAGTTCACTGGTGAATCCTACCAAACATATAAGGAAGAAATTCTAGTTCTCTACAATCTCAGAAGACAGAAGAAGAGGGAGTATTTCATCGTATGAGGCCAGCATTACCCTAATACCAAAGCCAAAGACATTACAAGAAAACAAAGTATAGACTACTATCTCTCATAAATACAGATGCAAAATCCTCAATAAAATATTAGGAAATTGAATCCAATGTATAAAAAGAATTACATACCACAACCAATTGGGATTTTTTTTCCCAGGCATGCAAGACTGGTCAATATTTGAAAATCATTGTAATCCATCATAACAGGCTAAAGAAAAAATCACATGAACGTATCAACAGAGGCAGAAAAAGCATTTAAAATCCTGAACACTCATTCTTGATTAAAAAAAAAAAAATTGTAAACCGGGAAGAGAAAAGAACCTCCTCAACCTGATTTAAAAAAAAAAAAAAAAAAAAAAAAAATCTACAAAAAACCTACCCCTAACATTATACCTAATGGTGAGAAACATGAAGCTTTCCCACTAAGATGGAAGAGGAAAAGCTTTCCCATTAAGAGAAAGATGGCAAGGATGCCCCTCTCACTACTCCTTTTCAACACTGTACTGGAAGTACCAGCTAATGCACTATAGACAAAGAAAGGAAATAAAAGATATACAAATTGCGAAGGAAGGAATAAAACTTGGTTTGAGGGTTCCTGGGTGGTTGGTTAAAAACTGCCTTCATCTCAGGTCATGATCCTGGAGTCCCGGGATCAAGTCCCGCATTGGGCTCCCTGCTCAGTGGGGGGTCTGCTTCTCCCTTTGACCCTCCCCTCTCTCACACTCTCTCTCAAATAAATAAAAAACAAAAACAAAAAAAAAACTTTTGGTTTGAAAATGAGCATAATTGCTTATGTAGAAAATCTGAAGGAAGGGACAAAAAAACCCTTTCTGGACCTAATAAATGATTATAGCAAAGTTAAAGGATATGGGGCTAATGTACAAAAGTCAAATCCTTTACCATATTCCAGCAATGAACAAGTAGAATTTGAAGTTAAAAACACAATACCATTATCATTAGCACCCC
Source organism: Callorhinus ursinus (assembly GCF_003265705.2). Classification (NCBI taxonomy): domain Eukaryota; kingdom Metazoa; phylum Chordata; class Mammalia; order Carnivora; family Otariidae; genus Callorhinus; species Callorhinus ursinus. Next base: position 58,530,533 of record NW_027397064.1, on the reverse strand, counting down.
TAAAATGAAATGTTTATATATAACAAAAAATGTACAAAGATCTACTTGAGGAAAACTATAAATAATGAACAAAGTGAAAGAACGAAATAAATAGGTATTCCATGTTCATGGATGGGAAGACTCAACATTATCAAAATGTCAGTTTTTCCCACCTTGACCAATAAATTGATTTCAATGAAATCCCAATTGAAATCCCAGTAAGTTATTTTGTAGATAACATCAAACAGATCTAAAGTTTATATAGAGAGGCAAAAGACAGCCAACACAATATTAAAGAACAAAAGAGGGGCGCTTGGGTGGCTCAGTCAGTTAAGCAGCTGCCTTCAGCTCAGATCATGATCCCAGGGTCCTGGGATCGAGCCCCGCATCGGGCTCCCTGCTCAGCCGGGAGCCTGCTTCTCCCTCTCCCACTCCACCCTCTCTGTCAAATAAATAAATAAATAAATCTTAAAAAAAAAAAAAAAAACAAGACTGATATCACCCCTCCTCAAGCCTTAGTATATAGGGCGCCTGGGTGGCTCAGTTGGTTGAGCGACTGACTGCCTTCGGCTCAGGTCGTGATCTCAGGGTCCTGGGATCGAGCCCCGCATCGGGCTCCCTGCTGGGCAGGAGGCCTGCTTCTCCCTCTCCCACTCCCCCGCTTGTGTTCCCTCTCTCGCGGTCTCTCTGTCAAATGGATAAATAAAATCTTAAAAAAAAAAAAAAAAAGACTTAGTATATAGCCACAGTAGTCAAGACAGTAGTATTGTTAAAAAAAAACAAAAACAAGCAAACAGACGGAACAGAATACAGAAGCCAGAATGGTATAAATACAGTAACCAATCTTTGACAAAGGTGGAAAGAATGGAGCAAAGATGGTCTTTTCAACAAATGGTGCTGAAACAAGTGAACAGTCACATACAAAAAAAAAAAAAAATCTAGACACAGACCTTCCACCCTTCACAAAAATTAATTCAAAATAGATCCAGAGAGCTAAATGTAAAACATGCAACTATAAAACTCCTAGAAGGTAACACAGGAGAAAACCTAGGTGACCTTGGATGTGGTGGTAACTTTTTAGATACAACACCAAAGGCACAATCCATGAAAGAAATAATTGATAAGCTGGAGTTCATTAAAATTAAATACTTATGCTCTGTGAAAGACAATGTTAGGGGAATGACAAGCCAAGCCAGAGAATGGAAAAAAATATTTGCAAAAGCCACATCTGACAAAGGGCTGTTATCCAAAATATACAAAGAACTCTTAAAAATAGGTAAACAATCCAATTAAAAAGTAAGCCAAAGACCTAAACACCTCACCAAAGAAAATATACAGATGGCAAATAAACATATGAAAAGATGTTCCACATCATATATCATCAGGAAAATGCATATTAAAACAAAAGTGAGAACCACTACTATTAAAATGACCCAAATCTGGAACACTAACATCAGATGAGGTGTTGATGAGGATGTGGGGCAACAAGAACTCTCATTCAATTGCTGGTGGGAACGCAAAATGGTACAGTCACTTAGGAAGATAGTTCAGTGGTTTCCTACACTACTAAACATACTCTTACCATATGATCCCGCAGTAATGCTCCCTGGTATTTACTCAAAGGAGCTGAAAACTTATGTCCTGCACCTAGATGTTTATAGCAGCAGCTCTATTATAATTGCTAAGACTGGAAGCAACCAACATATCCTGCAGTAGGTGAAGAGATAAATATGTGGTTTATCCAGACAATGATATATTTAGGACTAAAAAGAAATGAGTAGTCAAGACATGAAAAGACATGGAGGAATCTTAATTACATATTACTAAGCCAATCTGAAAAAGGCTACATACTATACGATTCTAAATATATGACATTCGGGAAAAAGCAAAAGTATGGAAATTAAAACATTAGTGATTACCAGGTGTTAAGGGGCTGAGGGGAGGCAATGGAGGAGTAAGTGGAACCCAGAGGATCTTTAGGGCAGTGCTATAATGACGGATGTTAAAATCACAATGTGTATCACTACATACCCACTGAGTAACTATAATAAAAAACAAGTATTGGTGAGAATGTGGAAAAACTGTATCCATAATTACTGGTGGGAATATAATATGATATACTTTACATTTGGGGAGTGATGGAAATGTACTAAAATTGAACTGTGGTGATGGTTACGTAGCTCTTTAAAGCATACCTCAACAATAAAGCTGTGAAAAAGAGAAATTAACCACCGTACCACTAGACTTCCAGTTTATAGTATTGGGACAAGCTAGACCATACCACAAGGAAACAATTGGATAAACAATGTAAGATACTCTAAGACAAATGACTTTACAATGTTAAGGACTGACAAACAAGTGAAAAAGCATGGAACTATTCCACAGTTAAGAACTAAAGATGCATAACCAAGCATAATGTATCAGTACTGATTAGAATCCACATCAGAAAAACAGACATTTCTGAAGTAGCTGGGAAGGTTTGAATTTAGACAATATCAGATAATATGAAGTTATTGTGGATTTTTTTTTTTATGTGTGATAATGGTGTTTGGTTGCAGAATGTCCTGTTAGGAGATGTTTGCTAAAATATTTAGGAATGAAGTACCATGTCACCTGCAACATACTTTCGAATGGTTCAGCAAAACTACTTGCAAAGATAAAGCAAGCATGGAAAAATGTAGATAAGTGAATCTAGTTGAAACATATTCAAAGAGTTTCATACTACCTCTTCAAACTTTTCAGGTTTGTAATTTTTGAAAATAAGAAGTGGGGAGGAAACTCAATTATATTCCTATGTACCAGGAATGACTTTTTAAAAAAGGTATAATAGTATATGATATATGGTGTGTGTATGTATATATACATACACACACCTAGAAACAAATATACCTACACACAATGTCCAAGACCTCTTTGGTGATAATAAAATTTTATTAAGACATTAAAAAGACTTAAATAAGAGATATATCATGTTCATAGATTAGAAGGTCCACTATAATGATGTAAATTTTCCCCATATGGCCTATAGAGACTTTGCAACTCCAATTAAAATCTCAGTGTGTTTGGTTTGCTTAGTCTTTGGGAGGAAATTCATAAGTTGTTTCTAAAATGGATATGAAAGAGCAAAGAACCAAGAAAAGCCACAAGCTCTTGAAGAATAACAAGGTGAAAAGACTTGCAATACTACAGTTCAAAACCTTTTTTCAAGATAGAGTAATGAAGAGAGTGTATATTGGCACAAGGAAAGACCAATAAAACAAAATAGTCCAAAAAGAGATGTCTGCACATATCAATGCTCAATATATAACAGAGAAGGCACTTTAAAGCAGTAGGGAAAGGAAGGTCTTTTCAATAAACAGTGCTGGAACAAGAGACTAACCATATAAAGATGCAAAAAAAAAAAAAAATTACCTCATACCACATGCAGAAGACATTTCCAAGTAGGATGAAATCTCAATGTGAGCCGCAAAACTATAAAGCATTTATGAAGAAAATATCAACCATATTCATGACCTAGAGAGAGAATAATTTTTAAGTGAAATCTAAAACATGCTAACCGTAAGGTAAAAATATATGTGAACAGGCGCCTGGGTGGCTCAGTTGGTTAAACCGCTGCCTTCAGCTCAGGTCATGATCCCGGGGTCCTGGGATCAAGCCCCACATCGGGCTCCCTGCTCATGCGGGAAGCCTGCTTCTCCCTCTGCCTGCCGCTCCCCCTGCTTGTGCTCTCTCCCTCTCTCTCTCGCTATCTCTGTGTGTCAAGTAAATAAATAAAATCTTTAAAAAATATATATGTGAACATATTAAAATGTTAACATATCAAAAACACTGTGAAAAGACAAGCCACAAGTTGGGGAAAGATTTTTGCAAACACAACTCATAAAGGAGTAGTATCCAGGATATATATCAGAATCCCCTGCAAAGTACTGGGGAAAAAATGGACACAAAACTTTAACACATACTACACTCAAAGATGAAATCGAAATATCCAGTGAACATGTTGGCCTTCTTGTGTGCTAAATAAGTCTTTTTGAAGAGCAGCGTGGCAATATATATGAACATAATTTGACATAAAGAAAATGCTAAGTAAAACCACAGTGAGATAACATTATACACCCAACAGATTGGTAAAAACTAAGAAGCCAATATACCCTTGGAGGAATGTAAATCAGTACAAGAATCTCTGGGAAAAGTTTGGCATGATCTGGCAAGAATCTAACAAACCTGTGCCTCTGTGGTTCTACTCTTAAGTATATGTCCTTTTATTTATTTTTATTTATTTTTTTAAAGATTTTATGTCCTTTTAAAAGTGCATACTCTAGGGGTCCCTGGGGGATTATGCGACTCGATCTTGGGATTCTGAGTTCGAGCCCCATGCTGGGTGTAGAGATTAAATAAACTTTTTTTAAGTGCATACTCTAGAGTACATATACAAAATATCCAGAGCAGCACTGTTTGCAGTATCCTCAAATTAAAAAACCACTCAGGGGGCGCCTGGGTGGCTCAGTCGTTAGGCATCTGCCTTCGGCTCGGGTCGTGATCCCGGGGTCCTGGGGTCGGGTCCCACATCGGACTCCCTGCTCCGCGGGAAGCCTGCTTCTCCCTCTCCCACTCCCCCTGCTTGTGTTCCTGCTCTCGCTGTCTCTCTCTCTGTCAAATAAATAAATACAATCTTTAAAACAAAAACAAAACAAAAAAAAAAAACCACTCAGATGTCCAGAGTAAAACGGAAAAATTATAATATATTCATATAATGGAATAAGCAAAGTATAGATATACATGATTATATGGATGAGTCTTATAAACATGTTTAGCAAAAGAAACAAGTCTCAAAAGACTACAATATAATTTGAGTCACACAAATTTCAAAAATAGGAACTAAATATTTAGGGATATATTTAGGGATATATACATAGGTATAAAACTATAAAGAAATGAAGAGTAGGGCTGGTGTTAAAGAGGAGAGAAGGCGTATGATGGGGAGGATATGTGGGAATTTCTGAGGTGTTAGAACTATTCTATTTTTTGGCATGGGTAGTTACATGGATGTTCGCTTTCTGATTTTAAAATATGTGTGTATATACATGCATACATGTACATCTCATGTCCTTTGTGTATACTCCACAATAAGAAAGTATACAATGGCCAGTAAATATGAAAAGACATTCAAACCTTACTAGTAACTAGGAAAATGAAAATGAAAACAACAGTGATCACCTGTCATGATTCACCTAAAACGTAAGACTGATAATACCCATTTTTGCGGAGGTTACAAAGAAAGAGGCATTCTCATACGCTGTCAGTAGGAAAGTAAATTAGTAAAGCCTTTTTGAGGAACAATGTGGCAATATATACAAAAATGTAAAACCCATATATCTTGTGAATCATCAGTTCCAATTTTAAATATCCTAATGAAATACCAGCACACATACTCAAAATATATGTACAAAAAGATGTATACCATTCGCTATGGTAGTGCTTGCAACAGTGAAAAAAATGAACGTTAATAGGGAGTATTTATGAAAAGTGTCATAACTCATACAATGCAGTCCTATGTAGCTATTAAAAATTAAGACCAATCTTTATGAATGGGCATGGAAAGATCTCAAAGGTATTAGATGAACAAAAGTCACAGAACAATACATACATAGCATAACCCTGTTTTAAAAACATAAATATATACACACTTTTTTCTATAGAGATGTATGAAAAACAGACTACAAATTTAGACTTTAACCTATGAGTGATTCCCTCTCAGGCAGGGAGTGGTGAAGGGAGAGGCAAGGTGAAGAGGGGCCTTTCATATCTTACTCCATACAGTGGACCCTCAAACTGTGTGGTCGGTCCACTTATACGCAGATTTTTTTTTAATACAGTACTGTAAATGTATTTTCCTTATGATTTTCTAAACGTTTCCTTTTCTCTAGCTTACTTTATTATTAGAATACAGTATATAATACATATACAAAATATGTGTTAAGTGGCTGGTTATGTTATTGGTAAGGATTCTGGTCAACAGTAAGCTATTAGTAAAGTTTTCGGGGAATCAATATATGCCAGTTTTCCACTGTGCTGGGGGTTGGTGCCCCCTGCCCCCAAGTTGTTCAAGGGTCAATTATATACACAGATATTCTATGAATCTTTTGTAAGAACATATCCGTGGACTACTTGAATATTTTTAACAGGTGGTAATAGTGAAACAACTGTACTACTATTTAGTCCATTCCAATGAGAACTGAAGACATTTGGGAATAACTTGCTTTCAAAGCTAAGTCTTTCGTTTCTTGAGGGCTTGAGAGCCTGTGGTTGTGTTAACAGGGCTGTGAGCCATCAAGTGATAAGTGCCGTGGAGGATTCTAAGTGACTGGGTCTGTCTCCAAGTTTGCCCCTTGAAAATATTTGCATACATTCTCATATCCTGGCTCATTGGCAATAGCAATAATGTTTTCCCAAAGCACTTTGCTAAAGTAAATTGTGATGTACACATCAAATCACAACCATAGTAAAGTGCAGATGTGGCTGTCAAGATGCATGTTTAGATCTAAATTAGTAATCACACCCTTGGTGAGTGACTTTTGGAATAAGTAGTTTGGATTTGGATTTGGATTCATAAGGAAGAACCTAGACCCACTAAAAATCACAAGATACAGCTTCTCTTTTTCTTCTTCCCTCCCCCCTCACTTCCATAGCCCTTTCCAAATCAAATAATTTCCTACAGAAGTGGGAGAGAGGGAAACCTAATGATGAGTTATTTGGAACTGGTAGTGAATCAAAATAAAAAGCACTATCAGTGTATTTATGAAGGAAAATCCAACTACATGTATACATTTTGGTGTGCATTTTATTTTTTTTTTTGGAATCATACCCATATGAAGAAAAATAGCCAAAGTATCCTTTAATCTTGAAAGCTAGGCCCTTGCCTTGCTGTGTCAGAGGAAAGCAAAACTAAGGCAGTAATGCTGGGGACACCACTCTTTCCATATGCACACTGACAGGAGAGGAGCTATCGAGGAAATGCCTTTTGACTGATGAACAGAGGAGAATCTACACACATGTTAAATACAAATGGAAACACATCAGCACACACAAGTCATTATCCTGGTCCTCTGGCATCCACGAGCATGCATCTTTTCCAAAGGATCTCTTATTCAATGGTGTAAGCACTTGGTCTCATTATGCCTCCTATCAGCAAATACCTTTTTATTCCAGAATGGAAAACAAGCTGGGAATTAAATACATCCAATATTGATGCTTTATTGCTGTAAGTCACCAATAAGAGAATGAATTTAATTTTAATACATTTATTTTTGTGTGACTCTTAATAAAACACTTTCAAAACATTCTGTACATTTCAAGCCACTTAGAACTGCAGTACATTCTATAAACGTGATTTGCTGGGATGAGGTGCCAAGATGTCTCTGTACAAAGATGTACAATATGTACAGTCACTCTAAGTGCAAGCTGTGCAAAGCAGTCTAGAACACTAATCCATGCCAAGGCTTAGAAAACATTTCAACACTTAACACTAAAGCTCAAAACTGTGTTGTTGCTTTTTCCTGGGCAAATGGTTACTTTATAAACAAATATATGTATATGTCATATAGAAAGAATAGTTTGACTCCTCAGCTCAGTCAGCACCATGCAGCTGACGGGATACATTACAGGGCTGCTCTTCTAGGCTTCTCTCTCCAGGGCACCATTTTGCCACGCTCAACGGCTGTCTCATCACTGAGCTGCCGCCGCCACTGCCTTTGGCTGAACTACAGCAATGCTAGGAGATTTAAATTTGGGGAGATAAAGGCCAAACTTGTTTTCAATGCCAGCAAAAGTGGCCGTGGCAAGTCTGTATCCACCGATGTGATCGGGATTGGCAGGAGGAAGGTCTGCGATGCGTGACTTGGGTGTTGGTTCTGAGCCAGAGGGTTTGCTGTTGATAGGAAAAAGCCAATGGTTAGAGTGCTCAAGACTGATGCGGATGGCACATGCGGACAGAACATTTTCAGTCTCACCCATGTGCCCCAAAGAGGAGTGTTTGTCCAGCTACTTCCTTGTCATCTATGCTACATTTCTTAGGATTTATGGCTGCTTGGAAAGCAACACATTCATATTTTTTATTTGGAAGAGAAATGGCCTCAATTTATAAATAGATCCACAGAGAAAAGATCAGAAGAAAATACACTTAAATATTAACATTCTCAGGGAAGTAGGACTGTGAGTGATTTTCTCTTTTGTACTTTTACGTTCTCCAAGTTTTCTGCATTAAGCATAAATTAGTCATAAAAAGTTTACATTTTTCTTTTATTTTGACGGAGTTAAAAAGTTAACTTTTTAAGTGCTAGACTCATGATGGTTATTACTAAATTTAAAGAGACACAGATATAATTCTTACTTTTAAAGAATGTGAAAGCACAGAAAAGCCTAGAATTGTAAGATTGCTATTCTTAACTTCCTACTTTGTAGAAGTCTCTCTGTTCCTAGGGTTCAGCAGCTAATTCCATGTTTGGCCTTTATGCAAGGAAGGGGGTCAAAGGTTTATGAGCGGAACACCCAGAAATGGGATTTGATTACCTGCTGAAAAGCTGACAATTAATTGCTTTAGGTACAACCTTGCCCACCCAGTAGATTCAACAAGTAATTCCTTTTCTTCCCAGCACTTCCCAGGCTTCAAGTGGCCCAATTTCTGACCTAGATTTCACCAGTAATTATGTCCATAGGCATAACCTCTCTCTGAACGTTTTTTTTCTTTTCTGTTAGCTCTAAGAACATCTATACCTACCTAATAATAAATAAAAATAAATAATGAAGTCTCGGAGGTGTGAAAAGTCTTGATTGAGTCTTGGAAACAAAGTTCATAAAACGTTACTAAAACAAATTTACCTTATATCTGGTGAAAAGGCCATATAATAGAATTCAAATAATAAGGACCTAAATCCATGAAGCTCTGTATTTGCTTACACTAAAAAAGATAATTTATTCACGTAACAGTTTAATTTGCTGCTTGCCTTCACTTTCCCCAAGTCACTGCTTAACACTGCGTATGATGGTCCCCTCATACCGAAGCTTCTCGAGCCCACTGTTTTAAATGCACTGGTCCTGTAGGGTTCTCTGTCCTACCCAGTTCTAGGAGTTCCAAAACTGCCTCCGCAGGCCGAACAAAGACCTATTTTGGTTTCGGTGCTTTCTTTTACAAGGAGTTGAACAGCTGCACTTACAGGCCTCCAAAATCAATGTAAAACCATCGCTGGAGAAGTTCATAGGTGACCAAGGTAACACCAAACTGGGGAGAAGATCGAAACACTCGAGCTGAAAAACAGACGGGAGTGAGGATACTGAACATGACTGTGGCAAAGCCAGTTGGTGAGTAAAGGGAGCAGGTCCCTAACACTAGCGAGCCATTCTGCATGGCCGTAGCCCTTACCTGCAGTCCCCTTCCAAAATGCTGAGGGCCCCTCTTCCCGGAGTATCTTCCTGAAACAGTCAATGACACCACTGTATGTCGTCTGGCCCGCACGGGCGGCCACTTGCAGTCTTGTCTTGATGACATCAGCAGGGGTCACCAGGGAAGCAGCAGGCACACCTTTCAGGAGAAGGGCACACTGAAGTCACCCAAAGTACCTTATAAGGAGCAGAAATACTGCTAACAGCCAACAGTACAACCGGCAACTTTAACTGCTCTAACTCCAATAAATAGGTGCCTGGGCACTCATTGGAAAAAGGATACATAAGCCTATTAGCTGCTTCAGTGCGGAACAAAATTCTTTTTTCTTTCTGAATTAGGAAAATCACTCTACATTGCGTGATCCCAAAGAACTAGGAGAGGAAAAAATGCAGCAATATTACTAGGACATTCCCAAGTATTCCCTTTTAGGTTTCAATGATTTTACCTCGTTTTTTTTCAGCAAATAAGATACAAGTATTTTTGTATATAATAAGAAATGAGGACACTGCCCATTTGATGAATGCTAAACGTAGTGTTTTCTTGCTGATTCTTGTTGCCTTACTGCACAAGGTGAATGTCAATAGTCATATCCACTCACCTGTTTGAGGGGCTAACTCGGGAGTTGGCTGGGACTCTTTTCAGACATGCTTACATGACAGAAGTCATTACAACAGGAGCTGAGGCGGCCAGGCAACCAGTTAAGGAACAATAGGGGAACTGGTCATCAAAAGGCTTCATCATCCATCCCCTGTGCCGGAGCTCCCTGGGGTCATGCTGAGATTGATCAGCAGTGGGACACCCAAGACAGATTTCACAACCACATCTTTCCCTTATAAAACAAAGCTGGGGACAAAGGAGCAAGATAACCTTCCTCAGAGGGATGATATTCAGTTGGGTCTATGACTATCACTGAATCATCACTAGGCAGATGGAGCTGGCGGACCTGTGGGACCTATGGGAGCCGCTGTTGCAGGAGGATGCAAATACCTCCGCTCCACGCGGCCCTGCACCGTAGTCAGATGAAACTAGGTAAACTGCCTGTCTTTGGAATGTTCTGAATTCTAAATGTTCTTAGGGCCTGCCAGCAAGGCTTTACTGGTAAAAATTAGAAAAAATCACCTCTCATTCTGAAAACCAACATCAAATATCTGGGGGCAAATTTCACGGCGCTGACAGTTCCATGAAAATGTTTACTTGGTTCCATCAATCACTGGCAAAATACCTGTCCATAATTAGACTGTTCTTTGGCTGTTTTTTGTTGTTGTTGTTTTGTTGTGTTGTTTTGTTTTGTTGCTGCTGACTGGAAAGCAGAGGCAAACGCTTGGGGGGAAAATTTGCTGGCCCCATTTAAAAGTGGGAGACTTTGCTGAGTACGGAAAAGGGGCTGGAGGAACACTCAGTGCCAACATGGAGCAGGTAGCTTTTCTGGCTTTTAAAGGACTGAAGTAACAAATGCCAGAGAACATGGGATTTGCTAGACCCCAAATAAGGGCTCAGAGCTCCCTTGGGAGAGTTTCTTAACCATCACAAGTCATTCCCTGTCATCATGGGTGAGAATAAGAACACGGTCCATCCCAACACCCTCAGAACCCCACCATACACACTACACTCTTGGAAGTGCTCAGGCTGTCCGGCTGTCCAGCCAGGGCACCAGAGGAGAATGAACCCAGTGAGAGCTACACAGTACCATGAGCCCAGGCAGGCAGACTGACACCGAGCATCTGGATACTACGTTTGAGTGGGTGTTCACCCTTCACCTTTCTATCCTGGACCAGCAGTAATGGGGAGCAAACACACACCCTTTCCTTCCTCTGTCATTTCTGAGAGCTGGTGCAGCCAAGAACACCTGGTCCTCCCCTTCTATCCCAAGTTAGCTCCTTCAAGAGGAAGGCTAGACCTGTGAGATTGGAAGGAAAAAACTTAGTACCTTTCTACATTTGTTAGGCTCCTCTTTCAGATGGAATCTCTTTTGTGTCTAACTTGGGAACTCAGACCAAATGAAGATTTTCACTTGTTCCACTGACATCTGAGCTCCTATTATTACTATGCTGGCCATGAAGGGAAAGCAAAAATGAAAAAAATGAAACTCTTGCCCTCAAAAAGCTCCCAGCCTAGTACGGAAAATAAAACTTACGCAAACAACTATTACTAAAGAAAGTGTTAAGGGACAGAGAAGAGATGCCAATTGAGTATAGGGTCGTTTGCCGGGCAAGTACTGCTTATTTGTATCTAACGAGAACGATGACAGAAGGAACACTGACAGTATCATGAAGAAAGCTCAATTTTGAGCCAATCATGTAGACTCCATCATGCAGAAATAGCAAGTGAGGCATGCTAGACCTGGGCATCACATGAGTTACAATGAAGCAACTGATTTGATGAAGAACTCTTCCACCTTTATGCTTAGCTTGGCTGCACCCAAGGTTTCAGGGGCACGGGAGGCTAAGAAGCATGTTAATGATGAAAGCCCAATTTAGATGGGCAGATCTAATTTGGCTCTGAGTTGCTAAGCTGCATTACGCTGTTTATCCACATTATGCAAATGTAATTAACTCTCATCAGAATTACAGCACATCCCACAAAGGAGAAAAAGCGATCATATTTAAACTAAGTCAGATACAAACAATAACCCTCCCAGAAATAAAGGCGGACAGTGCACAGAAATTGTGTACTTCTTAAAGAGAATGGGGGTAGGGTTCTTTGGCTTAAAAAAAAAAAAAAAATTGTAGTTACCTGCCATGGCTCCAGCTGCAAGGAGATTTATACCTCCCACGTGTCCATTTTCATCAGCCAGAAGTAGTTTGCAATGAGCATAAACAGGAAAATAGATTGCAGAGAAGGGAATGTCTCGGAGGAAACACGCTTTGGCACCCTGTCACAAGTGAGGAAACAATGCAAAACAGTTGTGTAAACAGGGCCGTGAATGCCCACAACGGATGCCTTAAGTGTTCCCTCAAACAGCATGGGGACTGAGTGGAATGGAAATGGCGGGGGGAGGGGGGAACAAGGTGGGCATAGGAAATATACCTGACTCAAAGTTTGAGAAAGGCTGGCGGACCCTGGAGACCTAGAGTTAGTTAACTGGGTAATGATGTTATCCTGAGAACTAAGAATTTTCTGGCATTTGCAATATAGATTCAGATTTTAAGGTTAAAAAAAATTCAGTTCTCAAACCTCCAGGCTGTTTGTTGTGTGTGGCTTTGGTGGATGCGAGGGAGAGGGGCATGGGTGGGAACAGACTTGGGAACCTAATGTTAATACCTTGATTCCAAAGCAACCAGCAAAGGCAGTCCACAAAACTAACAATTCATCCGTTCGATCTACACAGCATAGAGCCCATGAAGTACCAGTTAAGCTATAGGCAGTGACACTGGAAAAGAAAGGTGACTATTCTAGGGAATGGGAAAAAGAAACTACTCCTGGGTAGCAGAGGATTGGGGGAACTGGGACAAATTATTTTAGCAGAAGTTTCCACTGGAATAGAAAGCTACCCAGGGATAGCTCATCTCAGTGACTGAGGAACAATAAACACCTTCCTCAACTTGGTCAGTCACCCAGGCTATTCTCCTGCCCAGGGCTTGACCTGAATACTCATCTTCCAGCCGAATACTCCATCTTTGGCCCTTGTTTCCCTAATGGTTCTGTTTTGAAAAGACAAACTCAAAACATTAAAAAAAAAAAAAAATCCAAGGAATCTCTGAAGGATGATATAGACAGAAGCAGTATTAATAAATTCAGCTCTCAAAAGGAATTCCAAAAAGGATGGAAATTGGGGGCGGAGGGCAGGAAATGTGTACAGAACTCTCTCAAGATAAGCATCATTGGTTTACTGGTCTCCTAAGAGCCCTGTACCTGTATGATTCTAATCTAGAGTATTTCTGATTTCCAATTCGTAGCTACAGAAGCCAATTTACACATTTCTACAGTGATAGATCTGTAAATAAATCAGATGCTGTAGAAACACTGTTGTCTAATAGCAGCCAAATTTACGTATTCCCCCCTTATGCCAGGCAAAAGAATAGAAAGAAATACTCTTCCTTGTTTAAGAAAAATAATAGCTTCTGCTCCATTACATCCGATCTGTAATGATGGGAGTAAGTATACCTGCAGGGAAGGAGTCTGTTGACTGGCATTTTGCTAAAGTACAGTACACTCTGGGGTGTGTGTGTGTGTGTGTGTGTGTGTGTGTGTGTGTGTGTGTGTGTGTGTGTTTTAATGGAATTCATTATTGACAAATCCCACCCCTTAACTTCTTAAAAACCTGAATTCTCCCAAACTCTGCTACTGTTTCATTGTGGTCAAATTATTAAGACAAACAGAAGCTCCTACTGGGAAGATAACAATAGAGATAACTCAGACTCAAAATAAACACAGGACTATTTTGAAGCCCTAAAAAACAGACCAAAGAGAACACCAAAGAAACTTTTCCCAAACCTGCCATCAAATCAAAGGCTGTGAGGTGGGCCTCCCTGCCGGCACCTTCAGAAAGGCTGAAGGCGACAACAGGAGAGTGTGTTTGTATAGCCCACTGCCTCTAATAAAAGTGTCCTGATTTTGTCTTTTTGTCCGATTTTGTACTCGAGGAACTACCCTGCTGGACAAAACTGCTTCTCCACTTTGCGGGGAGAAGCCTGGTTTCCACATTCTTTCACGGTTCTATTGAGTACATGACAAGCTCTCTACTGAGATCACCCAAGGAAATCTACTCACCTTATACAGACCAAAAAGTCCCAGGTCCCGGAGTACATTCAGGGCGCTGACCCTGGGTCCTGTGGTGATCTCTCCAGCTACCTGCAGGCGAATCTTTACTATCTCCAGTGGATTAGTAAAGATGACTTGAGAGCCGCCAGCCTGCAGGCAAGGGAGGAGAGACAGAAGCAGATTTCCAAATCAGAGACGGACTGGAGCGTTACCAAGAAAAATCCAGAAAAGCCTCTACACGGCACCGCTTTACTCCTCCCTCTTCACAGGGAATGAGAGGCCCACACTTCGGCCAATGCTAGAGGGGCTCACAGGGATGGTCCCAAACTCAGTTTCAAGCTAATCTGTGTCTGGATTTGTTTTGATTTGAAATGTCAAGAGTATTTCTCAAACCAGTCTTTCCGGGGTCAACCCAGCCATATCCAAAATGGCAAAACTAATAAACACATTTGGAAAATAAAAGTGAAGCCAGATGAGGCAGCAGGGAGCTTCCCAATGAAAGGGAAAGAGATGGTAAAAGACTGGTTGGTATCTTTTGTAAGCTGGAGGTAAAATGTGGATCTACAAGGGTCACTTTCCTTCTCTTAGCAAGGATTCATTTTAGCTCAGCCACCCGCTTCCGCTTCCTTGCATTGTAGAACAATTAACACAACTTCGCCCCACAGAGGTGCCTAAGTCATAGGGGAAAAATCTCCTCCCGCCCCGTTCAAATTCTAAAATCTATTAAATTGAGCAAAACTCTTGAGACAGATACGTAGCTAAAAGGAGAGAACCTAGAAAGATACTTTCAGTATCAAGACAAAACCAGAAAAACTCTGCTGGGAAATGGATCATCTAGTTACCATGAGTAGGAAACTGGGCAAATCAAAGCTACACTCCACAATGGTAGTGAGTGACAGGGATTTGAATTTGGATAATAAGGGTGTATTTGAATCTGAAATCTGTTAACTAGTGGGAGGGGGGGAGAATGTGTAACAAAACTGCTACCAATTCTTTTTTTTCTTTTAGTTTTTTGTAAGGAAAAAATGTGTTTGTATGAGTGTGTGTATATAAGATATATAAAAATACATTTTTAAAGCATAAATATAGGGGTGCATGGGTGGTGTCTGCCTTCGGCTCAGGTCATGATCTCAGGTCCTGGGATCGAGGTCCTCCCATCAGGCTCCCTGCTCAGAGGGTAGTCTGCTTTTCCCTCTCCTTCTGTCACCTCCCTGCTGCTCATGGCTCTGTCTCTCTCTCTCTTAAATAAATAAATAAAATCTTGTAAAAAAAAATAAAACATAAATATATGTATCTCCACGAAGTGAAAAAATCTCATTTGCACATCTTCATCTGAACTG
Organism: Callorhinus ursinus; assembly: GCF_003265705.2. NCBI lineage: Eukaryota > Metazoa > Chordata > Mammalia > Carnivora > Otariidae > Callorhinus > Callorhinus ursinus. The sequence goes on along the minus strand of NW_027397064.1, from coordinate 58,515,074 downwards.
CAGCTGTTTGTATTACACAATCATAACCATAGTCACGTAATCATATTATACTATATAATCGTAACTTCACTGCAGTACCATGTCCCATGTGGAACAGGAACTAGGAAAGGCCTCACTGGGGCCAATTCCACAGGTACAGAAACACTACAAACGATACCCTTAAAACTCATGTGCAGCATTCAATGACACTTCAATACTCTACCTTCACCCACATTCCTGTTCATGTTTCTAAAACCCACAGTCCTTCCAGTCCTACTTCCAAGGGGTAGCAGGTCTCAGCCCATTCTCAACTCTGCCTGCTCCAACCTTGACCCCTTACTCCTACAGACCATGCCGTCCCCAAGTGCCAACACTGATACAAGAGCCCTTTCGGCTCTGTGGGAAGCTTACTATCCTGGATTCCCCAGAGCCCTGATCCCTTTGTTGTCCACCAGGCATGGGGGTGCAGCAATGTGCTGTCTCTCTCTGGGTTTCCCGTGACTCCCAACTCCACAATCCATACCACTGGCACACAAACCCCAGAGTGACAACTGACCCAATTTTACATGTTGATTTGCCTGAGTTTCCCTCTCTTAATTTACTGTGCTGCAGGGAGAAGGAAGCATTTCAGTGTTTCAATCTAAGCAAACAATACTTTCAAAAGGATTGCTGGGTGAAAAATTATGTTAAAATGATAATCGAAATAATTGCTCCCATAGCTAGTATTAAAGACCAAACCAATTGAAAAAGTTTACTACTTCCCTGAAACCTCATGTTTAAATAATGGTTGCGAAGACTACCTTTGGGAAAATGCACCTTATGTTCTAAACTAAAGCAGATAAAAAAAAAAAAAGACAGAAACACAAATTTTGATTATAATCCCCAAACTTTGCCACCATCAGATGATGTCAAACCTTGGATGCCATTCATTAATTATGGACATCACGTTTAAACAATACAAAGTTCTTCCATGTTTTTAATCATTAGTAAAGTAAAGTATAATGTCCCACAGAGCAGGCGTTCTCCAGCCGGTTATACCCCACCCCACAGCTCCTCCTGCTCTCCTCACCAGGCCCTTCGGAAATAATTGCCAGTTGATTGAGATTCGTACTCCTTCAACAACTCTTCACATTTCTTTCTGAGTGTACATGTAACATCTAACACGTTAACTCTTGTATGCTTTGAAGATCTGTTACCCAGAATGCATACTAAGTCCTGAGAATGCAATGGACATAAACTGATTTGCATTTATATATACATCTGACAAGTGAGCATGTAAACAAGAAAGCAATGACACTGTAGCAAGGCACACATCTATGAGTGTGGTTCACACTTATGTACTCTACTATATTTGAAGGGAGAAAACATCTAGCAATTGCATAGTCTGTATATGTCTTAAAAATTTCTATTTTAAAGAACCTTATGATAGGCCTAGGACTATATAGGCCAAAACTATCCAGAAACATTGAATAATTTTAGAAAAAATAAAGATTGTTATTTAAGTTGTCTAAAACTTTGGTAACACTTACAGGGCAACATCCACAGCAAATACGCACTGTCCTTTTCTAAACTCTGAGATTGACCACTATCTCACACATGTTAAACTGGGGACAGTGGGATGGGGGAAGAAAATCTGCAATTAATTCAATCCTTCTAGTGAGAAATCTAGAGACAGAGAACAAGGATTATGTATTATCACATTCTTAACTGTTTCCTCTCTGAAAAACTAACACAGGAAAATAGCATTTCTCTTCTATTTTAAGGCTCTACTGATTGTGAGTGATATTATTATATTAAAAACAGCTTTTCACAGGGAAAAAACACAGTAAACATAATCAATGAACATAATGAATTTCAGGAAGTATCAAGTTGTGAAATAAAAATAAGGTAACTTTTCAATGGAAAAAAGTATCTGTATTTTTACAAATATGCTAATGTTTGCTGTTCTACAAATATGCAAATATGTTTGCTAGTTTAAAGAGCAACAAAATTAAAAAAAGTGTACATGCCCAACAAGATAATAGTTAAGGAGAAACAATTATAAGCTCTTAAGCAATAAGATCTGGTAATAAAATTATGCCAAGTAACATAAACCAAACATAAAACATAGGTATGCACTGATCAAAATTAGTTTGTCAAAATTAGAATGGCTGAGGCATGAAAATATTGGTTGCCTTCTGGAAAGAGAAATGAGTACCTGAAAGAATTTTTAAAGCATACCCTATTGTTCCTTTTAAATTCTGAATCATTGAAATGTATTAAGTACTCAAAAAAACCAACCAAAAAACAAGAAACAGAACTGGTCTTAGAAACAATGGCTTCCTTTATAGACTAGGTCCTCTCTCACATTCTTCCCCATGATAAATTTGGTATTTATATACATTAAATGCATTTTAAAAACTAGCACTAGTTATCTGCGGATCCAAAACTTTAAACAGGCTTATCCATCTATGTAAATATGAACATCAAAAAAATCTAAGCAATTATAGCTAGTGATTTGAAATAACAAAGATATCTACAATTTCAAATTACATCATGATGATAAACAGTTCTATACTCTTAGTGGACTTGGTCTAATTTGACATCCTGATGCTTACATTAGATAATACCCTTCTATGCAGCACGCTTGGTGACTTTTTCCCCCTTACCAAATTACCAAAATTAGCTTCTAAACTTCTAATGGTGAAATTTCCCTCTTCAAATCTGCTGCTTATTCTTATAAAGAGAGGCAAACATTAATATTAAAACTTTTAGAGGCTTTCATTTTTCATTACTAAGTTGTTTCGTTGTTCTAGAAATGAATTACAAGTGACACAAAAAAAGAGAACAAATCTCATTTTGAATGAAGGTTATCTATATATGACAGAAATGGAAAGAATGTAAACACTTCCATTTAATCTTGCATCACATAATTATTTTTTTAGTGAGAAAATAAACCAACTAAAGTGGGCAGTAAAAATTAGGAGGAAAAAGTATGTAATATTGAGATGTCACCAGGCCTCTGATGTGCCTGAGGCCAAGGGGTTGCACACAGGATTAGGCCTGTTCAACCTCCTGCCCTTAAAATCCTACCCCAGGGGCAGAGTCCACAAAGAGGCGGGCGACCTGGCCCTGCTTGTGCCCAGTCTCCTGTTTACTTTCTTCTTTGATCTGTTTTCTCCTGTCGTTTGGAACTATTTCCCTTCTACTACAATCTGAACAATTCATTATAGTCTTCCCTTACAGAGATTGATGAAAATCTAACTTCAATTTAAGGCCACACCAGGAACTTGAACAGATGTACAAAATATGTGCATTTAAAATAACCAAGCTAATAAAAGCCACAGAATTAGCTGTCACCAGGACTGACTCAAGAAGAATAGGAACAGTGACTCTCTCTCACATGCCATCAACCAAGCATTCTTAGATATTTTATAAAGCAATGGGAAATGCAATAGTTCTTTCCAAAATAGCCTAGGACCATGATAACTTAAAAGGAGTAAGTTGCAATTTGCTCACTGCTGAGTCACTGATATATGGACTCTGAACTTATTCACATATGTATATGTGCTCACACAAGTATGCACGCATCAAGTTGGGGAGCACACTGATTCCTGGGACGGTGGGTGTAGATACTATTTCCAACAACTCTTTGGAGATATGCAAACTCAGTTTGCTGAGGGAGACACAGCATAAGGGCTGGTCAGCTACAAATCATGGCCCTGGGATTAGTAAATGCTCCAACTAACAAGTGGACCTCTTGCTGCACCTATGGGTGTGGACACCCATAGGCCAAAGGGAGGAAGCATGGAAGAGTAGAAAGATTCTAGATTTGTTGATCTATACTGTCATTAACTTTGTAGCCTTGGATAGGTCAAAACCTTTCCAGTCCCTGGTTTCCTAATATGACAATAGCGATCCCAACAACTGCCCCCATATACCTCACAGAGCTCTTGTGCACTAATGTGAGAGCACTGTGCAGACTGAAGGGAAGGGATGTATTCTTTAGGAGCTATGTTCACACAGGGCTAAGAACATCTGCAACATGCTAAGATGACACTAGCCTTTTGCTGAGCGTTAAATCTGTTCTGAGTCAAAAACTTCTACCCATTCAGAAGAATACACTCTGTGAAAGAGGTAATGTGATCAGGCAGGTATGTGCTCTGGTTAGAGTTTAACATAAAAACAGGTACTTATCAATGGGATTTTTTAAAAATACATATAGATGAGTCCATTTAGACTAATTAACTTTCTGCTTTTTTGACTTGGAAAGATATTAAATTTTTTTCCTGTTTAAGTTTATAGATAGTCTAAGAAACTCTACATAATCTTTTCTTTGAAAAAACCACCACAGAGAGGGCAGGTCAACATGGTAGAGAAAAACCCAGAACACACCAAATCTACACCTACATATAGAACAATTCTCTCTGAAAAAGACGTGAAAACTAGCTCAACAGCTCCTCCCCAACAACGGATAAAAAGACCACAATGAGACAGGTGAAACAGGCAGAGATGCAGTATAGCCAAAAACCCCACTTGTGCGGGGATGACCCACAAGCAAGAGTGATTTCACAAATACAGAGAACATCCATGAGGAGCAACAGGTTCAAGTTCTACGTCAGGCACCCCAACTCTTGGGACCTGTACCAGAGAGACAAGTCCCCAAAATATCTGGCTTTAAAAACCAAGAGATCCAAAGGGCTAAAGGAAACTGAGACTCCCCATTTGAAGGGTTCATGCACACACTCACGCTATGACCCAGCGCAAAAGCAGCAGGTTAGAGGGCACCTACACCACATGTGACAGAGATTCATTGGCTAGACATAAGGCATCTGCGGGAAGAAGAGGGGTCTGTTGGAACCCTCCCTGAGGATGAGGGTACTGACAGGAGCAATTCTGCACTCTTCTCCTGCCTTGGTGGTGCTGGCACTGGTAGGCATCATTTTTTACTCTTCCTCTCCTTGCCCCAACCCTGCACTCTCCCGGAGCCTTGTTCCACTAAACCCAGTGGCAAGCTTACCCCAGCCCTGCCTTCTCCTGTGACTCCAGCCCTGCTAACCCTGGCAGGTGAGCTTACCCTGGCCCAGCACTTTCATGAGGCCCTGCCAAAGCAAGTGGGTGCATGCAGTCCACACAGGGGATACCCCTTGAGCATCTGTAGTCATGGGACTGGCATTTCTGGGGCCCATGGGACTGAAACAATTGGAGAGACAGTTCTTAACAGGCTACCACCCCCAGGGTACACAGGCAACAGACAGAAACACACCCCCATCTTCCTGTGAGCACTTCTTCAAGACTGGGAGAGACACCTGTTTTGCCTAATATAGAAAAACAAATAGAGTCAAGCTGAGGAAACAGGAATGTGTTCCAAATGAAAGAACAAGACAAAATCCCAGTAAAAAAAATCTCAATGAAATGGAGAGAAGTCATTTACCTGATAAAAAGTTCAAAGTAATGGTCATAAAGATGCTTTCCAATCTTGGGAGAAGAATGTATGAATAAACAGAACTTCAATAAGGGGACATATAATGTAAAAAAGTACAAAAAAGAAGAGCTGAAAAATGCAATAACTGAACTGAAAAATATACTAAATGGATTCAACAGCAGACCAGATGAAAGAGAAGAGAGGCTCAGTGACCTGGAAGACAGGGTGGTAAAACTCACCCAGAGTGACAAAAAGAATTGCTGCAGCTCTACAAATATAAAAGTGACCACATTCTGCAAGAATCACAAGATGGAAAAACTCACCTCAAAAAAGAGAACAAGAGGCAGTACTGACGGCCAGGGACCTAATCAGTATGGATATAAGATGTGAGAATTAGAGTTCAGAATAACGATTATAAAATACTAGCTGGGCTTGAAAAAAGCATAGAAGACACGAGAAAATCACTTTCTGGAGAAATAAAAGACCTAAAACCGAATCAAGTTAAAATCAAAAAGGCTATTAATGAGATGCAATAAAACTAGAGGCTCTGACTGCTAGGATAAAAGAGGCAAAAAAGAAAATTAGTGATACAGAAGACCAAATGATGGAGAATGAAGAAGCCGAGAAAAACGGGATAAACAACTACTGGCAAGGCTGTCATTCAAAATAAAAGGAGAGATAAAAAGCTTCCAGGACAAAAAGAAACTAAAAGAATTTGTAATCACTAAACCAGCCCTGCAAGAAATAATAAAGGGGATCCTGTAAGTGAAGAGAGAACCCCAAAGTAATATAGACCAAAAAGGAACAGAGGCTTTACAGGTAATACAATGGCATTAAATTCCTATCTTTCAATAGTTAACTCTGAATGTAAACGGGCTAAATGCCTCTATCAAAAGACATAGGGTATCACATTGGATAAAAAAAAGCAAGACCCATAGATATACTGTCTGCATTTTATTTTTCTTAAAGATTTTATTTATTTATCAGAGAGCGCACAAGCAGGGGGAGCAGCAGGCAGAGGGAGAAGCAGACTCTCCACTGAGCAAGGAGCCCGATGAGGGACTTGATCCCAGGACTCTGGGCTCATGACCTGAGCCGAAAGCAGACATTTAACTGACTGAGGCATTGAGGCATCCCTGAAAGAGACTCATTTTAGACCCAAAGACACCACCAGATTGAAAGTGAGGGGGTGGAAAACTATTTATCATGCTAATGGACACCAAAAGATAGCTGGGGTGGCAATTCTTATATCAGACAATTAGATTTTAAACCAAACACTGTAATAAGAGATGAGAAAGGACACTATATCATAATTAAAGGGTCCATCCAACAAGAAGACCTAACAACTGGAAATATTTATGCCCCTAACATGGGAGCAGCCAATTATATAAACCAATTAATAACAAAATTAAAGAAACACATTCAAAATAATACAGTAATAGTAGGGGACTTTAACACCCCCCTCACTGAAATGGACAGATCACTTAAGCAGAAGATCAACAAGGAAACAAGGAATTTGAATGACACACTGGACCAGATGGACTTCACAGATATAATCAGAGCATTCCATCCTAAAGCAACAGAATACACATCCTTCTCAAGTGCACATGGAACATTCTTCAGAATAGATCACATACAGTGTCACAAATCAGGTCTAAACCAGTACCAAAAGATTGGGATCATTCTCTGCACATTTTCAGACCACAGTGCTTTGAAACCGGAACTCAATCACAAGAGGAAATTTGGAAAGAACTGAAATACATGGAGGCTAAAGAGCACCCTCCTAAAGAATGAATGGGTCAACCAAGAAATTAAAGAATTAAATTCACGGAAACAAATGAAAATGAAGACACAACTGTTCAAAATCTTTGGTGGTCCTAAGAGGGAAGTATATAGCAATACAAACCTTTCTCAGAAACAAGAAAGTTCTCAAATACACAAACTAACCTTACACCTAAAGGAGCTAGAGAAAGAACAGCAAATAAAGCCTAAACCCAGCAGGAGACAAGAATTAATAAAGATTAGAGCAGAAATCAATGAATTAGAAACCAGAAACACAGATCAGAAATTAGGAGCTGGTTCTTTGAAAGAATTGATTGATAACCCCTGGCCAGACTTACCAAAAAGAAAAGAAAAAGGACCCAAATAAATAAAAATCATGAATGAAAGAGAAATCACAACCAAGACAGAAGAAATACAATTTTAAGAACATATGATGAACAACTATACGCCAACAAATTAGGCAATCTAGAAGAAATGGATGCATTCCTAGAGATGTATAAACTACAAAACTGAAACAGAAAGAAATAGAAAACCTGAACAGACCCATAACCAGCAAGGAAATTGAAGCAGTCATCAAAAATCTCCCAAAAAACAAGAGTCCAGGGCTGGACGGCTTCCCAGGGGAATTCTACTAAACATTTAAAGAAGAATTAACACCTATTCTTCTAAAACTGTTTCAAAATATAGAAATGGGGGGCGTCTGGGTGGCTCAGTCATTAAGCGTCTGCCTTCGGCTCAGGACATGATCCCGGGGTCCTGGGATCAAACCCCGCATTGGGTTCCCTGCTCTGTGGGAAGCCCACTTCTCCCTCTCCCACTCCCCTTGCTTGTGTTCCTTCTCTTGCTTTGTCTCTCTCTGTCAAATAAATAAATAAAATCTTAAAAAAAAAAAAAAAAGTAAGGAAAACTTCCAAACTCTTTCTATGATGCCAGCATTACCTTGATCTCAAAACCAGACAAAGACCCCACCAGAAAGGAGAATTACAGACCAATATCCCTGATGAACATGGATGCAAAAATTCTCACCAAAATACTAACCAACAGGATCTAACAGTACATTAAAAGGATTATTCACCACCACTGAGTGGTATTTATTCCTGGGCTGCAAGGGTGATTCAACATCCGTAAATCAATCAATGTGATATAGTACATTAATAAAAGAAAGGACAAGAACCATATGATCCTCTCAATAGATGCAGAAAGAGCATTTGACAAAGTACAGCATCCTTTCTTTATTAAAATGATTCACAATGTAGGGATAGAGGGAACATACCTCAATACCATAAAAGCCAACTATGAAAAGCCCACAGCGAATATCATTCTCAATGGGGAAAATCTGAGAGCTCTTCCCCTAAGGTCAGAAACACAGCAAGGATGTCCTCTATCACCACTGCTGTTCAACACAGTAGAAGTCCTAGCCTCAGCAATGGGACAACAAAAAGAAATCAAAGGCATCCGAATCGGCAAAGTGGTCAAACTTACCCTTTGCAGAGGGCATGAGAGTCTATGTGGAAAACCCAAAAGGATGGTTGAACATCTGCAAATCAGTCCTTGTGATACACCACATCAACAAAATGAAAGCTAAAAATCACATGATCATCTCCATAGATGCAGAAAAAGCATCTGGCAAAATTCAGCATCCATTTAATGACGAGGTCACAACTAACATCACACTCAATGGTGAAAAACTGGAAGCATTTCCTCAAAGATCGGGAACAAGAGGATGCTTGCGTTCACCACTTTTATTCAACACAGAAATAAAAATTTTAGTCAGAGCAATTCAGCAAGGAAAAGGAACAAAAGGCATCCAAATTGGAGAGGAAAGAGTAAAACTCATTATTTGCAAATGACATGATTTTATATACAGAAAATCCAAAACACCTCCAAAAAACTGAATAAACAAATACAGTAAAGTTGCAGGATACAAAGTCAACATACAAAAAGCTGTTGTGTTTTTCTACACTGACAATGAACTGTCAGAAAGAAATTATGAAGAAAATTCCATTTACAATTGCATCAAAATGAATAAAATACCTATGAATAAATTTAAGGAGGTAAAAATCTGTACATAAAAAACTACATTGATAAAAGAAATGGAAGAAGACCCAAATAAACGGGAAGATGTTCTGTGCTCATGGACTGGAAGAATTAATATTGCTAAAAAGTCTGTATTACCCAAAGCAATCTATAGATTCAATGCAATACCTATCAAAATCCCATGGCATTTTCACAGAAATAGAGCAAACAACCCTAAAATTTATATGAAACCACAAACGATCTTGAGTAGTCAAAGCAATCTTGGGAATGAAGGACAAAGCTGGAGACATTATGCTCGCTGATTTCAAGCAATATTTAAAAATGATAGTAATCAAAGCAGTATGGTGTTGGCATAAAAACATATAGAACATAAAAAGAGTCCAGAAATAAACTCATGCATCTATAGTCAATTACTTTACAACAAAGGAAGCAAGAACATACAATGGGGAAAGGATAGTCTCCTCAATAAATGGTGTTGGGAAAACTGTACAGCCACATGCAAAAGAATGAAACTGTACCACTATCTTACCCCAAACACAAAAATTAACTAAAAATGTATTAAAAACCTGAATATAAGAGCAGAAACTATAAAACTCCTAGAAGAAAATGTAGGTGGTAAGCACCTTGATATTGCTCTTGGCAATGTCTTTTTGGATCTGACTTCAAAAGCAAAGGCGACAAAAGCAAAAATAAACAAATGGGACTACATCAAACTGAAAAGGTTTTGCACAGCAAAGGAAACCACCAACAAAATGAAAAGGCAACCCTACTTGAATGGGAGAAGATACTTGCAAATCATATATCCAACAAGGGGTTAATATCCAAAATATATAAAAAAACTCATACAACTCAACAAAAAAACAATCCAGTCAAAAAATGGGTAGAGTATCTGAATAGCATTTTTCCAGAAAAGACATACAAGTGGCCAACAGGCATATGAAAAGATGCTTAATATTATTAATTACCAGGGAAATGTAAATCAAAGCCACAATGATATATTATCTCACACCTGTCAGAATGGCTATTCTCAAAAAGATAAGAAATAATAAGTGTTGGTGAGGACATGCACTGCTGCTGGGAATGTAAATTGTGCAGCCACTAGGGAAAACAGTATGGAGCTGCCTCAAAAAACTAAAAATAGAACTACCATATGATACAGCAGTATTACTTCTGGGTATTTATCCAAAGAAAAAGAAAACACTAATTTGAAAAGATATTTGCACCCCTATGTTTATTGCAGTATTATTCACAATAGCCAAGACACAGAAACAACCAAGGTGTCCACTGATCAATGAATGGATAAAGATGATGTGGTGTATGTATGCAATGGAATACTACTCAGCCATAAAAAAGGATGATATCTTCCCATTTGTATCAACATCGGATGGACTTTGAGGGTATCATGCTAAGTGAAATAAAGCAGAGAGAGAAAAACAAATAGTGTAGGATTTCACTTATATGTGAAATCTAAAACACAAAATAAATGAGCAAAACTCACAGGACAGAGAACAGATTGGTGGTTGGCAGAGGGGAGGGGGATTAGAGGACTGGGTAAAATAGGAGATGGGGGTCAAGACACACAAACTTCCAGTCATAAAATAAGTCAGTCATGGGGACGTAATGTACAGCATGGTAACTACAGTCAACAATATACTGCATATTACGTACTTTTTATGGTGACGGGGTAACTACACTTATTGTGGTAATCATTTCCCAGTGTATACAGATACTGAATCATGTTGTACACCTCAAACTAATAAAATGTTATATGGCCATTTATAACTCAAAAAAAAAAAAAACACAGACACATTAAGATAATAGGTGAGTCACAGACTGGGAAAAATATTCATAATACATATATCTGACAAAGGACTACATCTATCATGGATAAAGAACTCCTACAAGTCAATAATAAAAAATATAAATAACCTAATAAAAAATAGGTAGAAAACTTGAACAGATACTTTACAAGAAAAGATATACAAAGAGCCAATAAACACATGAAAAGATGGTCAACGTCTTTAAGCATCAGAGAAATGCAAATTAAAACCACAGTAAGTATCCTTTCACACCAACATGAATGACTAAAATAACAAAGACTAAGACCCTCAAACGTTGGTGAGGGTGTGGAGTAACAAATACTCATATACTGCTAATGAGACTGCACAATGGTCCATCCACTTCCAAGAACCAACTGACAGTACTTTTTTTTTTTAAGATTTTTATTTATTTGAGAGAGAGAGAGAGAGAGCACACACAAGGAGGGGGAGGGGCAGAGGGAGAGGGAGAAGCAGGCTCCCCGCTGAGCAGGGAGCCCGAGGTGGGGCTCGATTCCAGGACCCTGGGATCAGGACCTGAGCTGAAGGCAGATGTTTAATCGACTGAGCCACCTAGGAGGCCCCTGGCAGTATCTTTTAAATTGAACATACCTGCGGCACCTGGGTGGCTCAGTTAGCTAAGCATCGGACTCTTGGTTTCAGTTGCAGTCATGATCTTAGGGTCCTAGGATCAAGCCCCACCTGGCTCCCACTCAGCATGGTATCTTGCTTGGATTTTTTTCTCTCCTCCTCCCTCTGCCCCTCCCCCCCTCATGTGTGCATATGCATGCCCTCTCTCTAATAAATGGAATAAATCTTTAAAAAAATAAATTCAGCATACCTGTAGCCTATTCTACTCTTATTCACCCATAAAAAATGTTGTCAAAAACATTTGTACAAGAAATGTTTATAGCAGCTTTGTTTTTTTTGTTTTTTTTTGTTTTTTTTTAAAGAAAAGAGTGGAATTTAATCTTTATTTACAGGACACTGCAAGAGAGGAGATTCTACATAGAAATAAGAAACCCACTCTGAGGAGGAGCTTCATACAGGTTGTACAGTTTGGAACTGGTCAAGTAGAGTTTTGTTGTAAAAAGTGCTACAAATAACAAAACACATTTAAAAAGAGTTCTTAGTAGAGAAACAGTAAGACAAACTTCTACCAAACAGAGTACACAACAAACAACTTTCTGCCTCAGCTGTGCAATCTAAAAGTTAAAAGTCCCGGGAGTGCCATCCTGAACTTGGAACGTATAGCCTTCAGAGGTAGTTTCTGGCACAACATTCTGATCTTCCTCCTCCTCTACAGAGAAATACTTCTCAATCAAGTTTAATGAAGCTTTATACACAGACTCATTTTCATGGTTTTGTAGAGCTTCAATTTTGTCCAAACCTCCATATTCTTCAATCATTATACTAAGTTTCTCAGTTTCACCTAGTTTCTCAGCAGCCTGAAAGATGTTTGAAATGGCATCCAGAATAACCAGAATAATTTTGGTGTCTTTTGCAGTTAAGAGGTTCATCAAAGGTTCTATTATGCCACAATGAACGAGGTATACAATCTGTTCAACTGTCCCACCACTTGTATAGTTGGTCACAGCCCAGACAGTTTGTGTCTTAAAGTCTGCCTTAGAGAGAACACCAACAAGGAATGGGACTAATCCATGATTCACAACTTGCTGTATCTGGTCCTGGCGACCAGCTGTAATGTTTGACATTGTCCATGTAGCTTCCTTCTGAATATTAGTTTTGGGGTTCATTAGGAGGCTGGGAAAAACAGCACGTGCTCCTGCATCTATTACAACCTGAGTCTCTTCATCTGTCCCAGTAACGATATTTCCTATGGCTCTTAGTGCAGGAGTCACAATGGGCAATTCAGTAGCTCCTAGAAGCTTTACAAGCTGGGGCACAACTCCTGTTTTCACAACCATTTCAATCCGTTCATCTGGACCATCAGTAAGGTAGGAAATGGCCCAGCAGGTATCTGCCAATACTTCTGGATCATCATGATGCAGGAGACGAACTAAGGTAGGAAGAATCTGCTCAACAGCATCTAACGGGGGTGCAGGATTCTTGTTGTGACAAAGGTTTGAAAGTGTCCAAGTAAGGTTACGTAAGTAACCACATGCTACAGATGACATATCAGGAACTGCAAGGAGAGCCAATAGTGGGTCAACTGCACCATACTTGATAACCAAGTCTCGAAAAACTGAACCATCACCTGCAATGTTTCCTAGAGCCCATACAGCTTGTTCACTGATGTGGGCATGGGAAGATGCCAACAGAGAAATGAATGCTGGGATAGCACCTCCATCTACCACAGCCTTGGTCTGTTCTGACGTCCCAGAAGCAATGTTAGTGAGAGCCCAAGCAGATTCAAACTGAATGGGACTACAATCAGTTCTGCCCAAGAAGGACACAAATTTTGGAATCAAACCAGCCCGGATTATGTTGTCTATAGGGGGCTGTTTTTCCCTAGAAAGCAGTTTCCTAGCAGCTTGAGTAGCCTGGAGCTGGCTTTCCAAATTGTTGCTATTTATGCCTTTGACAATGTCATCAACAGACCAATTTACAGTTCCCTGGTTGTTGCGGTTTTCCTGTAGTGGAGAGGTAGCATCATCAGGAAACGAGCTTACGTTTCTCCTTTTCAGCATCTGGTCATCCTTCCTAGATTTCCTTAGCTCCACATTAACTTCTATTCGGCGCCACCTCATTTCTGTACTGTCTTTCCCCTTGTTCTTGAATCTGTTAAGGCGAGCAGCTGGTGAATTAGCATTCTCGTTGGTGGACATGGTTATGAGACAAAGGGAGAAAGCTACACAGCCGGCTCAGGCTTCCACAGGAGGCGGTCCGGGACGTGCAAGCCGCAGGACAGCGGCCCTCAAAATGTCCACCACGGATCACCCCAAAGACGGTGTCTATAGCAGCCTTGTTTTTATTTTTATTTTTATTTTTTTGAGCGAGAGCACATGCACACAAGTGGGAGTGGGAGGGAAGGAAGGGAAGGGTGGGAGGGCCAAAAGCAGAGGGGGAGAGGGAATCCCAAGCAGGCTCCACACTCAGTCCCACACAGGGCTTGACCTCATGACCCTGAGATCATGACGTGAGCCGAAATCAGGAATTGGACACTCAACCAACTAAGCCACCCAGGTGTCCCTATAGCAGCCTTATTTGTAACAGATACAAACTGGAAACAACTCAAATGTCCATCAAGAGGTGAATGAATAAACAAATTGTGGTCAATTCATACAGCGGAATAGTAAAATTAAAAACAAAAAACCAACAACTGATACCCACAAAATAACAAGGATGACTCTTGAAAACATGTTAAACAAAAGAGACCAGCCATGAAAGGATTTGTATGATTCCATTTATATGAAATCTAAGAAGAAACAAAACTATTACCAGAACAGTGGTGGCCTGGGGGAACAGAGGAGTGATTGGTTGGAAAGAGGCATGAATGAATTTTCTGAGATGAAATGTTCCATACCTTACCTTGAGTGGTGATTTCATGGGTGTATACAATTGTTAAAACCCACTGAGCTGACCTCTAAGATCTGATCATTTCTTGGTATCTTAATTATACCTAAATAAATGATCATATATATGTATATATATTTAGATAGAAGATAAATTTTTATTACATATACAACAATAGAATTTTAAAAAAGAACAAAAGCCACTACAAAGTTGATCTAGATTTATTTTGACACATGAAGAAGGCTTGGACTTGACTCTCCAAGAGAACATGATCAAATAAAAGGAGTTGATCTTAAAATCAAAATACTTGGTGCTCACATAAAACCAGCATATATTAGCTACGTGATTCAGAGTGAGAGTTAACTTTTCTGAGCTTCTGTTCCTCATGTACCCAAGAAGTGACAATGTGCATATTAAAGTACTTTGAAAATTCTAAGTTGACATTAAAGTATTATTCTTGCTCACAATAGGTATCATAATTAAGCACTCAATTATATTTATGTCTGATATGCACATGTAATATGTATGTGTACACAGATATGTATGTATTCATATACAAAGAGAGACTTTTTAATAGAAAAATAAAAACATATGGCCTGATAAGAATGGCTTATCTAAAAGGGCTAGTATCCAAAATCTATAAAGAACTTATCAAACTCAACACCCAAAGAACAAATAATCCAATCAAGAAATGGGCAGAAGACATGAACAGACATTTCTCCAAAGAAGACATCCAAATGGCCAACAGACACATGAAAAAGTGCTCAACATCGCTCGGCATCAGGGAAATCCAAATCAAAACCTCAATGAGATACCACCTCACACCCATCAGAATGGCTAAAATTAACAAGTCAGGGAACGACAGATGTTGGCGGGGATGTGGAGAAAGGGGAACCCTCCTACACTGTTGGTGGGAATGCAAGCTGGTGCAACCCCTCTGGAAAACAGTATGGAGGTTCCTCAAACAGTTGAAATTAGAGCGACCGTTCGATCCAGCAATTGCACTACTGGGTATTTACCACAAAGATACAAATGTAGGGACCCGAAGGGGTACGTGTACCCCAATGTTTATAGCAGCAATGTCCACAATAGCCAAACTGTGGAAAGAGCCAAGATGCCCATCGACAGATGAATGGATAAAGAAGATGTGGTATATATACACAATGGAATATTATGCAGCCATCAAAAGGAATGAGATCTTGCCATTTGCAACGACGTGGATGGAACTGGAGGGTGTTATGCTGAGTGAAATAAGTCAATCAGAGAAAGACATGTATCATATGACCTCACTGATATGAGGAATTCTTAATCTCAGGAAACAAACTGAGTGTTACTGGAGTGGTTGGGGGTGGGAGGGATGGGGTGGCTGGGTGATAGACATTGGGGAGGGTATGTGCTACGGTGAGCGCTGTGAATTGTGCAAGACTGTTGAATCACAGATCTGTACTTCTGAAACAAATAACGCAACATATTTTAAGAAAAAAGGAAAAGAAGAAGATAGCAGGAGAGGAAGAAAAGGGGAGTATGTCAGAGGGGGAGACGAACCAGAGAGATGATGGACTCTGGAAGGCAAACTGAGGGTTCTAGAGGGGAGGGGGGGAGGGGGATGGGTTGGCCTGGTGATGGGTGTTGAGGAGGGCACGTTCTGCATGGAGCACTGGGTGTTATGAACAAACAATGAATCATGGAACACTGCATCAAAAACTAATGATGTAATATATGGTGATTAACATAACAATAAACAAATTTAAAAAAAAAGAATGGCTTATCTATGAGAACAATGGGAAAATTTTTTTTTTTTAAAGATTTTATTTATTTATTTGAGAGAGAGAGAGAGAATGAGAGATACAGAGCACGAGAAGGAAGAGGGTCAGAGGGAGAAGCAGACTCCCCGCTGAGTGGGGAGCCCGATGCGGGACTCGATCCCGGGACTCCAGGATCATGACCTGAGCCGAAGGCAGTCGCTTAACCAACTGAGCCACCCAGGCGCCCAACAATGGGAAAAATTATTTGAAACCAACTGCTATATATACACTACACATACAGCATCCATAACATGTATTTATGAGTAACTGTATATACAAATACACTCTTGCCCCAACCCCACCTAAAGAAGGGTCAAGCAACTGTTAAGCCTAAAGGTCAATTTATTGATACTACAACAACAAAAAAATTTATGCTAACACCTCTATATTATAAATTCTGAACTAAGTCTTTTTTGAGAAAGTTCTGATATAAAAAAAGGTTGGTTAATGTTCACAATGAAGACTTAAAATTTGAAAATGCACACTCTGTTTATACTTCTAGAAGTATATACTTCTATATTCCCAAAGGTTATATTCTATTTCTTTTTTTTTTTAGCATCTTACCATAATGCACATTTATTATCTCATGTTTTTTTTTTTTTATTTAAATGCAATTAGCCAACATATAGTACATCACTAGTTTTTGGTGTAGTGTTCAATGATTCATTCATTAGTTGCATATAAAGAAGATGTGGTTCATATATACACTGGAATATTACTGTCATCAGAAAGGTTTCATTCTATTTCTAAAGTGAGATGTTCTGCTGTGATTCTCTGCTGCCTTTAGGAAGTGAGAGCAGCTTGCATTTCCAATCAGGAAATCAGAGTCAACAAAATTTCCATTTGGTTTAAAAAAGGTGTGTGTGTGTGTGTGTTTATGTACAGACACACATATGTGAGCATGCATATGAGAACATTAGAAGGAAATATTCTGGGGCACCTGCGTGGCTCAGTCAGTTAAGCATCTGCCTTTGGCTCAAGTCATGATCTCCAGGTCCTAGGATTGAGCCCCGCATTGGGCTCCCTGCTCAGTGGGGAGTCTGCTTCTCCCTCTCTCTCTGCCCCTCTCCCCCCATAGCACTTGTGCTCTCTGCTCTCTCTTGTGCTCTCTCCCTCAAATAAATAAAATCAAATCTTAAAAAAAAAGAAGGAAATATACCAAAATGTTGACAAAGAAAAATAAAACTGTCATTTGGTAATCTCTATGCTTAAGGCAAAAGACCCTAAAAAAATTAAGGTTAATAATTTGTGTGAAAGATCGAAGACCTAAATATAAGAGCTAAAACTATAAAACTCTTAGAAGAAAACAGAGGTATTAATCTACATGATCTTGGATTAGACAATAATTTCTTACATATGACACCAAAAGCACAAGCAACAAAATATGGTTAAATTGGACTTCATTAAAATCAAAGTCCAATTCTTCAAAGGACACAAAGTGAAAAATATTGGAAATCACATATCTGATAAGGGACTCTAAATATATAAAGAACTCTTATAATTTAATAAAAGACAACCCAATTTAAAAACAGGCAAAGGTTCTGAATAGACATGTCTCCAAAGGAGATATACAAATGCCAATACATTCTTGAAAAGATGCTCATTGTATCAGTTATTAGATTCCAACAAGGTAACACTTCATATCCACTAGGATAGCTATAATCAATAACAAGAATGTGGAGAAATCTGAACCCTTATACATTGTTGGTAGGAATGTAAAATGGTGCAGCCACTTTGGAAAACAGTCTGGCAGTTCCTCAAAATACAAATTAGAGTTACTATATGACCCACCAATTCAACTCCTAGGTATATACCCAAGAGAAGTGAAAACATATGTCCAAACAAAACTTTTTACATTAATGTTCACAGCAGCATTATTCATAATAGCCAAAAATTAGAAACAACCCAAATGTTCAACAACTGGTTAAAGTTGTTGATGCATAAACCAAATGTGATATAACTATATAATGGAGTATTACTCACCAATAAAAAGGCCTGAAGTACTGATACGTAGTGCAACATGGATAAATCCTGAAAACATTGTGCTGAGTAAAAAAAATCAGACACTAAAGGCCACACATTTTTTAATCCATTTATATGAAATGTCCAGAATTGGTGAATCTATATAGATGGAAGGTTTATTAGTGGGTGCCTAAGGCTTGGCAGGGGGGAGATAGGAAAAACTGATGGGCAACAGCTAAAGGGTACCAGGTTTCTTTTTCGGGTGATAAATATGTTCTAAAATCGACTGTGGTGATAGTTGCCAACTCTGTGGATACACTGAAAACTGCTGAGCTGTACACTTTAAAATGGGGGAATTGTAGGGTATGTGAATTTTATCTCAGTAAAGCTGCTGTTTTTTAAAATATTCCTGAAACATAGCAGGCATTCAATGAGTGAGAGAATAAATAAATGAGAAAATGAATGAATAGAAGCATATACCAAATAATGAAGAATATGGATTTGGAGACGGAAGTGGCTTAAATCTCAATTTTTCCATTTACTAAGTACTGGATGTCACTGAGCTTTTAATTTCTTCAACTCTAGCTGGGAATAATGAGGTGATGCCTATAAAGTGCAAATCCAGTGTAGGATGCTCAAGGAATGGTAGCTATTATGAAGACTTATAATCATAAGCATGTATTTTCTTTGGTGATATGCAGAAATGAAGCAAGTCACAATAAAGAATTCTGCTTTCAAATTACCACAGAATATGATTAGACTTAAGATTAAGTTTTATCTGGGGAGAATGATCAGGAACTACCTTTTTTTCTATGAGATGTAACATAACCTAAGTCTGGTTCCCTTCACAGGAAAAAAGAAGTAAATCCTTCTAAGACTTGACAGCTTGTTGAATGAGAATGAATAAATGGGAGAATGAATGGAAATATACCAAATATGAATAAATATGGATTTAAAACAAAAGTGGTTTAAATCTTAACTTCACCACCTACTAAGTCTGGATCTCACTTAGGTTTATTTTCTTCAACTCTAGTTGGGAAAAATAATGAGACAGATAATGCCTATAAAATGTTTGGTGGGGGGTGCCTGGGTGGTGTAGTTAGTTGGGTATCCGACTCAGTTCCGGCTCGGGTTGTGATCTCATGGTCATGGGATCAAGCCCCAAGTGGGCTCCGTGCACAGTGCAGAGTCTGCTTGGGATTCTCTCTCCCTCTGCCCCTCCCACTCGTGCTCTCCCGCTTGTGCTCTCTCTTCCTCTCTCTCTCTAAAATGAATAAAAAAATAAAATGTTCAAATAGGCAAAGTCCCTACTGCTCATTAGCAATCTTAGCAGATTAGAGCTACATTAGAAGCAAAAACCAGTGTCAATGACAGTAATGTTTTAATTGAGTGATAGGTTTACAGATGCTAATTATAGCGTGTACTAGATTTATAATGTGTACTCTTCTGCATATATCAAATATCACATACTCTTAAAAACAGATCATAAAACTAAACAAACAACCAAAAAAAAAAAATAAGGTCTGAGGACCGGATATTTTTATTTCTTGGTCAATTCATTATCTAGGTCAATGAACACCATTTTTCCTAAAGGGCAGCAGTCACTTTCATAGCAGAATTTCTCTCCCATATATAGGGAACTCAAAGCCCAGGTCCTAGATGATCCCTTTGCTGGGAAAAAACTATAACGCCAATACTGATTCAGTTTGAGCCATTTCTTTTGAATTAATCTGCATTAGCTTAACACATTTTGCAATAGGTTAACACAAGGCACATCTTTAAAACTTAGTGATTTTTTGAGAAAACAGCAGCACTGATCTCAGCTGGTGATACAGACAGCATTTAGCCCAACACCAACAGGGACCCTGCACATCATATCACCACCACTATGCAGGATGGTGAGGGTTCTCATGATCAGGCTCACAGGCAGCCACTCTTCCCGGTGTCTACCCAGTGGCTGCTTACAAGGTTTCATTCAGTAAAGAGAACATTCCTATATTCCACAGTGCCTGATATTCTTTAAACGGAGACTCACTCATTTTGTTTAAGGCTTTATTCTCTGCTGAAATACACAGACATGGGGAGAAGTGGCAGATTATGCTTTAACAATCATTTACCCTGTGGTGTGATTGAATTCATCAGTACATACTCAATAAATACACATTTTCTTTCCTCCCTGAATGAAGAGATTAAAAAAAAAAGAGGGAAGCAGAAAATGTTTGAGGTGAAGAACGGCAGACAACCTCATCATTCTGCCTAGAGCCCAACCTGTCTATTTTTCATGCTGTCGGTTTCCAACTAGACAATCCATCAAAGTTCTCAGAAATGAGTCATGATTAAAGAAGAGATTTAGAGTGTCAGCACAACCCTCAAGGCACCCTAGACTTCAACAGAAATTCCCAAAGTTCAAACCTAGAAACAGGGTCCATAATAGGAAAAACAAAGGAAGCAAAGATCTGGTTACGGTTTAACCACTTAGGTCACATGTCAGACATGGGAACAGGTCAGTTTCATGGGCAAAAACCTCTGGGTATTACTAAGGGAAACAGAAATAATTAACTATGTGGAACAGAAAGAGCATGACTTAGGAGATTTCTGGCAGATATATGCATGAGCAGTGGCAAAACTGAGTTTGGAAACTTCTTAACCAAACTAAAACTAAAACCACTGAGAAAAAGAGTATTTATGATTTGCAAACATTCTCTCATTTGAAGAGAAATAATTACAGCACCTAATTGGGGTAAAGGAAGAGGAGAAACTACTTTTTTGTGATCTGCTTAAACAAAGGTCTTATTCTGTTTATTATTTGTCCTTCATGAAAAAAGAAAGTCAGCCAAAGAGGTGAGTTTGCTTCTTGAGAATGCACCTGGACGGGCATGAGTGCAAGCATACATGCAAATGCACATATATACGGTACATATACACACACACAGCCCAAGTCACCTTTTCAATAGGAACTTTGGTTGCACAAAGGTGAGGACACAGGTACGTACCGGCTGACAAATCTCATCAAAAAGAATCCAGAACAGCCGCTCTCTCTGACCCTTGGGGCATCTTTGCAGAATTAAAAGCTGCAAAGGTCACTGACCTCATCACCTCAAGTTCCACAAGCAACTGAGGAGGGTTTAGCCAAGATTGTCAGCCAATTCAACTGGAAGTTATTAAGGGTTTCAGGGACAAAATGGACTAAATAAGTCTTAAACAAATCATGTATTAACAAATTTGAAATGAACACCACAAATAAAATCAGTTGAGCTACAAACTTAAATTTGAGAATTGATCTAAATCAATGTCATGCTCACCCTTTAAAGATAGAAACCTTTGTGCTCTAAGTGAATATAATCTGAATCTCTGCATTCAGAACTGTAATAGCCTTAACATAATTATGGTTGTTTGCTATAACCTCTGGTCCCTAAAGAAGGAAAATTATAATTATACCACAATGGTTTACTCAGTCCTACACCTAAAATCTAAGAACCCAATTAATCAGTCATCTCACACTTATTTTAAAGTTCCAGACAATATAAATGTATGGGAACTCTACCCACTACGCTATATTCTGTGATATTTAAGAATCAGGATTAGAACTTTTAAAAGTGTGGAAGGTAATGTCAGGGGCTTTTAAGAGTCAGAGCTGATAAAAATACTACCTCTTTTCTTAAAACCAGTTAGATCATGCAATGAAATTAAAAAGCATTCTTTATGATTACTGAGAAAACCCTAGAGTCCCTTGAGTTCAGAAGGAACGTCACTCAGGTATTATATCTAATGTGCAAAAAAGGTTAGAGGAACATACTTGCCATGAGAAATGCCCAGTATTAATACTTACACAACCTCCAGCAAGGATTTCTGCTAAAAGTGGAATGGAGCCATCTCTTCTGGTAAATTTGTCCCGGACAAAATCATTAACCTAATCAGAAAGAACATCAGTTAACCGGAATTCTCAACCATTTCCTCCACTGGCATGTTATTGGTTTTCCAGGTCATCAAAATACCTGTCTCATGATAAAATAATTATCAAATGTCTACATATAAGTTGAAAGTTTTACAAATGTCTTAATAGTGTGCCAGTCTCAGCAGCATCAGCATTAATTTTTGACTTAATGATAATCTAAACAAATGACACGTAAATTCAATGAAAAGGAAACTTACAGTCAGTTTAATGGCCTTTTCTGGAGCAACCCCTATAAGTTGTGGTATCAGACCTACGTAAATAGAGAGAAGCATTAGCAATATGAATGTACTAGACACGAATATAGAAACCCAGTAAGTAATAGTTTCCCCCATATTATTTACCTATCAAACCTTTTAGGGTTTTCACTAGAATATGGAAAAATGGATTATCCTAAAAAGTCTGCACATGTATGTAATAATTATTTATGTCAAATAAGCATGCTTCCTTTAAAGCCTAGTTATCTAACATCTCCCAAAAAGTACCTGAGGAAGGGATGGAGCCCATGATCTTCTCTACTCCCAAACCCTGCCAATAACAATGTAACCAAATTCCCTCCCTTTACAACCAACAACATACAAACATACACAAACACTTTAGAGAGAAGTCAATGTTGTGTTTGGAAAACCTCTGCAAAGCATGATGTTGAGTAGACCCAGATTTTGCCACAAATGACGCTATTACCTATGTAATAGCATATGGTGGTTTTGTTATTACAGAATACCAACTCCCATAATTTTCTCTTTAGAGAAAACCAGAATTCAGTACTCATTTATTTTGAAGGAAGCCAAAACTGCAAAGAAAAATGCAGTTTTAAGTATCATTTAACGGGTGTCTTCTACAAGCAAAAACATATGCCTCCTGCATTCTTATTTACTAATATATGTCAAACTTAAGACATTTCAAAAGAATCTTCTTACAACAAAGGAAATCATTATTCTTAGAAAGTTAAATTACCCAGGTTGGCTGCAAACTGGAAAAGAAAAAACATATAAACAATTCAACATCTGTAGATATTCATAAGGCTCAGCTTTCTAAAAGCACACAGATTATCCAAATTGCTGGCGTACATTTTTTGCATACATTTTTTAAATATGCTAACAATAAACATTCTATACCCTTTAAATCACCCAGCCATGGGGGAGTTATGTATGTGTTTGCACACTCACTGCTGATCTTAAGCCTACTTTGAGGATACTGCTGAGTGATTTTCTATGAGTTGAGAGCCAGCAAATAATCATACATACAGGCTACTGTCAGTCAAAGTGAATTATCAATGACAAACACAAATCTGCACACACCTTTAATGGGTAGCAGACTGATTTAAAAGAATAAATCAGCAGATGGCAGTCTTAACTTTCTAACCTTCATGATTACGAGGCCCTATTACTTTTAATCTAACTTCCATACAACCATGTCAGCGTGTGTATTTGTTTTACAACTTGCCTCAATAAGGCTCATGGAATTTTAATAAAGTACTGATTTATGTCATTTTATCACTATTGCCTGCAAAGAAATTTAAGCTAATCTGTCAACAATTCTGTCAATCATCTGACAGAATAATGGACCAGTTCTAAGCAATATATGACAATCTCAATAATCATAGTGTTCACATACAGGACTCCTACAATCTTCTCCCTGATACAAGAGTCTCTCATTTAAAGAACTGATTTTATCAGCTCACATCCTGAATAAAGCTAACAATCCCTCCACCTCTCCCCACCCCCAAACTTGCCATATCAGACCCATTTAATTAACATGGCATCTCTCCGAAATGAAATTTTCTCTAAGCATCCATCCATTGAGAAGGCTAAACTGTGCAGTATACATCCAGGTTACTTCTAATAGGAACATTCCCTTTAAAAGTATACCAAGGAGGAAGAAAGGTTATTCAACAAAGAAAGACTGGAGATGACAAAGGAAAAAAAAAAACCTTAGCTGATACATCTTAAAATAAGCATTCCCATGCACAGATCTGCATTCTGGACAACACACACCTTTTCCTATGGAGTAAGTACATGTTATACAGCTAGAATTTAGAGAGGCTAGAGTTTTGAATATCTGAGTAAAATTAACTACATGCATTCTTAGGAGCAGGGTATTTGAGCCTAGTTTGATTTGACCACTCTCTTTTCTTAGTCTATATATAATGCCAAAAATGAACATCCTCATGACCCTCTCCTTTAAATGTAAGTATATCAGAGATACATTTTTCACTCGAATATCTGCAAATAACGCTAACCAGAGGTGTTTTTTTTCTCCTTTCCGTGAGCAGAAGCTTTGTGCAGTTCCAATCCTTCTTTCCAAGGAAGAGGTTCTAAGCCAAACAGTTCAACAGAGCTCAGAGTGAGCTAGGGATTAATGAGATCGTGTGTGCAAACAAATAAGTACAGTAAATTACATAAACGCTATGGACTTGAACATGTATAGAATATTTTCAAAGAATTCCAAGTGGCGCCCAAAGGGATTAAAAAATTAATCTCCCTCCCAAAGGTAACCCTAAATTCTTATGTGAAAACATGTACATGAAAGTCATTCCCTCTCTAAAAAGAACAAGTTCCTACAAAGCCCACGGGGGTGGGGAGAATTCTACAAGAGGCTGTTGCCTCTGATGCAGACAGCACTGTGCTCAGCCTCCACTTGGTGGTAACATTCCCTGCGAAAGAAAATCTCTCTGCTCTTACTCAGTGCCTCTGAGCTAAGGGGAGGAAAGGAGAGAGAATGAGACCTGAAGCCAAAGGTTTTCTTTTACTCATTTTTTTAACTTCAGATGACTCACTGAAAAAAAAACTTATGAATGGTCTCCTTGGAAGAGACAAACACATCTGATATCTCTTTCAATTGAAACAAGTGCACAGAGGGTAAACTCACCACCTTCAAGTAACAGCCTGGCTTCAGTTTCACAGAGAAGAGGTGCATCTCTCTTCTCTAACTCTGAGAAAAGCAGCTCTCTACTTCTTAGCTGTCATCCTTTATTCAACCTGCAGACATGTGCCTGAGTTTCTAAGAGCACAGTGACCAGAGACTCATGCTGGGACAAATGCAGGATTTGGATTCCATGAAATATAAGTATCAGGAAGAAGAAATGAAGGGCTTGTCTGCAGACTAATATTGCTAGCTACCAGCAAGGATGTCAAAAGGGAAGCAAGCAACAAGAAAATAAAAAGAGAGAAACAGCTCTAGTCTGACTGGAGAGGGTACACACTGATCTTCATAATGATGGAGTTAAAATCTGCTGCTGGGGAGATAAAATCACTAACTTCAGCAGCTGTACTCACCCCGGTAGAGTCCAAAGAAGCCCTCATAACGCAAGACTTTCTTAAAACAGTCAAAGCTGTTTTTGTACATCAGTTCCCCAACCACCGAGCCAGTGCCACGCTGGTTTTGCATGCGGGTCTTCACCAAATCTATAGGATACACTGCGGTGGCTCCCACGGCTACAAACAAAACAGGTTTTAGGCTTAAACGAGAGCACAATTAAATGAAGGATCTTTAAGGACAAATCTCATCTCAAAGGACTAGAAAACAAAACTCAGTTATCTATTTCTCACAAAAAAAGAGACTAAGTGTTTTTTCCTTCTCCCGTACACCCTGCACCACTGAAGGATGACAGGCTAGCAGTTGGGATCCATAAATACAGCTGCTTCAGAGAACAACTGCAGTGGATTTTCAAGTCATCCCCAACATTAAATAACAAACACTTGATTTTTTGTAACAACATGAAACTATTATATGTAACATATTTCTTTATATTTTCCATTCAGTGCCTAAACATAATACCATTTACCCCTTAAAATAACCATATATGTTCACACAAGTAGCTGTAATTTTAAAATTTAGTTTACTAAAGCATTTTGGTAAATTAATCTTTGTTATGAGCATAATATCGGAACCAATCTCAACATGACCTTATCACTTTGTACAGAATTTGGTCTTTAAAAAAAAAAATGCCAGGCTTTAGAATTTTTCAGAGATTGAGAAATTTATAAAATGAATTAGAGTGTTATATTTTTCAACTGTTGAAAACCAAAACATGTTCTGCAACTTCTAAAACTGAAACTGAAAAAGAAAAAAAAATAATAGTTTCATCAGTTCAGGCTTATTTTGAAAAATCATAAACATTTTAATCACACCTCCTAGGTTCTTCTCAACAAAGCAACTTCAGATTCTACACATTTTCTATGGAGAGATTTAAGCCAAAAAAGCCTCCCAAATTTTGCCCAGGAGCCAGGAGGGGAGGTTCCTTTTAGCAAATAGTTACCTACAAGCCTAGATATTCTTCAAGCAGTAAAAAAGGGAGAGGAAAAAAATACAAGTAGAAAAGCCAAAGTGAACCGCTTTAGGAGGTTGTTTTACTTCCTAAGGTCCGGGATTTCTATCCCAAATCTTGATTTCCTACCTGCCCTTACTCCCAGCACCATTAACACAGTATCATTTCCATTTCTTCATCCTGGTTCTCAGCAGGGTGATTAAGGTGAGGGCAGCACACATCCAGACTTTCACTTTATTACAGAGCTTTTGTCCTGAAGACAGGCTGGAGCCCGAGGGGCCACGGCTGTGCTGCAGCAAGTCCTCTGATCACAGGTAGAAATCAAGAACACTTCGGAAAGCTCTGCAGTCATGTCCCGCAGAACAATGAACTGCACCTCTGATCTGTCTCGGTCTAGTGAGATAATATTACAACAACACAAGCTAGGAACAGCACAGAGCCATGTCACTCACCTCCAGCAACTGAGCCCAGAGTGAATCTATAAGCAGACTCGGCTATCTGGAGCCAGACAGGCCTGCCTAAACCGTGAGATTGCTGTGGGGAGGAAAACATGTAAAAAAAATTTTGGAAAAGTATAAGGCAAAAAAAAAAGCTACAAATCAGCTATTTTAATATTTTTTTAAAATAGATACCTCAATTAGCATTTAAAAACCACATCCAGCCAAATAGACACCGTTGCTTTTTTCTCCATTTTTTTTTTTTTTACAAGCCTATTAATAGCTGATTTGTCTGCTACTATTGGGGAATACACTATCACTCCAGAGAGGTAAATAAACATTTTGGGTATAAAATCCTTTCCCCCTTCTTTACTGTAGCCAACCTAAAATTTTAAAATATTTCTAAAATGTACAAGAACTACCTTGAGGGGCGCCTGGGTGGCTCAGTCAGTTAAGGTCCGACTCTTGATTTTGGCCCAGGTCAAGAGCTCTGGGTCATAAGATCGAGCCCCGTGTCAGGCTCCACACTCAGCAGGGAACCTGCTTGAGTTTCTCTCTCTCTCCCTCTCCCTCTGCCTCTCCCCACCCCGCTTGCTCACTCACACGTGCTCTCTCTCACTCTAAAATAAATAAAATCTTAAAAAAAACCAACAGTACCTTCATTCCTAAATCAGAGAATACTGATCATAATCTACCTTCTCTAATGACTGAAAGTTGTCCTATTCCTGGTCCATCAGTTACTGCATCAAGACCTAATGCAGCTGGTTGTGCTATCTTCCCAGGCCTCACAGACTTTACTTCTTTTACTAACAGCCTCCTAGTTTGGTTCTGCTGCTTCTTATTAGGGCTGGAGAAATCACGTAACTACAACTGTTAGAATTATATTTGTAAAGCAAAGTCAAATGCTTCTCTTCGGGGTCAAAGTGAAAACCTTTAATAATGACTATTTCAAGTGCTCAGAGCCTTGGCCCCCTTATTTCTGGCTTTACAGCTCACCACTGAAGTTATCACTACTTAACTACAGTATTTCTGACCTATGTTACTGAGCATTTCCTCTCCCAGACCTATGTATTCTCCAGCTATACCTATGCAAAGAAAGCCGCTGAGGGGCTTTAAAAAAATAAATTCCTAAGGCCTGGAGCTTATCTATTTTTTAAAGCCTTCAAATCATTCTGCTATACAGTTAGGTTGAAAACCACTATCCTAGCCACATTTATAGTTCCACCATAGAATCTATAATGATAATAATGCAAAGGAAAAAAACCCTGTTGTGATTCGGAATATTATTTCATAGGTAATCCCACAGCATAAGGGATCTAAAATAATTGGTCTATACTTGTCTGTCAGTCTCGTTCTTTAATATTTTCTTCATGAAGACAGCAGTTATGCTCTATAAACAGTTTGAGATGAAAGAATAAAGAATAAAATATTTGGCTTATCATAAAGGAAACTTGAAACATATTAACTTGGAATAAGCTTTTAGAAACCAGCATAATAAAAATAGATACACTCATTAGAATAATTTAATGGAGAGGGAATCCATACCTAAAATCTAAAAGAAGGGGAAAAAAAGCTAGTCCACTCTGACTTGCTTTCATCTGTACAATCTCTTCAAAGCTCAATTAACCAAGCTAAATATGGCAAACCCAGATATTTACAAATAATCTGAGAAACAGCCTGTAGAAAGGTTTTATCTGCTTGTTTTGTAAATTTTGTACCACAATAAGCGTGTTTTCAGTTTTTAACCAAAGCATCTGATACCTAAATATTTAATGTTTGATTGTGATTTCTGTAGGTAGAGATCTTTTAAAAGCTCATTATGTTTGCCAGTACTGTAGTTCAATAAATTTTATAGTAAAAAGGAAAATAAATAATGTTTGATGAAAAGTCAAAATGAAACCCTCGGAAGACCCTTGGCAAAAAAAAATTGGTACACCATTATTTCAAATAATATCAGTACATATTTTATAAATCTCAACTATCACAACATGCTAAATTTATTATAATCCAATTAGGTGAAAGTATACATCTATTACATACAAAACTGAATTTAGTATATGGGAGAAACCATCATCAAAAAGGTGGAAAATTGGGCGCCTGGGTGGCTCAGTTGGTTAAGCAACTGCCTTCGGCTCAGGTCATGATCCTGGAGTCCCGGGATCGAGTCCACATCGGGCTCCCTGCTCAGCAGGGAGTCTGCTTCTCCCTCTGACCCTCTCCCCTCTCATGCTCTCTATCTCATTCTCTCTCAAATAAATAAATAAAAATCTTTAAAAAAAAAAAAGGTGGAAAATTACAGAGTAGTACATTATCATGATCTTGTAGGAAATACATTTTTTCCTATCAAGTTAGCCCAAGCAACTACACAGTCATCCATTATGTTTAATTTACATGCTGCAACAAAAGTGAGCAATTAATAATTGCAAAGTGATATTTTTATTTGAAATCTAATAAGGGAAAGAGTAGGATAGTTTAACAAAACCTTGAGTATAAGCTTAATTTTGATTCTTTCATAGTATAGCAAAAAAATGGGCCTTCCAAAAAGATAATTACTTTTTATTCTCTTTATCACTATAATAATAACACTAATTTTATATATTTTATAATAACACTAATTTTAGACTGTGTTGAGATTTATTATCTCCCAAAGGGTGAAAGTACTTTACCAAGTACTCAAGACCTGTGCCCTAATGCAGCCCTCGGGGGCGCAGTGTCTTTCAATCTTCTGTAAATAAACTCCTTTGTGAGACCATCAGGAGGATGTTTTCAGCAATTTCTGTACTAATTTGTCAGTTGGTCCCCTGTGCACACAAAGGTAAGATGGCCATACAAGAGACAGGACAAAAGACTTGCTACAGGTCCCATCGTGAGATGGGGAATAAGCAGAGCAATGGCGCAGTTTCCTGCCCACCCAAGGATGATGCAACTCTCCAGCATTCTTTAAGTCAACAGCTCCGGCAACTCTTTGGGATTGAACACTCCTGCCGGGAAGATTTTAAGCGTCTAACCCCAATATATGATTTCATTTATAAATCATATACATAGTTCCCATTGTAGTAGTAATATCTATATAAATCTAAGTAATATGCCTTATTAAATTACAGAGTATGCATTTTAAACATATACAAAAGTAGAAATTATAAAAGAATGATATGAAATAAAATGGTTTTTTAAAAATTTTATTTTCATTTATTAATCCAAAAATCTTTTTGGCATCACTTCAATGTATTATATTGACTAAATATGCTTGTTAGTTTTTTAAACACTGAACAAAGTGAAGCTAACCAGTTAATTCTGATACTCTGTTTCAAAGATAACATAGTTGAAAACACAATGGGTATCTTCACGGCAAAGAAGATGTTTTTAACATCACGTATTTTGAAGAAATTCAAGTAATGGCATTTTAGCTTAGATTTAAAAATTTTTTTAAATCAATGGGGCTGTTATGCTACCTTTTAAACACACAGCAAATATGGATTTTTTTTTTTTAAGTTTTTAAACTCCAGTTAGTTAACATACAGTGTACTATTAGTTTCAGGTGTACAATACAGTGATTCAACAATTCCATACGTTACTCAGTGCTCATGGTGATAAGTGTACTCCTTAATCCCCATCACCTGTTTCACCCATTCCCCCACCCACCTCCCCTCTGGTAACCATCAGTTTGTTCTCTATAGTTAAGAGTCTCTTTCTTGGATGGCAAATATATTTTTAACGTCTAAAAACATGCACATAAAGCTTTTTTCCAAAATGGAGTTTCTCAATCACAAAACAGAGTGAAAATAAGCCTCACTCTCATAGATTGTTATTTTTAACCATGTCTCCTTTCAAAAGAATATGCTGAACTAAAACTCATAGAATAAAAGGACTATGATCCCAAATAAGAATCAAGTAACCATTAATTCTTATTCATATGAAAAGTTTCTCTTGTGTTCAACCACATATATTTTCTTTACCCTCTCTTCCTTTAAAGAATGTTTATAAGCCCCTACAAAATCCTATGAAAACTGAAGGATTATAGTGTGCTTTAATTCTTAGCTAAAAACATCTCTATAAATGCCTAAATGCCTTTTGGGCTCCATCCTTATTAAATAGCATTTATTTTTTTTTTTTAATTACAATATATGGTCAGTAAGAAGGTTTTTTCAAGCTTGGCTAGCACTGTAACTTACGGTTCACTTGTATTCAGGTATGTAAATTAATTTAATTAATGCTATGAATTTCACCTCATGAATATTCATAAGTAGAAATGCTACTGTAGCTGTCATTCCTATCAATGACTGTGTACCGAATTTTTAGCATTTAGGCTGAAAGTAAATACTCAGCCCTAAGAAGAAGATCGCCTACTGTGAGCAAATGGGCCAAAGGAAAAGGCACTTTTTCCCTTAAGGTTATGATTATGATCATGAAGGTGATATTTAAAAGATTGTTTTTCAAAGCAAAATAAGAGCTGAGAATCTTAACTGATTTTTAACTTGCTCCCTAAGCATATGTGTATGATAGGAAATGACTTGAGACCTCATTTGATGGTATAAAGTTCTTGTGCTTTTGTTGTTGAATGCATCTCATTCTATAAATGAGAATTAGATAAGGCAAGATCATGCCAGTGAACAAGTCAAACTACCTGCCCAAAACACACTGCTTCAGGCTGTATGCCCACCCAATAAAAAGAACTGCCCCTTCAAAATAGCACACTATTAATGGAGAGAAGAAAAGGAAGGAAAGCTGAAGATTTTTGTACTAAGCATACAAGGGGGGAAGAAAAAGGCTGATTTTAATACCTACTGAAATGTATGATTGGAATGGCAAAATAAGTCCAGGAAAAATAAAACAAAATTCTTTACCTATAAATCACAACTGGATTTGAATTCAATATTCTTGGCCTTATAAAACAAGATTAAGTGTCTGTGGGTTTTTTGTTTGTTTTGTTATTTAGCTACCTCATATAAGTGAAATGAAATGCTATTTGTCTTTCTCTTAGTTCACTTAGCATAATACCCTCTGGGTCCATCCATGGTGTCACAAATGGCGAGATCTCATTCTTTTTTATGGCTGAATTATATTCCTGTGTGTGTGTGTGTGTGTGTGTGCACACGCACGTGTGCAGGTTTGTAAACATACCACATCCTTCTTATCCATTCATTTACTGATGGACACCTGGGTTACTTCCATGTCTTGGCTTTTGTAAATAATGGTGGCCAGAGGGAAGGTGGGTAGGGGATGGGCGAAATAAAGGGGATTAAGAGGTACAAACTTCCGGTTATAAACTAAGTATGTCACAGAGATGAAAAGTATGGCACAGGAAATATAATCAGTAATTTGTAAGCTATATTAATAGACATTAACACCGAAAATTATCTCCCTTTGAAATGCATTTTTTTAAACTTCAAGAGCAAATTTTTATAAATGTACACTACATAATGCAAAATTAAATTCACTAAGCTCTTTAAATATTTCAATGTCTCAATTATTTAATAAATTTATTAAATTTTATAAATCAATGAACTGGAATAAATCCACCTATTTTTTTTTAAAGGATCTGAGAACATTCATGGAAATAAACTTTGATGGCAGCAGATAATAATCTTTTACTACTAAAGAAGCTAAACTGTAATGGGTTACAGGTATATTTACATCTGCAGGAAGCTTTATTGCATTACAAGCAAAGAAAGTATTAACATAAAATGAAATAAAATAAAAGCATATTTTCCATTTTCAATCTACTTATATAACTAAAAAGTTCTTGTTTATTATGTAAAGTAGAACTAGAAATTGTATTTAGCTTCAGAGGCAGAATCATCATTCCATGGAGCTCAAGTAAAGAAAAATTTCCTATCAAAATTTCCCAAAGTGAACCCCACTTACATGCCTGATCTTTCACTAGCACAGATGGCTATTCACCCATGTGGCAGCAATGGGAAAAAGCAGACTTGGGCTCTTTCTGTGGCATGCCCATTTAGTTTTTTTTTCTCTCTCTCCTTGTTTCTGGTCTTCTTCCCTGTCTCCCCACACCCTTTCAATATCTCCTAGGGCACCACAGTCTCCTAAGGAATCATGTGGGACACAGGCCTCATCTATTAGAGCAGGGAAACAGCAGGAGGGCACCTTCACCCTTCACCCCACACACAAAGCCATGTGACCATCACTACAACTGAGGCTGCCTCCAAGTACTACAGAAGTTAAGGGTTTCAATTTAAAACAAGACCTAAAAGGGGCACCTGGGTGGCTCAGTTGTTAAGCAACTGCCTTTGGCTCAGGTCATGATCCCAGGGTCCTGGGACTGAGCCCCACATCGGGCTCCCTGCTCCACGGGAAGCCTGCTTCTTCCTCTCTCACTCCCCCTGCTTGTGTTCCCTCTCTCGCTGTGTCTCTTCTCTCTCTGTCAAATAAATAAATAAAATCTTTAAAAAATAAAAAAAATAAAAAATAAAACAAGACCTAAAAAAAAAATACTTTTCCATTCTACTCTTCCACGTAGTATCACGGGGTTTATTTTCCCACTTTTGAAATCAGAAATGGGACTGTATTAACTTTATGGGACTCAGAGCTATTGTTTAAATCATCCTTTAAGAAAAACTGCTAATATTTTATCAAAAATGTAATAATAGTCAAGGTTTTCTTTCTGGTTCATTAATTACATAGTTTTCCTGTGTTATTATTGTAATCTATCAAACACAATCTCAGTGAAAGATTTACTTCATTAGAAGACTGTTTTACATTTTAAAAGCCCTATAAATATCAGTCCAATGATTCAAAATGAACTTAACACTAATATCTAAATGTCACTATACAAATGAAAGGAAAAGACTGCTAGTTCTAGGAAGAAGGAAGTCAAGCCCATGTATGTTTGCACTCTTATTTTCCTTAATAGCTAAAAGAAAAAAACCCCATAAATTTAGTTCCCCATAAAAATACTCCACGAGGGTGAGGAACAGTTCTATAAAGGTAATCTTTGAGCTAAGTAGAGTGTTTTTCTGGAAAGTAGTTTTTAATTTTCATAGCATTCACAGGCTCTAGGCTGTGGGGTACATATGATTTCAGCATTTTTGAAGGTGATTCTATTTATGAGACTCCTCCTACCTGTCTCTGAAGTTCTGCCAGGTTGTAAGGTAAGGCGCCCTCAGCCAATGGGGCTATTCTCTCAATATCTGCCAAAGTCAAGCGCCTTCAGGCAAAAATATGGGAAAGGAAAATGGTTAGACACCAACAAACTCCTCATACCAAGATCATATTTCTTCAGGAAAAAAGGACTGGAGAAAAGAACTATGCTTTAAAAATAGTATTTCTCTATTTACCCAGATAATTTTTTAGTGAGAAAAAAATCTCCAGGCCCAGGTTCCCACAACAAAAAGCAAAAGACCCCAGAAAAATAATGTGGAGTACATAAATTTAATAAGACTCCCCAATGATACAGAATAAAAGTAAAGAACTAAAATTACCAGAAACAAAGTATAGACATTGACAGTTCATATATACTAAAGGTATTTCTTTAGCGTACATATTTAATGCGTAGGTACAAAGTACCTTGAGAAGGATAAACACAAAAGTGATAAATACTACTGGTGGCCTTTAAGGAAAGGCACAAAGGTAGAAGAGAGACTTTTTATGGCACCCTCTTTTAAACTGCGAGTTTTGAACCATGCACTACTGTATTCAAAAAATTTACTTAAAAATAAGTATGTTCCATGAACAAGGTAGGTCCTTCAGATCCAGTTTTGAAAAGCATTTTTTTGAAACCATTTATTATCATGAAGGAGGCTCAGAATCTTTGCTAAAAATGTGAATTCTAGATGGATGAGACGTGGCCTGATATTTCATGTCAATCACCAAAGATGGGGTGGTATGTTCAGTATCATCTCCAGCCCAACAATTCATTATGTAGCATGAAGGCAATAAATCACCCAGGTATACTCAGCTTCTATTAGTCCTCAGCTCTATGGTTAAAACCCATTTTTCAGATATTCTTACACTTAAATAACTTCTAAAGGCATCTAAAAAAAAATCTTATTACTTAATAAAGCATATGTCCCCTATCCCACAAATCCTGCCAGAGAAGGTTTTTCTTTTGGATTTGCGAAAGAACTCTGCAAATT
Source organism: Callorhinus ursinus (assembly GCF_003265705.2). NCBI lineage: Eukaryota > Metazoa > Chordata > Mammalia > Carnivora > Otariidae > Callorhinus > Callorhinus ursinus. Next base: position 58,480,059 of record NW_027397064.1, on the reverse strand, counting down.
AAAAACTCTCAATGTGCTTTGGTTGTTTTAGTCTATGACGTGGAGGCATAAAACATCTGAGCTTGTCTGTGATGATAACTATGATGATAATGTCACAGGCATATTTCACAAAAATGATACCCTCTAACACATATATACTATTCAGTAAAATGACCATTTACAATGAACCAAAAAGATTGTAAGTCTCCTGAACATGTACTTCAGTTTATTTGATAAAATTAGGCAAATTTTCACAAGTCTCTTACATTTAATCGAGTCCAGATGAAATCAATTTTTCCCAACCGTCTCTTGCTTCTCGCTCCCCCTTACTCTCATTTTTCTCCCTTCCCCCATTTTCCTCTCAGGCCCCTTAAGCTAACCTTGTTCTTTTACCTCCTCTCTCCATCTCCTCCGTCCCTCCCCCAGCCCTCTTTTCCCTTTCCCTTTCCTTTCTCCCTTTCTCTCTGTCCATCTCCCTGACCTAAGGGTCTGTCTTCCTCTGTCTCTCCCTCCTCCTGTTTCTCGTATCGCCTATCTCTCTTTCTTGGAATTTGTAGACTGAATTAACTACTGTTAAAATGAACTAAAAGCATACTCCTGCTTTACATGTTAAAGGAACTGTCTTATAATAAATAACACAAAGAATTATTGAAATAGTTACCCTGTAGCATTATATAAGTCTGCAAGTTGGTAGAGGATATCAATTTCTAGTGGAGTGACCTGTCCATAGCGTATGGCGCTCTGGGCAAATTCCTCTAGAAGAAAAAGAAAGTATTTTAAAATCTTAAAAATCCTTAATATGCTTCTACTTTACCAACTATAATCTGCAAGCTAAAGGCATCTTAGTATTATTTTAAAAATCTAAAACTTAATTTAAATACATAAGTTCAACTATGTAATTCTGAAAGCTGGCAAAAGATAAAATGTTAACATCGTGAACAGCAAAAACAGATAAATTAATTTCAAAGATAAAGCAATCTCTTTAGAATCCTCCCTCTTATCTTGTTTATTTTCTTTAGCCTCCAGGGTTACAAGATAAAACAATTGGCTATTCTCCAATCACCTAAAACACCCTACTACGATATAGCAGAAAGAATAGGCTTGCCCGTCTTTCTGTGGCAACTCTTTCCTAGAACAAACAAGCTGCGCCACACTGCCACTGACCAGTTTGACAGACTGGGCCAAGGTTCTTTTCAAAACTGTCAAAGCCACTTTTCCATTCCTGACCCCAGCATCCCATTAATTCCACCTGGATTTTTGGAGACCACTAGGGCCCGAGTGAAGCACATACACATAGCAACATACTTTCTGCATCTGGCTTCAGAGTGGTAAACTTAGACCAACCTCATGCCCTAGAGAAAGAAAAGTAAAAACACAGATTTAAATCAATACATATTTTTAAAATCTTACCCTTTGTGACTTCAACATCTTTCCTCGTGCCGGCTAGAGTGCTATATATCTTACGAACAAGCTCCATGTTATTCAGTAAGGAGTTAAATGCATTGAAGTAGGAGAAGCTAACCTGATGTGAGATACTTCCTCCAGCTGCCTAGGAAATGACAACACAAAAAGTTTAAAAAACAAATGAAAACAAAAAAAAAACATGCTTAGGGATACTACACCTTTCCCAAAGAAGATCCAAAGGACTCTTCATTACTAAAGTGATTAACAACCAGTCCATAAATACAAAGAAAGTATCGTACTGAAACAGTGCGTTTCACGCCCTCAGGGAGGTCTATGTTATTTAGGTTTTAAGGAAGAAAGCAACATCTGGAAGTTGGACTTCACGGTTCCTCTACCTATAAGGTCAGAAACAACAAATACAATTATCACAGATCAAAAACAATAGTTATTTAAACAGGATTTTCAAGATCTTCAACTATGGAACTCTTGCTAGTCCAGCATAATTCAAACATCAATGTACAACATAAGGAGTTTTTAAACTTGCTTTTATTCCCATACACATACACAAAAACCAGTGCTAACTGTAGATTTTAAGACTATTTCACTATATCAACCTCCTAATCTTTTTTTTTTTTTAAAGGCCACTGTTATAATTAAGATATTTAACAGTCTGTGCTGGGCTCTGAACCTACATCATGACAGGTACAACTACCAAAAATTCCAAAAAATGTAGAGAAAATCTAGAGAGGATTTATTCACCATGAATTACATCTGTAGTGGAATGGTGCAGAAGAGGCTCATGCCTGCGGAGCAATGGGGGGCAATGCGGCCTTCATTACTTCTGCAAGGTGAGGAGGTAAGTTCCCCCTCTGCCTACCAGTTGGACATCAACTCAAAAGAGAATATTTTTCATAGTTTGTAAAAGCCTAATTTCTAAGCCAGGAGTCAGAGGAACCCATATGATTGAAAACATTCTCCATTAAAAACTCAAAGAAATACTTATGGAAATGCCAGCGTGACCTTCATCATAAAGGTCTACTAAGAACAGTGTAGGTAATGATAGGCAAATGCACCCATCCCTCACATACATGCCTTAACCCAAATATAGATGATATGTGTATTAGCCTGAACTTGGATGCCAGTGACCCAAAAGCAGAACTCAAATTATTTAATACATTCCTTCAGGAACTGAAATGCCATTTGGTAAGTTGAAGCTAAAACAGGTCTATGTAACCCAAGTGGAAAAGATTAAATGGGTCCCCTCACTCCGAGGCACTGAGCTGAGTCCTTCCCTCTAGGATATCCCCCCACCACTACCACCACTTTCCTCCCTCTCTCCCTTTCTTCCCTTCCTTCTCTCATTTTTTGGCTGGGGTATGAGGTAAGGGCTCAGGGAGTGGGAGACGGGTGTCAAGGAGGTGAAATGTGTAGGACAAGGTGACATGCTCCATGTTCAAATTCACTGAAGAAAAAGAACAGAAGTTGATCTTTCTACCCCAGTCTAAATCAGGGATAATGATCTTCAGCTGAAACAACAAAAGCACTCATTGGCTTCCCCCCATTTAAAACAAGCAGCAATCAAAAACTTATACATAAGTACAATGCATGAACAAGAAAACTGGTAAGTGAAGAAAGTTTCACCACTCTTTGTGAGGAAGTGAATGACATCAGTTTGCTATTGGCCCAGATGATTACTTTGTAGAGATTAGCAGTTTGACAGAACAACAACAAAAAAAATCCGTCTGGTCCATGCAGACTGAATACACAGGTGAAGGGGCAGAGAGGAGGGAGCCACAGAGGCTGATGCCCACATATTTCCTCCGTACCTTCTGCCACGGCCATGGTTATTAAAACAGTGTAGAGGCCAGTGATGATTCCTCTAGCAAACAGCACCCTGCAGGCAACAAAGGAAGGAGCCATCTTTATAGCAAGGCTTTGGGAGCCTGGGAGGATGGAAAGAGGCCAAGGTGAAGGCAGTAGTGTCTGGGAGAGGTACTGCCGCTGGAAAAAGTAATTACACACCCTTGTCTACAAACTCCCTTGTTTTCTTTAGTTGAACTCTATAAACAGAAATAAACAATTTGGAAATCTATGAGAGCAAGATGGTGGCTCTGAAAAAGCTATGATCTGGGGAAAGACTATTCACCATCACCCCCACCTCCCTTACACATACTTGTTTACCTTCTACAACCAAACATAAAGTTAGAATACTAGAGAGTTCGATGGGTCCAAGGAGGCAAGCCAGGACCCAATGGTTCAAAATTTTTAAGGAAATACAAAATGAAATACTTGCTTTCTACTTACTGAAACTAAGTTCTCCTCCACGAAGGGAGTGAGCATGTGAGACCGAATGGTAACCATGATGTCACTAAAATCCAGACCGGAAATCATGCCACTTTTGCTTTTGTCTTTCAGTGCAAAGGCTTGTCTTGCATGTTCCAACTGTAGCTCCTAGAGAGAAAAGTTAGAAATAGGACATTATATTGGTCAAAGCACATCCCAACTGCATGTTTTGAAAAGGAAGGACATTCTTTCCCTACATGCACTTACTACAGAAATCAACACAGTAGAGCTCTGAATTTATAAAACTTTTGATTTCTTTTAAAAGGAACATGTTTTCCTGAAAATGTACTACACACTATTCCTCAGGAAGAACGAAGCACAGCATGGCAATAAAGAAAAGGGAGGAGGAAAAAACCCTTCATTTACTTGAAAAGTTTCCAACACACAGTTCTGTGCTTTCCTTCAACTTTTAAAATGTATTCTCTCCTGCTTGAAGGCATTCTTATCCAAGGGTAATTTCTGAATTAAAAGTTTAGATTCATTTTCAGTATTTCAATTTAAATACTGCAATTATAATGTCTCTTTCTCCCTCTCAATGAATTAGAGACTACTTTTCAAACAATTTTTAAAAATGAACTTCGTGAGAAACTCTACTGACTGTTAAGAGCAATACTTAGTAATTCTAACATGAAAGTTATGAATAACAAACCGATAACTAGTGTTCAGCTATCACTCTGTCTGGCTTTGAGCAGCAGTTACTCATAAACTGTAAAATAATCCAAAAGATCACTGAACTTTTAAACTACTGGGCAGCCAATTTTTGTCATAAATGATATCAACAAAAACAATAAAATGTGCCAGTAATACTCTTTTAAATACTATAGAAAAGTCAAAACTGGAGCATTTCTGCCCTGACGACCCATAACATAATTCAAATAAATCTGTTATCACAACATAAAAATGGTGCTCTTGGATGCCATTTTCACACTATTTGCAACTCCAGAAATAAAATTCATATCTCAATATATAAATATTATTCATAGATACAATACTGCAATTTTCATTGTAATTTATTTATGCAAGCCTACAAATCAATGTTGCTTTTTCTGACATTTAAAATAGTTTTTGGGGGGTGCTCAGTGGTACATTCAGTTGAGCGTCTAATTCTTGGTTTGGGCTCATGTCGTGATCTCCGGGTCAGGCTCTCTGCTGCTTGGGATTCTCTCTTGCTCTGTCTCTGCCCCTCCCCACTGAGCGCACATGTTTGCGCGTGAACTCTCTCTCAAATAAATAATCTTTAAAAAAAATTAAAATAGTTTTTGGCAGAAGTCTCACCATTTTACTAATTTATTTTCCTATGGGCTTGTGATAGATCAGTGGTAATTCAAAGACATTTAAATTACCTTAAGTTGTCTCATAATAACTCATCAAACTATTTGTTGTATGTGACTTTCTGTATTTGTATGATATTAAAACAATTTTTTCACAATATGATTTTATTAATAGTGTGAAAGCATCAGTGATAACTGTGAACATTAAATTTCTTTTAAACATCCCTGTCTTGGCTTTAATACTGTACATATTGGACTCCATAGCACTATAAGTAAATATGAAAATAGTTCCCATTTCCTTGCACAGGTATTAAGCTATAACACCATTTACAAATTATTATGGACAAGGTTACCTCTGGAATAAGTAATATACATTTGGACAACCAGAATTAAATGAATATTAAGTCAAGCAAGAAGTAGGCTATGTTCAATATGCTTTAGATGTCAGATTAAAATATTTAATGTTATTTAAAACTTAATTTTCTTACTAATTTAAAGGGACATCTTTTTTTTTTAAGATTTTATTTATTTGAGAGAGAGAGAGCACGTGCGCACAGAGGGAGAGTGAGAGGGAAAAACAAGACTCCCTGCTGATCAGAGAGCCCCACGTGGGGCTCGATCCCTTTTCATTTCTTTTAAAAGGAACATGTTTTCCTGAAAATGTTCTACACGCTGTTCCTCAGGAAGAACGAAGCACAGCATGGCAATAAAAAATGTGGGGCTCGATCCCAGGACCCTGAGACCATGACCTGAGCTGAAGGCAGATGCTTAATGACTGAGCCCCCCAGGAGCCCCAAGAGACATCTTTTCTATATGTGGGTGCTCAAATGAAAACTGAGGAATGCGTGGTTTGACCAAATAACCAAATTCACATATGAGAAAGTGCTTGCCACCTCCTCTAGAAGAAGCAATACATTTGCTCATTATCTCTCTCCAACAAAACAAGTTTTTTCATTGTTTTTTTTTAAATATTTTATTTATTTGTCAGAGAGAGAGAGAGAGCATAAGCAGGGGGAGTGGCAGGCAGAGGGAGAGGGAGAAGCAGGCTCCCCGCTGAGCAAGGAGTCTGACGAGGGACATGATCCCAGGACCCTGGGTTCATGACCTGACCCAAAGGCAGACACTTAACCGACTGAGCCACCCAGGCATCCCGGCAACAAAACAAGTTTTTAAAATATTTTTTCTTAGCAATGGCAGGCTAGAGACAAGTATATCAAAACTACTAAATCCTTCAATAGTCATAACTTTAAAAAATTAAATGATAACACTGAGGAAAACATCTAAACATTGTAACATCTATCATCAAACATCTAAATGTTTGGATTTTCTTAAAAAGAGCAACAGGAGTGGAGAAACTAAAACTCAACTGGTAAGTACAAAATAAACAACCAGCATGATTTGACAAAGTTTTCTTTTCCCACTCTTCTACTTTTTTTAAATTTCAACTCTATTGAGATAAAATTAACAAAATCATAATATAAAGTGTGAAACATGATTTGATACATGCATACACTGTGAAAGGAGTCCCACCAAGTTAAGTAACACATCCGTCATGTCACATAGTTATCTTTTTTATTTTTTTATGAGAACACTCAAGTTCTACTCTCTTGGCAAATTTCAATTATACAGGGGCGGTGGGTGGTGCAGTCGGTTAAGCATCCCAACGCTTTGTGATCTCAGAGTCCTGAGATTGAGCCCCATATCGGGGTCCACTCTCAGTGTGGAGTCTGTTTAAGATTCTCTTCTCCCTCTGCCCCTCCCCACCGACTCTCTAAAATAAATTTTTTTAAAAAATTTCAATTATACAGCACAGTATTATTCAGTCACCATGATACACAGCACATCCTCCCTCAGACCTTACTCACCTTATAATTGAAAGTTTGTAATGTTTTTCCAGCTTCTCCTGCTTTCTCTCACCAGCTCTCTTCCCAACCCAGCCCCTGGCAACCACTATTCTACTTTGTGTTTCTATGTGTTCAACTTTTTTTTTTAAGATTCTACATAGAAGTGATACCTTGTAATACAGCTTTCTCTGTCTCGCTTATTTCACTTAGTATAATGTCCTCCAAGTTCATCTAAATTATTGCAAATGACAGGACTTTTTTTTTGAGTGAATAATATTCTCGCGTGTATGTCTGTGCATGTGCGCACACATACACATCTTATCCATTCACCCACCAATGGACACTCTGGTTGTTTCCATACCTTGGCTATTGTGATAATGCTACAATAAACATGGGAGTACAACTATCTCTTTGAAATAGTGACTTCTTGTTTCCTTTGGATACATACCCAGAAGTGGGATTGCTGGATCATAAGGTGGCTCTATTTTTAATTTCCTGATGAGTCTCCATACTGTTTTCCATAGTGGCTGTACCAGTTTACATTGCCACCAACAATGTACAAGGGTTCCCTTTTCTCCACATCCTTGCCAGCATTTGTTGTCTCTCGTCTTTTTGATAATAGACATCCTAACAAATATGAAGTAACATCTCATTGTGGTTTTATTTTGCTTATCCCTGATGATTAGTGCAGTTGGACAACTTCTCATATACCTCCTGGCATTGGTAGGTCTTCTTTGGGAAAATGACTATTCAGGTCCCTTGCCCATTTTTATTTTTATGTATGTATGTATGTATGTATGTATGTATGTTACTCAGTTGTATAAATTCCTTGTATATTTTGGATATTAATCCCTTATTAGATAAGTGGTTTGCAAATATTTTCTCCCATTCCAATGGTTGCCTTTTCATTTGTTGATGGATTTCTTTACTGTGCAGCTTTTCACGTTGATGTGGTCCTACTTGTTTATTTTTGCTTTTGCTGCCTCTGTTTTCAGTGTCAAATTAAAAAAAATCATTGCCAAACCTGAAGTCTAGGAGATTACCTACTATGTTTTCTTCTAAGAGTTTATAGTTTCAGGTCTTATGCTCAAGTTTTTAATCCATTTTGAGTTGCTTTTTGTGTATGATATAAGTTCAGTTTCATTCTTTTGCTTGTGGATATCCAGTTTTCCCAACACTGTTTATTAAAAACACTACCCTTCCTCCACTGTATATTCTTAACTCTTTTGTCAGAAATTAATTGACCATATATGCATGGGTTTATTTCTGGGCTATTTTGTTCCATTGATCTATGTGTCTATTTTTGACAATACCATTCTGTTTTGAGTACTATAGCTTCACAATACAGTTTGAATTCAGAAAGTGTGATGTCTCCAGCTTTGTTCTTCTCAAAATTGCTTTGGCTATTTGAGGTCTTTTGTGGTTCCATACAAATTTTAGGACTGTTTTTTTATTTTTGTAAAAAGTGCCATTGGAATTTTGATAGTGACTCTGTTGAATCCATAGATCACTTTGGGTAGTATGGACATTTTAACAATATTAATTCTTTGAATAAATGAACACAATTATTTTTCCATTTATTTGTGTCTTCTTCAACTTCTTTCATCAATGGCTTACAGTTTTCAGTGACCAGATTTTTCACTTTCTTGGTTAAATTTATTCCTAAGTATTTGATTCTTGTTGATGTTCTACAAATGGGATTGTTTTCTTAATTTCTCTTTTTAATAGTTCATCATTAACGTGTAGAAATGCAACTGTTTTTATATATTGATCTTGTACCCTGAAACTTTCCTTAAGTCATTTATTAGTGCTAATAGTTTTTGGTGTGTGTGTGTGTGTGTTGTGTAGATTTTTAGGGTTTTCTATATATATTATGTCATCTGCAAAAAGGAACAATTTTATTTCTTCCCTTCTAATTTGGATGTCTTTTATTTTTTTCTTAACTAATTGCTCTGGCTAAAACTTCCAGTACTTTTTTAAATAAAAATGATAAGTGGACATCCTTGTCTTGTTCCTGATCTTAAAGCTTTCAGCTTTTCACTGTTGAGCATGATGTGAGCTATGGTCTTGTCATATATGCGCTTTATTATGTTGAGGTATGTTCCATCTACACCCAATTTGCTAAGCATTTTTATCATGAAAGGATATTGAATTTTGTCAATTTTTTTCCTCTATCTGTATCTATTGAGATGATCATGATTTTTACTCTTCATCTTGTTAACGTGGTATACCACATTTAATGATTTGCATATGATGAATCCTAGCATTCCAGCAATAAATCCCACTTGATCTTGGTGTATGCTCCTTTTAATGTACTATTAAATCCAGTTTACTAATATTTTGTTGAGGCTATCTGCATCTATCTTCATCAAGAATACTGACCTGTAATTTTCTTTTCTTGCAGAGTCTTCATCTGGCTTTGGTATCACAGCTAACACTGGTCTAGTAAAGTAAATTTGGAAGAAGTGTACCCTCCTCTTCTACTTTTTGGAAGAGTTTGAGAAAGACTGGTATTAACTCTTATTTGGATGTTTGGTAGTATTTACCTGGAAAGCCATCTGGTCCTATACTTTTCTTTGTTGGGAGGTTTTTAATTACTGATTCAATCTCCTTACTAGTAATTGGTCTGTTCAGATTTTTTATTTCTTCATGATTCAGAAGTGGTAGGGAGTATGTTTTTAGGAATTTATCCATTTCTTCTAGGTTATCTCATTTGTTGGCATACAAATATTCACAGTAGTTTCTTATGATCCTTAGTATTTCTCTTATCAATTGTAATGTCTCTTTCATTTCTAAGTCTTTTTTCCTCAGTCTAAACATTTGTCAATTTTGTTTATCTTAAAAAAAAACACAGTTCTTAGTTTCACTGATCTTTTCTATTGTCTCCCTAGTCATTATATTTCATTTACTTCTGCTTTGACTTTTTCTTATTTTCTTCCTTCTGATAACTTTGACCTTAGTTTATTTTTCTTCTAGTTCCTTGAGTAGGTTCTTTATTTTTTCTTAATGTAGATGTTTATTACCATAAACTTCCCTCTTAGAATTGCTTTTGTTGTGTCCCATACATTTTGGTACGTTGTGTTTTCATTTGTCTCATGATATTTTTTGATTTTCCTTTTGATTTATTCTATGATCCATTAACTGTTCAGGAGTGTGTTGTGTAATCTTCACATATTCATGAATTCTGTCCTCTTCTACTTTCTTCATTGTCCCTACTCACCCCATCCTTCCTATCACCTCCAACCATATCACCCTTCAAATGAAGCAGGAATTTTAGGTCTTTATTTCAACCTTAAAATATTGTTGAAAGTATTCCCCACAGAAAGGATATTCCTAAGCAGCATCAGAAACGGACACAGGTCCACTCCCTGTCTTATATATGTTTTCCCTTACTCATTCCCCTTTTTTCCCTCCTTATGTTTTTGTCATGTCTTTGTCTTCTCCATGTATATGTCTTAGTCTCTCAGAAATATCCAGTGGCAACCATGGACATAATGAAGCCTTATTAATGACACTCAGTACTGAAGAAAATGTGGACCTTTATGTTAAAGACAAAGCAGAATCTTCATTGCAAGAGTAATGCTGGAAGAACAGATTTTCTATTTTCTATTAGGTTAACAATTGGAGAACTCTTATGTAGCTTTTAAAGATACATAGTGAAAGTATCACAGATGAACCCAGAGAGTGTATGGGATTGGCTTCCAAATGAGGGAGGAAGCCAGTGGAAATTATAGACAAAATGAGTGGCCAACAGTTAATAACTGCTAAAGCTGGTTGATGGGTACATGGAAGTTTATTACACTATTCTTTTTTTAAATATATTTAAAATCTTTCAAAATAAAAACTTTAAAAAAATTAACATTAAGGACTTTGAATGAGAAGCAAAACAAAGGGGGGAAAAAAGAAGTTTCCTATCTATAGCCCTCCAGTTTATGTAGTATAATTAATATATCAGGGTAGAAGTAGATATTGTAAAATATACTCAGTAAATGCAAGGGAACCAATGACAAGAACAAACCATCTTTAGAGAAATCTTAAAAATCCTAGTTCGAAGAACATTTCCTTTTTTCATTTTATGTTTTTTCTTTCAAGATTTTATTCAAATTCAAATTTGTGTAGTGTAGTATTAGTTTCAGGGGTCATTTCCTTTTTTAAATATTCACGTCTCAAATAAATAATATTTTCAACTTTTCCAGTTTGAGCACTTTACAATGTCAGTCAGGTAGGCACTAACTGTGCAAGTGTTAGAACAAGCACTGGGTTCTACAACCACACCAAAAGGATATAGTTTTCAAACTGTGATCACACTCATAAAGAAAAACAATACCCTAGGCTTATAAAAGATAAAATACATAAAGATACTCTAAAAAGATACTTTATCTAAAAAGATAAAGATACTCTAATAAATGAAAGATAAAAATAAGTCTGCTTTCAGATTTCAAGTGTGGATAGGGGAACTGAAGGAAAGGGTAAAAAAAAAAAAAGGGAAGTTATGCTCAAGTTAAAATGCATTTCATCTATGAGATGAAAACAGCTGAGCTTCAGAAACTGTGGGAGTGAAGGAGAATGACCTAGTATATGTAACTCTGCTGTCTTCTAAAACTCCACTCTTCACTAAAATCACAGTAAAGGAACTAAAAACAGACACTCAAGGACAAAGAGAACAGAAAAGAAGATAGCAACTACATTTTTAAGATTAGAGAGCAGAAAGGCAAGTGACAACTGACTTAGCAGACTCAAGAAAACTGGACATGGAAAAAGCCAAAAAGCAATCCAATGTATACATGACAGCACCCCCCAAAACACTCAGGAATTGACTACACTAGTACCCCTGGAAGTGACAGTAAGACTGCAACTACAAACAGGAGGCTTAGATGGAAGTCTGTTTCAAATGCAGTTAGTCACCTGCATTGCTCACTGTGGCCAGGACTCTGCCCTTTCCCAAGGCTGGCAGAAGACTAGAAGTTCACTGCCTTGAGAATGTAACAGAGCATCTCTGGACTAGGGGAGCCCAGGTGCAGTTGAAAAGAGGGAATTCGGGGCGCCTGGGTGGCTCAATCATTAAGCGTCTGCCTTCGGCTCACGTCATGATCCCAGGGTCCTGGGATCGAGCCCCGCATCAGGGTTCCCTGCCCTGCGGGAAGCCTGCTTCTCCCTCTTCCGCTCCCCCCTGCTTGTGTTCCCTCTCTCGCTGTCCCTCTCTCTCTCTCTGTGTCAAATAAATAAATACGTTTTTTAAAAAATTTTTAAAAAAAGAGAGAAAAGAGGAATTTAATGAAAGTCCATCTCCATACTGAATGTTGAGACCTCCAACCCTCTTGTCTTATTTAGCAAACAGAATGTCAAAAGCCAGACTGAATATTCAGGTGGGATGCAAAAGAAAAGACCTGGACATACAGCCATTAGAGGGTCCCCAATATAACAGGTGAGCCAGTGAACTTTATAATAAGGTTAATAAGTAGTACCATGAACTCAAAGCTCCCAATAAGCCTCACTCTTAAATATGAGCAGAGGACCAATGACAATCAGACATGAGTAAAGTCAAACAAAGAAAAAGAAAGAAACTTGGAGAAAACAGACACTTTGGGGGGTGGGGAACAAACACCTGCCTTCAATATCTTTGGGGAAGGGAGAGAAATAGCACATCCATGAAAAAATAATATGCTATTTTTTTAAAAGGAATGTTCAGTTCTTTTTAACTGAAAATTTGAAATATAACAGAATTAAAAACTTAATAAAAGGTTCAAAAGTAGAAGAGAAGAAAAAACTAAATCATACATTTAATATGTTGACCAGTCCCAGAAAGAAAGAAAAGTAGTAAGAATATTTTCAAGAATTGAGGGACAAAAGTTTTCAAAGAGCCCACTGAATGTCCCACACCAAGGAGTATCATCATGAAATTTCAAAATACCGAAGAAAAAAAATAAATCTGAAAACCCTCCAGAGTGAAAAAAAATGTTTCAAAACAGAATCAAGAATGAGAATGGCACTGGATTCTTCAATGGCAAAACAGGAAGAAAACAAAAGAGAAATGTTTTCAAAATTAGAAGGAAAATAATTCCTACAAGAATTCTATACCCAGTCCGGCACCTGGGTGGCTCAGTCAGTTAAGTGTCTGCCTTCGGCTCAGGTCATGATCCCAGGTCCTGGGATCAAGCCCCACATCAGGCTCCCTGCTCTGTGGGGAGTCTGCTTCTCCCCCTGCCCCTCTTCTCACCCGATCTTTCAATCCTTCTCTCTCTCCCCCCCTAATAAATAAATAAAATCTTAAAAAAAAAAAAAGAATTCTATACCCCCCCAGTCACACTAAGTGTAAACAGAGCAGAGGTTTTCAGATATGAAAAGTGTCACAAAAAATTATTTTACTTTCCTCAAGAAGCTCCTGCAGGAACCATTCCACCAAAAAGAGGAAGTAAACCATAATAAAGGAAGAGATGGAATCCAGAAAACAGGAGATTCAACATAAAATAAAGACAAATGGATTCCCCACGATGAAGATGAAGGGAGATGACAGACTGACAGCTATGCAAAAAGTACAAAGTCCAACCTCCAGCCATGAAGCAAGTCAGAAAGTTCCAAGAAAATGGTGCAGGGGCTATGGAAGACAGTCTGGCAATTCCTCAAAAAGTTAAACATAAAATTACCATATGACATAGCAATCTCATATCTAGGGATATACTCAAAAGATTTGGAAACAGGTATTCAAACAAATACATGTACTCCAATGTTCACAAGTGCCAAAAGGTGAGGTGAGAACATCCCAAGTGTCCATCAACTAATGAATGGGTAGACAAAATATTGTGTATCCATACAATGGAACATTATTCAGCCATAAAAAGGAATAAGGTAGTAATACATGCTACAACATGGATAATCCTTGAAAACATTATGCTAAGTAAAAAAAAAGTCCAGACATAAAAAGTCATATTGTATAATTTCACCAGCAGTATCTATATCCCCTTATCCAAAGGGGATATGTTCCAAGATCCCTAAAGGGACGCCTGACACTGCACATGGAACCAAACCCTATATATATTGTTTCTTCCCATACATACATACTTATGATAAAGTTTAATTCCTAAATTGGACACAGTAAGAGATTAACAGTAATCACTAAAGTAATAAGATAGAACAATTATAACATTACATTGCAATAAAAGTTATGTGAATGTGGTCTCTTTCTCTCTTGCCCTCTTCAAATATCTTACTGTACTGTACTCACACTTCTTGTGACGATATGAGATGAAAATGTCGAAGTGATAAGATGAAGTGAGGTGATGTGAGCACTGTGACATAGCATTAGGCTACTATTAACCTTCTGATGATACATCAGAAGGATTATCTGCTTCTGGACCGCGGTTGACCGCAGGTACACTGAAACTGCAAAAAGCAAAACTGTAAATAATGGGGGAGCTACCGTATATGAACTATGCAGAATAGGTAAATCCACAGAAGTGAAGGTAGTTTGGTGGCTGCCAGGAGCTGAGGAGAAACAGGAATGGGGAATAACTGCTTAGTGAGTACAGAGAGGTTTTTTTGGTAATGAAAAGGTTTTGGAATAAGACAAAGGTAGTAGTTGCACAACGCTGTGAATTGTACTAAATGCCACTAAATTATGCACTTTCACATGGTTAATTTTATGTTAAGTGAATTTTACCTTGCTATTTTTTAAAAAGAAAAAGCTCCTAGAGAGCTCCAAGAAGACGAAATTGATAGAATGAATACCTAATACGTTTTAAACATATTAAAATGAGATGTTAATAATGGAGGCAAAATTTAAGAATGAATTAGCATTAATATATAGAAAACTAAACAAGAAAAACTAGAAACCCTAAGAAAAGTAATCATTTCAGTCATGTGTAGTATTTAAAAATTATAGTAATTAAAATATGATTATTGATCTAAGTAGAATCATAACATAATTATATGGGTGATGGAGACAGAAAATATCCAAGTCTGTGGGAGAGGGAAAGGGGTAAAAGAACCAGCTCCTAATCTTCCACAGTTCAAATTCAAAGAAAAATACCTAAAAATGAAAAATTTTAAGGTAGAGTACAAAACCACAGAAGACCCCATATAGCCAATGCAATATTGAGAAAGAAGAATAAAGCTGGAGGCACCACAATCCCAGATTTCAAGATATACTACAAAGCTGTAGTAATCAAAACAGTATGGTACTAGCACCAAAATACACATAGATCAATGGAACAGAATAGAGAGCGCAGAAATAAACCCACAATTTGACCATAAATGGTCAGTTAATCTACAACAAAACAGGAAAGAACATATAATGAGGAAAAGACAATCTCTTCTATAAATGGTGTTAGGAAAACTGGACAAAACGATGCAAAAGAATGACACTGGACCACTTTCTTACACCACACACAAAAATAAACTCAAAATGGATTAAAGACCTAAATGTAAGACCTGAAACCATGAAACTCCTAGAAGAAAACATAGGCAGTAATCTCACTGCCATTGGCCTTAGCAACAGTTTTCTAAATATGTCTCCTGAGGCAAGGGAAACAAAATCAAAAGTAAACTATTGGGACTACACCAAAATAAAAAGCTTTTACACAGCAAAGGAAACCATCAATAAAAGAAAAAGACAATGTAGTTAATGGGAGAAAATATTTGCAGAAAAACAGGCAGAGGAGATGAATGGACATTTTTCCAAAGAAGACATCCAGATAGCCCCCACAGTCCATTAAGCATCCAACTCTTAGTTTCAGCTCAAGTTGTGATCTCAGGGTCATGGGATTGGGCCCCGTGTCGGGCTCTGCTCAGCTCGGAGTCTGCTTAAGACACCCTCACCTTCTCCCTCTGCCCCTCAACCCCCCCCCCCACTCTCTCTCTAAAATAAATAAATAAATCTTTAAAAAAATACGCACAATGAGATATCACCTCACATCTGTTAGAATGGCTGGTATTAGAAACACAAGAAATCACAAGTATTGTTGAGGATGTGGAGAAAAGGGACCCCTCATGCACTGTTGGTGGGAATGTAAATTGGTGCAGCCACTGTAGAAAACAGTATGGAGGTTCCTCGAAGTAATTAAAGACAGAAACACCTTATAATCCAGTAATTCCACTACTGGGTATTTACCCAAAGAAAATGAAAACACTAATTTGAAAAGATATGTGAACCCCTATGTTTATTGCCATGTTATTTACAATAGCCAAGATACCTGGAAGCAACCCAAGTATCCCTCAATAAATGAATAAAGAAGATGTAGTATATACATACAATGGAATATTACTCAGCCATAAAAAAAAAAGAATGAGATCCTGTCATTTACAAGGGTAGTGACAGACCTAGAGGGTATTATGCTAAATGAACTAAGTCAAAGACAAATACCATATGATTTTACTTATATGTGGAATCTAAAAAATAAAACAAATGAACAAACAAAGCAGAAACAGACCCATAAATACAGAGAACTGGTGGTTGTCAGAGGGGAAGCGTGTGGAGGAATGGGCAAAATGGGTGAAGGAAAGTGGGGTGTATGGGCTTCCAGTTATGGCATGAATAAGTCAGAGATGAAAGGCACAGCATGGGGAACATAATGAATGGTACTAGAGTAGCATCGTATGGTGACGGACGGTAGCTACACTTGTGCTGAGCACAGACCAAGAAATCAAAATTTAACACTGTGTGTCAACTATACTTCAATTAAAAAAATAGATTAAAAAAAAGGAGAAGTGCTGGGGCGCCTGGGTGGCTCAGTCATTAAGCGTCTGCCTTCGGCTCAGGTCATGATCCCAGGGTCCTGGGATTGAGCCCCGCATCGGGCTCCCTGCTCTGCAGGGAGCCTGCCTCTCCCTCTCCCACTCCCCCTGCTTGTGTTCCCTCTCTCCTGTCTCTCTGTCAAATAAATAAAATCTTGTAGAAGTGCCAATGCAAGTTTATTACTTAAAGCTATGGAAGTAATCACTGAAAGAAACAATTAACAAGAGTTTTAAAAAGTTGCCTCTGGGAGCGGGAAATGAAAATGGGGGTGTAATGCCACAAGGAATTGCTATTTTTGGTAATAAACTTAAAACTAAAAAGGAAGTGGAGGAGAAAAGGTATGTATTTACACCAGTTAGGAAAACTAAGCTCACCTGGAGAAACTGTGTGAATTCTGTGTAGTTAAGATGCTTCTTCCGATTATGCCCAAAATGCAGTCGGATAAATTCACAGTCCCAGTTAAAAGGGATATGATGATGAATAATAGTCTGTCCAAAAATTTCTTTGACATTTTCTTAAAAGGGAAAACAAAAATAAATAAATTATATCTGGAATAAGTAGTTTAGTCCACTGCAATGTTCCTACAGAAAGAAATTAAGAGAAATTTCAAGTCAATATTATCTGCTTCTATTAAGATTAGCTGCAAAAATTTTTGTGCCCAGAAACCCATGCACAGGAACACAATTGATACAAAATATAATTTTACACTTAAGATTGTGTACCATTACATATAAGGCCACGAGATTCTTAATTTCTCTTGATTTAATTTTAATTAGGAAGTGATTTATATCTTGCACTATAAATGGCTGCTACTTTGCATTCCAGTATAAAATCAATAGTGTTTTCCCGATTCCTCAAGGAGTCGAATTAAGCCCTTTATCAGAAGCATGAATACCTAAATTACAGTATAATGCAATATTTGTCATACTAAGTATGGTTTGATTGAGGCTTGATTATTACATTCACACTAGCCTGAATGTCTATTGAAGATAGGTATAAGAAATACTACCAAAAGCATATCATTAGCTCAGCAGCAAGCACCTTATTAAAAGCTTCTGATATTGTCAAAAATATGGTCTTGACACAAAGCTTCAAAATTCCCATAAAAAGCATGATTATTAGTCTCAACTATTAAAAATATTTTAAGATAAGTGAAATTAGTGATTCACTTTTAAATAAAGAAGGACTAAACACACTACACTAACTTTTAGATAGGAACCAGTCAAGCTTGTAATATACAACCAAAACCCTATGACAGCTTGTCTTCATGCACTAACAACGTCAGTCACTTTCTTTACACAGTTCTACACTTACTATAAAAGTCAATTCACAAATGACTGGTACTTTAACAAGCATAGACTGGATAGCCTAATTCAGAAGCTCATGCCAAAAAAAAAAAAAAAAGAATCATTAGCAAAGTTAAGAAAGCAGGAAGCCTATTTTACTGATGTCTTAAGAACAAAATTATTTTCAAGTTTATGCCAATTATATTAGTGGAAGTGTTTTACCATCCATAGCTATCAATTTTACTAATTAGTAAAAGTTTAGTGTTTTATAATCTCCAACTATACTCTTTTCTCTAATTTCTGCAAATTCTTTGAATAAGATACCGATCTCACATTGTAAATGGTTTAATGGATTCCCTTTAGTTTTATGTACCTTTTTTTCTTGATAAAAGCATTGCTATTGGGAGAAGGTGGAAGAAGGTAGAAGAATTCTGAACTGGAAATCCTACCAGTCTGGACTCAATGTAACAGCTCCGAATAGGTCACAGCTATCAGTAAGTTGGAAGAAGGCATTGGATGTCACTGGGGAGATGGGATTCTCATCTTTCCTTTCAGATGGAATGTAGCATTTATTTCTTGCCTAGTTAGCAACACTGTGTCAGAGTTTTCAAACCATGTTAAATTATTTTCACCTTCCATAAACCCATATTAAATATATGGGTTTTTGTTTCTAAAAACAAAAAGAATTAACTCAGTAGCAATTCATGGGATCCTGGCTTATAACCAATACAAAAAGTTTACCCTTAAATCTACGTGGAATTTCAGCAGTTGTAAAATATGTTAAAGTTTACAAGGTCATGAAAATAATAAGGGTTACAAAAAATATTTAGAGCTAAATATGAGAGATCAGCAAAGATTTTTTTTATAATCTCCTTTAATTAACTAGCTGCTCTATTCCCAAATTAATTACTTTAATTTCTTATTTTTAAGGTCTAACAGAGTGTTAAACTAAAGAAACATGAAGAAATTAATCGGAAGCAGAATAGAGTAACTTAAGTTACTACATATATTTATTTTAAATATTAAGAGTATGAAAGAGAATGTTATTTTATGATAACCTTTATTTTAAAGGTCACAAGTCCTAAAACTCAACTATTTAATAGGAAATGTACATACTACTACCTAGAGAAGTTTTATATAACGGTGGAATAAAACTGAATTCCCTTTATATAATCAGAAAATATTAGAATACTAGTGTGACCTAATCAAATACAAAGATTCAAAAGTTTTCAAACTATGGAAGTTTACTTAATTATGAACTGTTTTCTACTATCACAAAATGGATACTTATGAACCAAAACTACAATGTCTGATTTACATTCAAAAAAAGTTCTATAATAAAAACTTTAACTAGGGGCGCCTGGGTGGCTCAGTCATTGCTAAGCATCTGCCTTTGGCTCAGGTCATGATCCCAGGGTTCTGGGATTGAGCCCCGCATCGGTTTCCCTGCTCCGCGGGAAGCCTGCTTCTCCCTCTCCCACTCCCCCTGCTTGTGTTCCCTCTCTCATTGTGTCTCTCTCTGTCAATAAATAAATAAAATCTTAAAAAAAAAAAAACTTTAACTAAAATCCTATTTTGTAAACTTCCTAACAACCTCTAAATAAGATCTTGGAATATCTTTGAAACAATTCAAATGATAGCTCAAATTACTCAAAGTAATCTCCCCAAATACTGAAGTGTCCTTTTCTATGAGTATTTGTTTCAACATTTCCTACTTCTCGCAAAGTGGTCATTGACAGCTTTGTATATGGTTTTATTATGACCATTAATATGTGCTGTATTCTATTAACCACCCCCCAGACACTTTTAATTATTTTAACTATGTCACAGGCTACAACTATAGTTACTAGGAATAACAAAATTTCCAACCTACTTTGGCACCTCTTGATGTGTCCCACTTCCCTTCTGTTATTATTGTCACTACCGACTGCCTAAGGCTAATTCAAGAAGCTTACAAAAATAATTAGTACAACTATTGTTTTAAGGTCCAATTCATAATTACTACTTTACCAGGATGTGCTTATCCAAAAAAAAAAAAAAGTTATGCAAAAGCTCCAGAACTGGGGAGCTTCTACTTGTGTGAGGTAATAGCTCAGAGATGCTGTTCTCACCCAGTTTTATCAAATTCTGCATGACATGAAAGGAAACCCCAGTAATCTCAAATATTCCCAGGGCATCTAACTGAAACTACATAGCAAGTTTTCACCCCAGAGAGAATCCCGTCTTTCCAGTGGCAAACAAGGGTCTTTGGTTCTAAGCAGCACTCCTTGGAGTGCTATTTCAGTGGCCATAGTTCTGGCCTGGATGAAAGAGCTATGACGGTCACATCTTATGCAGCAAGATCATGATCTAGTGTTTTATACTAGGCTGGTTTTGCTATGGGATATAGGAATCCATTCGTTTTCTGACATATAGGAAACAGTAGACCACTTTTTCACTTCCTGCAGAGCATGGGCTTATGAAAGAGAAGATTTATAATTCCTCTGAAAAGGGAATTGGGGACAGATACAAAAGTAGCCTGTCATATGTTCTCTTTGCTCCTTTGTCAGGAGGGCAGGTAATGGTGACAACTGTGATTAAGTAAAAATGTTCACAGACGTATAACATTAGTCAGTTTAGCTGTATCAGTCACTTATGATAATAGGACTAGATGAAATACACATTGAAGCATATATATTATGTAAATATGTCTTAATAGAGGTTTCAATTTCCCCGACAGCCCACACTGTGTCTCCCCGTTTCATCCACCCTCATCCCTCCCCTGGTCCTTATGGGAGCTTCCTACTGGTCTTGTTCACCTTTCTGCAGTACAAAATTACCTCTGACCGGGGCTGGCACTCTTCTCCAAGACTGCCGCCATGCCTGTTCCATGAATGAGCCTGGAAGGAGCTGCTGTACCAACGGTGTGGCCAGAGAACTCCTCCTGTAGGTATACAAGCCATCAGCCCTGTGACACAGCCCACCTACCATCAGCCCAACGACACCCTGACTCCAAGGATTCCAGCCCAGCAGGAACCACTGCTTCCAACTTAAAAGGCTTGAGACCAAACATTTTTATTGTCAGGAGGGAAAAAAAGGTCCTCAATGGCTGAATTTCACCTGCACGGTTCTTAAAGTGAAGTCAGAGAGGCTTTTAGAAGGACTCCCACCAAAACAATGAATTCCTTGTGTATAACTGAACAAAAACAATGGTGAGACTTGTGGAAGTAAAGAGTTTTTCAATGAAGGAAAACTTGGGGAGAAAGAGGAGGAACAACTAAGAGACCAAAAAGGAAAACAAAGGAAAACAAACAACAACAACAAAAAGTTCAACAACAGGAACTTAGCAGAGGAAGTCCCAACGAACATAGCATGTACTCAGTCCCAGACTGCTAGGTTCTATTTCCAGGTAGGGCATGAGTTTCCTAGGTGACTTCCTCTGTTTTTCCAAGCAAGAAAGTATTTCTATTAACCCTTTACCTACCTCCAGAAGGGACTACCATACAATCAGTCAATAAAGTAGTCCTTCTGCCAAATACATGTGAAGGTCCATTTCTCAGGAAAGATAAGTTTACATTTAAAGAGCATCTATTACAATAGAAACTAGATGCTTCAAGAGTCTATCACCAAATGGCATAAAAACTAATAATGCCATATCCTTTTTTTTTTTTTTTTTACCTCAAACTAAGCTACTTTAGTAGCTTTGAGTATTAATACAACCTTCTCTGTAGTATCTGAAAGGAATCTCAAAATTCTTCCTGATTTAATTTGAACACCCAAGTGAAGCTCTAATTCTTACCAGATTAAACTAGGTATTTGTTACCATTAGATTTTCATATTACTCCATGTCTACAGCTTTGTTTCCATGAGAGAGGGTACATTTTTCATATCTAGACTTCCATCTCCTGAACCTTTTAATAACAGTCGTGCTTATGCCTAAACCAAACCCAATCTATTCTTCCCTTCATAGAAAAAGAGCCTATTTTGGAGGCACAAATGGAACACATCATATTTATTTGTTGTATCTAATGATGACCAAACAGTATAAAATCAGAAGGAATCCTTGCTTTTTGAGGGTTTTACAGTGAGGAGATGAAGATAGGCCCTTAAAAAAAATTCTCTTTGAAGAGTTCCCATCCCTAGGCAAGCAGTTTAGAACACAATGTTGATGAGATTTTAATAGAAAACTTAGGCTGTATAATGTATCTTATATTCATTTATTAGTTAATAGACAGGAGTTTGGGTTTCATTTTTTTTTAGAAGGATTACATCTTTGTTAAACCAATAGGCTTTGATTTTTTAAATGTGGGACAAATGCAAGGCAGCTACTGAGAACACAATGTAGTATACTGGTTATCCAGGTTACCTTAACCTAATTCTACCGAGCAGAATATCCAGTACTCTAGTGGCTAGCAGGGACACCAAGGCAAGTTTATAATGTATCTAGCAAACACCAGTCATGCAGCGGCCTCTACAAGGCTCATGCCACCAGGCAGTAACAGATACACAAGCCAATAAGTAATTATCCACAGCATGCATTAGAAGTTTTAATAAAAGAACATCGAAGAGGAAACAACTAATGGTTTTATTCACTCTTTTAAAAATTCCAGAACCCTCTCCTGAGCTTTCATATTCTGAAATGGATTACTGAGGTCTCAATGTAACTCCTCTCCCCCAAAGTAGACGCATCTCTAACAATTAAAAAAATAAAACAAAACTTTTCCAGCACTCAAGTTGTTCAATATTTCTATTTATATACTTCCAAAAACATACACAGTTTAAGTATCTAATCTGATGTGTATTAAAAAGCATTATCTAAAAAAAGCACAGATGAGAATAATATATACAAATATACAGATAACATCATCATCATAGTCCACAAGATATCAATGGCATAACAGTTTTCCCCACTCCATTACACCTGGCATCCAATATTCTCTCCCACCTTTCTCTCCTGATGTGCTCAAGAGAAAACTATAAACAAGTTCCAAACTAGAAAACATAAGGCCATTTAGTGAAAAGAATTTAGAGTTACTATGGATCTAAAATTTCCTTTTACCTAAGCATTTATCTATAAATACATAAGCATAATTCATTTTATTAAGTGGATACAAACATGAAAACTGACCTTTATCACAGATCCAAAATCCTATAAAAATAAACTCCAAGTTAATTATTTCCTTATGCTGAAATTCTGTCGTCTTGAACAGCCTGTAATGAGTAGGCCTTAGAAATCTTGTTAAATGGCATTTGTAACAGTTTCAATGCTTTTCCTCCTAAAAATATAAAATTAAACTTCCTCTCCTTCATTATGATTTTTATTTAAGAAAATTTGTCCAAAATGGATCCTCAAAACTAGGGAGGCAAGGCAGGAAGGGAAAATGGTTATGGTCTCCAGGAAATACGTGAACATCAAGACAACCATCCAGCTGGCCAGGGACTCCAAGAACAATGCTGAAAGGGCGTTCAGCTTTCTATCATTCCGTAAGAATCTTTCTCTCTATATATTATGAAGCAGAAGAATGATAGCAGAGTTTTGGAGGGTTTGTATGTTCTTCAGTTCATATCAGGTGTTATAACAACGCAAACTGGTTTGTTTGGCTTTTAATCTTAATTATATTTTCTTAAAATTCTAACTCATACATCATAGTCTGGGGAAGACAAAAGATCTTTAAAATGCTAAAGTTGGGATCTAATAACTACAAGCTTTCATTTGCACGAAATAAATGTGTTTATAAACCTCTCAGCTATTTTCTATACTCATTTTAATCTACTAATCAACACTGGCATGAGTCTCTATTGTTATTCTATTGGATGAAATGACTTGAGTGACTTGTTTTTTAAAATAAAATTGGGAAAAGCAATCAAATTGAGGAGACACAAAGAACCAAGGTATCAAGGTAGGAGGGACAAAAGAAACCACAATTCGGTTTAGGAAAATCTAATTCTTAAACAATGGACACATGCTAGAAGCACAGGTATGCTGTTCTTAATGCAGGTACGTGTATCAAGGTATTTCCCAAGCACTGCTGCGCAACATTTGGAAATGAGACATGTGAGAATATGTGGTACCTACTGAAAATAGAAAATGCAGATTAGTGGTCCAGGGTAAATGCTGAATGATGAGATGATAAAGGTTTTATACATTAAACTATAGAATCTAGGTGCTTCTGGGGAAAGTCAACCTTCTTTAGGAGGCAGAATGGCCAGAGCTTGCACCAAAGCAGGAAGCATGCCAAGAGAGATGCAAAAATCTAAGGAAGTTCTGTCTGCACTTGTATTTATTTGGGAAAATCTTTTTATACAGAAAATAACTGGGTCAATGGGCAAAAGGAAACAGTCAATGCCAAGCTAGAAAATATGCCCACTAAAACCAGAGTAAAGGCACCACCAGTTCTTCTGAATACCTATACTTTCTCTCTTTCCATGGCAGTGACACTTCTTCCTTTGAGTTTAACTGAAGGATGCTTCTTATGTAACAAATACTGCAGTGAATAAATATTTAGCACTATAGTCAGGGAAAGCCTGATTTTCAAGAGTTTTTCTATCACATATTGATGCCAATTCACACCATAAAAGGACTCAAGCTCAGCTTTACAAGGTGGAAAAGTTCTGGAAATCTGTTTCACAACAACAAGAATATACTCAACATCACTGAATTGCATGCTGAAAAATGGTTAAGATTTTATGTGTTTACTACCATAAAAAATGTAAATGTAAAAAAAAGGGGAAGAGAGTTCAAGATCCTTGAAAACACTGCATTGATTTACTGAAAAGCCTGTTGTCAGAAAAATTAGCAGATACTTTAAACACAAACTAGTTCCACAAATAAGCATCTTTAAAAACTAACACATGGCTACAAATAGAAATTCTAGTTTATATGCTTGTCAAACAATGACATTGTGCTAAATTATGTGCCTACCAAAGGATTTGTATCAATTTCTACATTTAAGACAGATATCAATTTCAACGTACTAGGCTTGTTTCCTAAAATCAAAAAACTATAATGGGGGTTTAGAGAATGCTAACTATTCTCAGCTCCTTCCTTCAGTTCCATTCTTGGTGCTACAATGACAAAGCAGCAATTTTCCAAACTGCTATTGAGAAGCTCTGCACTCTCTACCCAAAAATTCCTTAAAGAATGACATGATTATTCCATGTTGTTCATGGTCTGTTTCATAAAGAATTTTGCCCAGGCTAGCCCAGAACAAGAAAATTTTACACCACCTATTTTAGGAATGTAAAAGTGTCAGTGACTCAATGAGCAAGGCATTCCTAGGTTCTTTACTTTTTTGCAACAGTCTAAAGCTTTGAAGAAAATACACCATTTTAATTTTATCTGTGTAAATTCTTTTAGGAAATTAATATTGACTAGCTCCTGAATAAGCATGAATCTATATGCAGTTACTAGATTTAGCATTTAAAGACTGGACCAGCCTTACTGACTTCACTTATCCTTTATAATCTTTTTTTTTTCCTTACCAAATGTCACCTCTCCATTTCCACTCTTGTCAAACAATTGGAAAGCCACTATGAACATAGAATCTGGAGCACATAAAACAGATTCAAATGCCAAGAACTCTTGATAGGAGATCAATCTGAAATAAAATATAAAATGTTACTGATTGGTAAAGAAAAGGAAAATATCAGGCATTTAACCTGCCTTTAATATATGCTATAGCTCAAGGTAACCAAATAATTGGAAAAGGGAAATTTCTCTTTATAGAGGTATTCCAGATAATAAAGAAAGAAGGAAGGAATGAAAGAATTAGAATACTACCCTTTTGTGAGTCCCGAATAAATTAATGGACCTGGGCAATAATCAATCACTCCTAAAATCACAAAAAGAGAAAGAACTAAACCAAAAATAATTAAATCAGAAGCTGATAAAGTCTCTAGATCATAGTTTCTCAACTGTGGCGCTCAACAGTACCATGTTAAGCTGGATAATTCTTTGTTGTGGGGGCCTCCCGGGCAATATCATGTTTAGTAGCGTCCCTGGCCTCTACCCACCAAGTTGCAAATTGCCATCCCACCATGTTAAGACCCACTGCTTTCCATGTAATCAATTTACAGAAAATACAAAGGACAAAGGACATGTTAAAACATCACCACAGAAACACAATCAGCATAAATGCAGACTGTAGGAAACTACAGGGTGAACATTCTGTACTTGAAAAAAAAAAAAAGCCTTTGAAAGAAGATATGGAGGAGAACCTCATTAAAGACCTAAAATGTATAGTAATTAATTACAAGATACAGATCTTATTTGGATTCTGGGGAATTTAAGCAAAGAAATTTTTTTTTAATTTATAAGAAAATTAGTAAATGGTAATAATGATATAACACAAATACTTGATGATATTAAGACATTGATACTAATGTTTTTGAGGAGGTTTGTTTGGTAATTTTTCTTATCTTTTTGAGATATACCCAGATATTTACAAACAAAAAATGTCATCTGGAATTTGCTTCAAAATAATCCAGGGGATGAAAGAATGGGAAGAGGTATAAATAAAACAAACTTAATAATTATTTTAATAATTACTAAAACTTGGTGATGAGGATATTGGGGAATTCATTACACTAGTTTGTTTTATATGTTTGAAATGTCAATAATACATTTTTTAGGGGCACCTGGGTGGCTCAGTCAGTTAAGCATCCTACTCTTGATCTCAGCTCACAGGTCCTGACCTCAGGGTCATGAGGGCAAGCCCTGTGTTAGGCTCCACGCTAGACATGGAGCCTACTTAAAAAAATTTTTTCAAAGAAAATACATTTTTTAAAGGAAAATTCAAAACAAAAGGGGAGAAAACTAAAACATATTGAGTCCTAGAATACTCAGGGTTGTGAAATTAGCCAGTGGTCAAAATTATACTAAAATTGTCTTCAATGATCTTTTTTTTGGCAGGGGGAGCATGAGTAGGGGTCAGAGGTGCACAGAGAATCTCAAGTAGGCTCCACCCCCAGCACAGAGCCCAACTTGGGGCACAATCTCACAACCCTGAGATTATGACCTAAGCCAAAATCAGGAGCCAGACACTTAACCAACTGAACTACCCAGGCACCCCACCTTCAATGATCTTACAGACTGGCATATGCTAGTTTAGAGTCATCTTCCATAGCAAGCTTGCTGCAAAGATCCCACACCCTGTTGCTGCTATTGGTAAGTGACTAGTATCCAAGTAACAGCATTATAAAAATCTGTTTTTAGGGGCGCCTGGGTGGCTCAGATGGTTAAGCGTCTGCCTTCGGCTCAGGTCATGACGCCAGGGTCCTGGGATGGAGTCCCGCATCGGGCTCCCTGCTAGGCGGGGAGCCTGCTTTCTCTGCCTCTCTCTCTCTCTCTCTCTCTCTCTCTCATGAATAAATAAACATTAAATGGTCATTGTCCTTGAAATAAAATTTTAAAAAATCTGTTTTTATAAATATATAAATACATATACCAATTTAATTACTTATTTATATTAGTAATGGTGCTGCCTTTTATTCTCAAATGGCCTGGTTTAGACAACACATTTACAGTCACCCTATAGAAAGGAACAGACCTAATCTTTAACATGGCTCCAAGTCCCTTGGGATCTGATCTCTGCACACCTCCCCCTTGTTCTTCTGCACTCCAACCCATTCATTCTTAAATCCATGCTCTTTCCACTCAGGACCATTTCATTCTCCTTGGATTCATCCCACCATCTCCAAACCTTTGCCCATTTAATTTATACCCATCTTTACATAGCTCAGCTCAAGTATCATTTCCTCAAGAGAACCATCTCAGAATCCCCAGATGACTTTACATACCCTTCACACCCCTACAGCAACACACTGGACATTTTTAGTGCCCCTTGCAAAATTTGTATTAAAGTAATTATGTAATTCACTGTTTAAAGTCTAATTCCCGGGACGCCTCGGTGGCTCAGTTGGTTAAGCGTCTGCCTTCGGCTCAGGTCATGATCCCGGGGTCCTGGGATCGAGTCCCGCCATCGGGCTTCTTGCTCAGCAGGGAGCCTGCTTCTCCCTCTGCCTGGTCTGCTGGCTGCCCCCCCCCCCAGCTTGTGCGCACTCTCTCTCTCTGACAAATAAGTAAATAAATAAAATCATTTTCAAAAATAAAAATAAAATAAAAAATAAAGTCTAATTCCCTGCAAGAAGGTAGGCTTGTCACAGAGCACAGGTTTGATTCAGGATAGGAATTTGTAAATATTCTTGAATAAACTCAATTTAGAATACAAGGCTTTTTAGAGAGCCATATTTCTCAACAAAGTATTAGGAATGACTACATTTTACATTTCATTTTATGCCCCCACTCATCAAGGACATATTTTACATTCAAAGTTTCATTTTCTATTAGATAAAATACTTTGAAATATGTTTAAGTTACACAAGTTACATCATATCCAAAGCAATGGTGTATTCTATTGCCTTTTCCCTTTATTGAGGAAAAGGCCTTTGCGGTGATATTATTCAGGACACTAAAGACTATGCCTTCACTGCACCCCTGCTGAAGAATCTTTGGTGAAATTAGGAGCTTGATTGACTAACAAATCCTGGGAAGAATAATAATCAAACTTTATCAGGTCACAAGTCATAATACACTTCATGCATTGGTGTACTACTAAAAACTATAATAAAACTCAAAAGTGTGGTTATCATTACACAAATTCTAGAGTAGTAAAAACAAATGAAGTTATAACATATCAGGTATCATCATCCACACACCCTGAAAAAGCAATGAGTATTATGTGGTTTTAATAAGAATATATAACACAAATAAAATAATGATATAGGGGAGGACTTAAAGAAGGCCTTCATTTTCTACAGTATGTATTTCTGAAATGTTTGAAATTTTTATTATTTAGCAGTATTTCTTTTGATTATAAGAGTAATTTAAAAAATAAAAAGTAACTAGGCTGATGATGGATTAAAAAACACAATCCATAACACTTTGGCTTTTCCAAAACAGCCTCAGGAATCTAACATCAAAAATACAAACACCCTGAAATACAGAATATGTAGCCTTCAAACACCTTTCATACTCAGTAGCAAAACTTTCTGTATTTATGAGAAGAGGTAAAAGACTTTTTCCTTAACTAGCAAAGGTTATAAACAGTTGGCTGGCAGACGGAATTTGGCCCCCACGTTTTCTTTGGCAGGCAAAGTATAATTTTTTTAGTTACATTAGTTGTCAACATTAGGAAATCATAATAAGTATTTCACACAAATATCCAGTTTTCTGGTTTCCCTTGTTAAACTGCAAGCGTGGGCAACAGGTTTCTCATCCCATGTAGCACCAGCCCCCTGGAGCCAAAGCAGAAGCCGCCTCTTCACAGAGACCAGGGCCCATCAGTTATCTACACCCACCCTCATGTAGGTTTCCAACTAAGTAGACCTTTGTCTAAAATATAAAGTCTGTGGACTTGAAATATCTACATTTCTTGGGGTGCCTGGGTGGCTCAGTCAGTTAAGCCTCAGACTCTTGGTTTCAGCTCAAGCCATGAAGTCAAGCCCCAAGTCTGGTTCCACACCCATTCTGCTTGGGATTCTTTCCTCTTCCCTCTCTCTCCCCCTCTGCTCCTCCCCCTTGCTCACGTGCGCTCTCTCAAATAAATGTTTTTTCAAAAATAAATAAATATATATATACACATTTCTCTATCAGTATATTCAAAAAGGCAAATCCAAAAGTCAAGTGATATGCTCAAAGAAATTCAGCAAGTCAGTGGAAGATTCTCAATTCCTGCCTTCAATTCAGTCTATGTATTCCTTCCCCCTCCCCAAATTTAAAATTATAGATGAAAAATAGAAAGGGTGCCTGGTGTTTGTACTAAGTAGACATTATAAGAAGGTATTGGGGGGATACACAGCCAATCCACAATACTCACAGTTACCTTTGTTACACAGAGCAATTTATTTGAAGAAAGGTCAATTAAGAAATACAAAATCAGGGGCGCCTGGGTGGTGCAGTCAGGTAAGCCTCTGACTCAGGTCCTGATCTTGGCTCAGGTCCTGATCTCAGCGTGGTGAGATCCCCCACCAGCACGACCCCCCCGACCACCCTCCGGGCACAGAGTCTGCTTGAGACTCTCTTCCTTCTGCCTCTGCCCTTCCCCACCACGCTTGTGCACGCTCCCTCTCTCAAATAAATAAATCTTTAAAAAAAAAAAAAGAAACACAAAAGCAACAGCAACTTAAAAATAAGCCACTTCATATTATTCAGCCTTAAAAAGGAATACAATTCTGATACATGCTGTAACATGGATTAATCTTGAAAACAACAGACTAAGTGAAATAAACCAAACACAAAAGGACAAATATTACATTATTCAATTTATATGAAATACCTAGCATAGTAAAATGCATTAGAAACAGAAACTAGAATAGAGGTTACTAGGGGCTGGGTACTGAGGCAAAACAGGGACTCATTGTTTAAAAGGTACAGAGTTTCAGTATGAGAAGATGAAAACAATGGAGGCGATGGATGGTGGTGATGGTAGTACAACAAAATGAACATACTTAATGCCATTGAACTGTACACTTAAAAATAGTTGAAATGGTAAATTTTATTATATATATTTTAACACAATAAAAAAGTCACCTGAAATTACCCAGGGATATGCATTTATCAAAACTCCACAAATGTACCTTTAAGTTTTATATTTGTCACTGTGTATAAATTTTACATCTAAAGAAAACACTCAAAACAAATACTGAAATCCAGTTAATAATATGCATGCTGAAATATTTAAGGAGTATCAATATTTAGAATTTACTGTGAAATGTGTGAAAAAATAAGATGGATGGAAAAATAGAGGGATAGATATATGAAAAAGGAAGCATAGAAAAATGTTAATGGTAGACTATGGTAAGTATATAAGTGAATTTTCATTACAAAATACTGGGAAGAAGTAGGGAGTGGGGGGCATGGACAACGTCTCTCTGATATGCCCCTTATCTATTTTTAGCCCACAGCCATTTTATACCACATGATAATGTAACTATACTTTGCACAAAGCAAGGAAAGCCTGTTTATCTGCGAACATAAAGCAAACATGTTCCAGAATAATTTTTAAGGCTCTTTTCCCCACATCCTGCAATGAATTCCCTATTGTTGGAAGGTCCTGACCAAGACTTAAGCAGAACAAATGCAAACCACAAGCCACTAACTCTGGGGTGAAGAAACCATTGCTTAGTTCATACTTTAATAAATGGTTTGTTTTCTTTTAATGAGGATGAGGTGGCACCTTCAATTTTTACCATACCTCCTGCTTGACTTTTTACAAAGAACATATATTCATTTTATAACTCTGAAATAATGTATTTTATGAATTGCATGTTTTAAATTTTTCTACAAAGTTCCTTTTAAATTTACCAAGTGGAAACTAATAAAATTTCATAATATTAATATGTTAATTTTGCAATTTTTAGAACAACCGAGATTTCTGTATAAAAGATTTTTCTATATGCATGAAGAATACTTTCCTTTTGGGGCACCAGGTGGTACAGTCAGCTAAGCATCCGACTCGTTTTGGCTCAGGTCATGATCTCAGGTGCTGACACAGAGCCCGGCATCTGGCTCCATACTCAGTGGGGAGTCTGCTTGGCTTTCTCTCTCCCTCTCCCTCTGTTCCTCATCGCCACCACCCTCCCGGCCGCCTGGTTCTCTCTCTCTCTCTCTGTCTCTAAAATCAATCTTTTAAGAAATATATTTTTATATGTATGTAGAACATTAAAGGAAAACAGTTGTGAAAAACTGGGAGAAAATAAGTTTTACACATTATAGAATAGAGCCTCCAGATGAAATTCTGACTAGAGCTAAATATAAAAACTACAATTCTAGAAGTTAGTTTCAAACAAGCAACTGTCTAAACATTTAAGATCAGATCGCACAATAACAGTTCCCCAAATCTGCATTTAATGCATAATATCATTTTGCTTTTCATTATATAACCACATCTTCAAAGTTTAAGCCACAATCTCACAAATACTTGGCTAATGGCCTTTAGTTTTAGACAATCCATCATGCTATTTATACCATAAAATGTTGCTTCTACGTGGCTTTGCACAGCAAACACCTATATCAAAACACTCCTGCTTATTTTACTATCTATTGGAGGAAAGGGAATGGGGAAGAAGAAAAGGGGCAGTTTACATGCTAAGAAAACATGGAGCAGGGGGTGGGGGAGTCCAGAACACAAAAAGGTACGGTATTCACTACTCCTAAACCTGCTTTTCCCACATGCTTATTAACTAAATCACTTAGGCCTGCCTATACTAGTTCTATTAATTGAGATTGGGTCTTGGGCAATTATAAACAATATTATGTGATGCTATTTCAAATTATCTGTACCTATAAGATTCTCATCGAAAAACTACAATAGAGGAGTGCCTGTGTGGCTCAGTTGGTAAGTATCTGCCTTTGGCTCAGGTCATGATCCCTGAGTCCCAGGATGGAGCCCTGCATTGGGTTCCTTGCTCAGCAGGGAGTTTGCTTCTCCTTCTGCCCCTCATCCCACTCATGCTCTCTCTCAAATAAATAAATAAAATCTTAAGAAAAAAAAACTACAGTAAAACCAATGAATATCTCTCAGGGCTATAAAAAAAATGTACCAACTGCACTATTCTATTCTTTCATCACTGCTCTGGATAAAGGAGTGGGTAAAGGTGTGGTGGTGGGGAGAACATTTTTAAAAAAATGATTATAAGAAGAAAAATGGACTGAAAAGAGAATTTGATGTTATTGGGCAAATCAATCAACCTCTCTAGGTCTCATTTTCCTTAAATGTTAAATGAGCAAGGGTTGACTACTTGGAATAAATTAAACAGTTTGATTCTCTTGAATTACAAGTATTAAAGAAATGTTAACAAGAATACTTAACCTTTTTTGAATTCATAAGCCCCCCTCCTGAAAACCTGGAATTTCTCCCCAGAAAAATGCAGTTACAAATTCTCTCTTTTATTTCAGCAAGTTCAGGAACCCCTGAAGACAAGTCATAAATAGGAGGTTAAGAATTGCTGTGTTTCAGGGTGCCTGGGTGGCTCAGTTGGGTAAGTGTCCCAACTCTTGATTCTGGCTCAGGTCATGATCTTAGGGTTGTGAGACCAAGCCCCGCATTGGGCTCCATACTGGGTGTGGAGCCTGCTTAAGATTCTCTTTCTCCCTCTCCCTCTGCTCCTATCCCCCCTTAAAAAAAAAAAGAATTGCTGTGCTTCTAGAAAATAATACCTTCCTCTGCTTTTAGAAACCTATATGTTTCATAAACTCATTTAATTTTTCTGAACTCTTTGAATCAGATTTCCTATCTAATCCCAATCTGACTCATTCCAAAGAGAGGAAAAAAGTAAGCTTAAAAGGTTCTTAAAATCTAAAATAGAAAAGATTTACCATTGAGGAGGAGGGGGAAAACCTTTTACAAAGAGAAACAGATTTATTTTAAGTGAACATTATCAACATTATTAGATACTTCACTAGCCAAAACCCATCTTTGATCTACTCTGGCAACTTAAACCCTTGATTCCACTCAACCACATTAACAATGCACCTGAGTCTGGGAGAACCACATGAAGCTTCAAAAAAAATACACTTACTGAGATGGACCAGAGCAAATGGTCACAAAAGAAGCATCTGAAAAGATATGAGTACTCTGAAAGCAGGTCTCAGGCCAAATTAATGACAATAAATGCTCTCAGAGTTTCTAAAAGATCTAAATGTATGTTACCTTTAAAATTTTTGAAGAATGAATTCTGATTAAAAATAATTGATTTTCATATGTATTACTGCCTAATCACTACTGAGAAATCCAATGACTGAATAGTCCATAGTAACTTATCAGCTGATTTGATTAAATTTTAGAACTTTATTTATTTATTTAAGTAAGCTCTACACCCAATGTGGGGCTTGAACTCACAACTCTGAAATCAAGAGTCTAATGCTCTACCAACTGAGCCAGCCAGGAGCCCCTCATTTGACTTTTTTAGAGACCAGTCACAAAATGTATACAAGTTCCCCAATATCTACTATTGATAAATTATATAAAATATTTATCTAAGATACAAAATACTCATAGATTTTCATGCACTGTACTAGATTCTGTGGGAAAATACAATACTAACACTGGACTCAAACAACTTAGATACCAACATTTCTAGTTTAACTACTACAGTAGTTTCCTAAATGGATTTCACTGCATTCAAGTCTTGCCCTATTCCCACCTACCATTTTTCTAAAATCTGATCATATCTTTGGTAATAGAAATAACTTTTAACAACTCCTCATTGCCTAGTTTTTCACACAACTACCTCTATAAGTAGGAGAAAGAACCTGGGCCTTTGAAGGCCTGAGGATGTAGCTTGGAACTCACAAAGCACAACAAAGTTCTCCTTATAATTCACAAAAATAATTCATTTGCTCCATAATACAATCATATTTGATTTTAATAAAAAAATGGTGTGCTTTTTCCCCTGAGTAAACTGACACTCTAGTAAGATGCATCTTGCTATTTGTGTCTGCACACACCCACACACTGCCAGGCTAAAAATACTTCCAAGACTAAGTCACGAGCCTTCAGGATACAGTCAAAACTTAGCACACAAGGTCCCCAGCTCCACTCCAACCACAGCTCCAGGAGCAACAAAGCAACACCACAGCCACGCCAAGGTACCCCTAACACAACTTCCCCAATGTCACTCCCCAAAACACACACATGCAGGCACACACACGCACACTCCCCTTGATGTTTCATACCACTGCTATTCCCTTTCCTAGAATTCTCCTCCCTCCTCTCCAACCACCAGCAATCTCCTGTTCATCTTGCCAGATTTCACTCAAGTATCGCCTCTTCTACAATGCTGTCTAGATCACCTAAAACAGAGTTAACCATGCTTTCTTGGGTGTCCTTTGTATCTTTTACATACTTTTATTATAGCACCTTATTCCCAAAGTATTATTTTCTTTGTTTACTCCTCCTCTTTCTCACTAGGCCATGAATTTCTTCTTAAGGCCAAGAACCCCATTTTACTTATGCTTGTATTACTAAGGCCCAACAGTGCCTGGCTAATGGTGGTTGTTCAATAAATGTTTGTCAAATAAATGAGGAGACAAATAAATGAATGAATACCACTCTCTAAGTTCTTCCCTGATTTATTTTTCTTCATAGCACTTATAACCTAACATGCTATAGTTTCTTTTAAATTTGTATATTGCTTTTACATTTATTAGTTTATTCACTCATGCAATTCTAGCCTTTAGAACATTGCCTAAAACATAAAAGGTATTCAATATTTGTTGTATGAGTGAAAGAAATACACTGTTATCTGAAAACCATTCGTTCAGATTATTCAATATAAAATATGATTTTATACGTGTAGTTTTCTTCCTGCCCCCCAAAAAAGCAAGCAAGAAAGAAATGCTAATTATGCCAAATCCTTGATAATGGCAGGAAGTAACACTTTTTATAAACTTCTAAGAAAAGATATGGTTTATTAATATTAAAATTCCAGATGGTTATAGGTAAACTTAGAGTTTACTATTTTCTAGTAAGGTATTGAGGAACATTCATTTTCAAAAAACGTATAAAGGTTCTTACCCATCCTTGGTTTGATCAGCTACTCCTGCCAAGAGCTGCACAATCTTCGGATTGCTATTTGGATCATTATACAGTCCAAGATAGTGCTGGACAAAGTCTTCTGGGGTCATGTAATGTTCTCCATCAACCTCAGTACTGGCATACTAAAAAATAAATAATGTATACTTAAAAATTAAAATTATTCAACATCTTGTAACCAAAAAATGTTTGTGAAAAGGTAAATTAAAGGCAAGTATCAAAATCATAATAAAGATAATAAACGCAGGACTTTTCTCTGGATAGTAAAAAATACTCATAGCCTGATTTAATATACTGATACATGCTACAACATGGACAAACCTTGAAAACATTGTAAGTTAGAGAAGCCAAATACCAAAGGCCACAGATTGTATGACCCCTTTTACATGAAATGTCCACAAGGCAAATCCACAGTGATAGAAAGCAGAGGCATAGTTGCCAGGAACCGGGAGGAAGGAGAAATGAGAGTAACTGCTTAAACATATATGGGATTTCTCTTGGGGGGCAATGAAAATGTCCTGGAATTAGACTGTGGCAATGGCCATACAATATTGTAAATATACTAAATGACATTGCACTGTAAACTTTATTTTTTTTAAAGATTTTTTTTTAAGATTTTATTTATTTGACAGAGAGAGAGAGAGAGAGAGCACGAGGACAAGCAGGGGGAGCAGCAGGCAGACAGAGAGGGAGAAGCAGATTCCCTGCTGAGCAGGGAGCCCGATGCGGGACTCAATCCCAGGACCCTTAGATCATGACCTGAGCCGAAGGCAGACACTTAACGACTGAGCCACCCAGGCGCCCCTGCACCGTAAACTTTAAAATGGTTAAAATGGTGAATTTTGTTATGTGACTTTTATCTCAATGAAACATATAATATGTAAGAGAATAAATACAAGACAGATGAAGACAGGTGAAAGGGCAGCCGAGGTGACCAAGACCTGAGAGTGAGAAGATGACACCTGTAAACTCCCAGAGGCTTTCCACCTCCAATAGTGGGGAGCTGGGCGGAGAGGGGAGGGAAGCGGTGCAGGACAGACTACCAAACCTTAGAAAGTGAAATGAACGAGAAAAACATGACCTTCCATCACAGGTATTTGTTCTATGTTCCAGTAGCTGGAAAAAAGAAGCAAATATATTCTGCTTTTATGTGATTAATTTTCACAAAGAAAATAATAATACCTGCCTATCAAATAAATACCTCATTATTTTAAGGGTTTTATGTACTATGGCATTATGAAACATGAACAACCAAAGCTCTTCTCTTTGAGTTGCAGCTGATCAATTTAGCTGCTTCAGTCAAATATCAAAGTAGTAACATCAGAAATTTTCCCAGAATTGAAGAATATAAGAGATCACTAAATGCCAAGCACAATATATTAAAACAAATTAAAAAAAAAACCCACATCAGAACCTGGCCCATCATCATAAAATTATAGAACATCAGAATAAAGAGAAAATCCTAAAAGTTTTCAGAGAGAAAATAAAAGGTCACCTATAAAGAATTATGCATCACAAGCATCAATGCTTCCTCAACAGAAACACTGAAAGCTTGAAAACAATGCAGTAAGACCTTGAAAATTCTAAGATGAGTTCCAGCCCAAATTTCTAAACTGAGCCAAACTTTCAATCAATTGTAAGAGTAGGTTAAAAGTACTTTGAGGGGTGACTGGATGGCTTACTCAATTGGGCATCCGACTCTTGGTTTCAGCTCAGGTCATGGTCTCAGGGTCATGGGATCAAGTCCTGTGGCCAGCGCAGAGGCTGCTTCTCTCCCTCTCCTTCTGTACCTCCCCCTGCTCATGCATGCTCACTCTCTCTCTAAAATGGATAAATCTTTTAAAAAATAAATAAAATAAAAGTACTTTAGATATCCATGTTCTCAATACTTTTTCTCTCATCATGTGCCTTCTCAGGAAGTTATAGGAAGATTTACTCCATCAAAAAGAGGGCATGAACCAAGTCAGAGGAAGATGTGGGATCCAGGAATCAGATGATCGAACCCAGGAAAGTGGCCAAGAGAAATCCCAGGACAACAACTGTGCTGTAGGCCTCTAGAGTTCATAGTCCTGGCAGGGAGCAGACAAAGGGCTCCAAGAAGGAAAGCCACTGGGAAAAATGGAATGTTAAATTATCCAAGGCATTTGGCTATATGAAAAATAACACTGGAAGGAGTATGAATCTTTGCTCAAATGTCACCTTCTCAATGAGATCTACTCTTATCATCCTATTTAGTATTACCCATGCAACCCATGCCTGCACCTATATTCCCAACCCCCCATACGTTGCTCTTTTTTCCCTATTGGCACCTATCACTTTCTAACACACTACATATTTTACTTCTTTATTATGTTTATTGTCTATCTCCCAAAAAAGGAAGGAATCTTTGTCTAGTCTGTTCACTGTTGTATCCCAAGCACCAAGAATAATGGCACACAATAGGCAGTCAGTAAATATTTGTTAAATTAATGAATTGGTATTAGGTATACAAATTGCTAAGTAAATGGAAAGTTAGAAGGAATACCTTATGAAAAGGTATTCTTGTTGTACAAAAACAGGAAATATAATACATGACTTGGCTCAAAATAAACAGTATTTATAGTCATACTAATATAGATACAAATATTAATTTAATAACAATGATAAACATACTGAGAGGAAGGGAGGGAGAAGGAAGGAGGAAGAAGTATAAGGAAGTCCTCAACTACTATCATAGGAAGTCAATAATGTCTAGAAATAGCAGTATAGAAATATGAAGGGAAATACCACAATAAATAGCTAAGAGTTAGAAGTGGTTGCTTCTGGGAAACAAGACAGAGATAGAAAGGATCAAAGCAAAGGACTATTGGTTTGCTTTTTGGTTAAGCATTTCAAATATTCTCATTTGTGAATCTGACTAAACCAAGCAACCAGCTCTTTCAACAAGGAAAGAATTAAATATGTTTCTTTTATCATATTCTAAAACATACCACAGAGGCTATCACAGCCAATGCTTTATTAGCCTGCACAAGAAGTAGCCCAAGGTAGACACGTTTTTACTAGCTTGTACTACCAAAAACATTAACAAATATCACCTCAAAATAAAGTCATGTTCTCTCTACATGCTATAAATGTCATTCCCGAAATGGTCCTAAGTTTAAGTCCTGGCCCTACCACGAACTCACTGAGTCCTTCAACAACTCCATTTTCCTCCCAAGCTTCTAGATATATCACACATCTATAAAATGAAGACCAAATAATCTTTGACATTTCAAAACAATAGGTATGCGAATATAGGATAAAGAAAAAATAAACTGTATAGTATTAATACTAATAGTGAGTGGATTCTACCAATTCTTGTCAACTACTTCTTTTGCTCTTTGTTCTTCAGTGTTCTTCAAAATCTGACATGTTTTACCAAAATCAGAAAAC
The DNA here is from genome assembly GCF_003265705.2 of Callorhinus ursinus. NCBI lineage: Eukaryota > Metazoa > Chordata > Mammalia > Carnivora > Otariidae > Callorhinus > Callorhinus ursinus. Next base: position 58,441,218 of record NW_027397064.1, on the reverse strand, counting down.
AACAGAGTTAAGAATAGGCAGGAGTGGGGAAAGGCACAATGTCAGGAAGACTACTGCAATTGAAAAGAGGAATCAACACAAGAAGGTCTAAAAATAGAATAATAAAGACACTGACAAGTCAACAACTCACTAGAACATGAGTGCCAAACAACTGTATGGGAAATACTATGGGATTCAAAAAAGAGTGGTTCATTCTAAGAACAGGTGGAATGAGGCTGCAGTAGGAAGGAGAAAGTAACGTTCAGAATAGGCCTTGAAAATAAAATTCAATTTTAACTGCAAACAGACAGGGTCTTTCAGACTAAAAAAGAAAAAAGAAAATGTGAACACATATAGAAATTTTAAAATACTTTTTTTCCTTTTTGGGGGGGAGAGAGTTAGTTGAAAAGGAAATGGTAATGAAGAGAGGATATATACAAAGATAGCATGCAGAAGGTGAGACCACAAAGGCAGTTTGAAACCAGATGATAGAAGACTTTGAAGGCTAAGCTGAATAGTCTGAACTCCATTCTGTGCACCTTGGGATGCCACTAAAAATTTTAGAGGAGGACAAAGATGTGATTTAACCTGTGCTCTCTCTGGTGGCAAGGGAAAAGATGGTTTGGAGAGGTCAGAAACTGACTGGGGGCAGGGAGACCAAGTGTCCCCTACTGAAGATCCAGATGAAAGAGGATGAGGCCTGAACCAAGGGGGTGGGAGTGCAAATAAGAAAACAATGGGTATTTTCACCCCTTGCTAATGGCTTTTTTAAAAAATGATTTTCATAATGTTACAGTTACACCATTCAAAATTCAAAAGGTACAAAAGGGTATACAGTGAAAAGTCTTTCTAACACCTCTATCCCCAGTCACTCAATACCTCACTTCAGAGGCAATCAATTTCTTGTATATCCTTCCAGATGTTTTACGCATAAATGATTATACACATGTAAGATATACGCATACACATGATAATGTATATACATGCAAATATGCATGAACATTCTTACCCGTTTCTTTTTACACAAATGGTAACATAAATATAGATACTGTTCTGTACATCTTGCTTTTTTCCAATTCAGTCATTTAAAAAAGCAACTTATATTAAAAAAGCAACTCAGCAATATATATACATATACATCATATATAAAGAACTATATGAATGCTCACGTCCTTTGACAAGGAATCCTGGGTCTGACTCCTATGAAAATTTAAAAGAAGGAAGAACTAAACACAAGGTGCAAAATAAAAAAAATACTAGAGATGGGTTATGGAGATCTTTGTTCTCTCTCCAATGGTTTGAGAGCTGCTTGCTTTCCTTAATCAGATGTCAGTTTTCAAATAAGAGAATATGAAAACATTTCAGAGTTAGTATTAACAAAGTGTGACAACGAAGTCTCCATTTCTTTTTGCCACATAGGTGCCTCACATCTAACACTAATACCTGAATTTGACTGCCGGGATTACTACCACTACACACAGCGCGCGCGCACGCACACACACACAAAATTATACTGTACTTACAGAATCACCAGGATTTCACAACATTCTTGACTTTATCAGGAAATAAAGCAGCCTTAGCACAAACCAAGGACACAGCAGCCAACAAGGAAAACAAATGCTTTTGTTGACAAGTACTGGAACAGGCTTTGCCAGTATCTGGGGTTATAAATGATGCCAGAGAATCACTTACCCTGAGGTATTTTGCTAGTGTTTTCCCCAACTCTCCTAGTCTATTTTAACTTGATTTGAACTGAAAGATAAAGTGTATAGCTCAGAGGGAAAAAAAACAACTCTTCTCATCCATAAGGAGTTAGTACTTGACTTTTGCAGGAGACAGTTAACTAATTAACTCATTAAATTAGAGACAATTACTTGGCAATGTCAGTGAGTCTGTTTGCCTGAACAGACAGAACAGAAGAGGGAGTATAGAACTGAAACTAGAATCCACCCACAGTCAGTCAAGATGCTAAAACATTTTAGATATTATGTTAACAAAGAAAAGCAGGGACCTTAAAAACACATGATATATTTAAACCAAAAATATATTTTTAAATACTTTTAAAATAAGAATGACCCATTTATTTTAAACAGCTTCATTACTTTCAATGTTTATTTTAATTGACTGGATAATAATGTTTTAAACAAAGTAAACATGGTCTTGAGTAACACAAAAGGCTAGAAATCAGAAAAGATTAAGTAGCCATTTTGAGACCTCTTCCTGCTAACCAAAATGACTCACATATTTATACTAAAAACAATAAAAAGCAATGTAAAACAAAGTTTTGGGTCTCCCATGCTAACAGTTATGTTAAAAATTTTATCTATCAACTAACTTATTCATTTCATATATCATTTCCATTTTGTTCCTGTCATTTCAAAGAGTGAACCAAAATTACTTTAAATGAAATTGACCAAATATTATATCCATACTCCAAATAACTTTAGAGTTAATCATTTGCCATTTCAAAGATGTCTCTTAAGCAGTTGTAAATCCCTCTTGGGCAGGAAGTCAAGGACACATGAAAGACATTGACAAGAAGTAGCTGACAGTATCCAAACAAAAATAAGTGACTTATTTTCTTGATTAAACTTTTTCCAAATCCAATTCAAGTTTTAGAATGTAAAAGTGCACATAGATTTGACATTTCCAGAAATATTTAAATTTACATTGAGTATAGTTCACATGTGCTTGAAAAAGTCTTTACATTCTGAAGATTGAGAAATAAAATGGATCTTAATGAAAGATTAGAATCTTTATTGCTGATGAAAGATGGTAGGGTTTCACATATAGACATATGTACTTACACTATTGTACTTATACTGAACTACCTCTAGCTCCAAATGAGATGTTATCTAGAAATGTTTTGCCTACCAAGCCAATAGATCAACATATCAAGGTCTCACTTGACTGAAGTTAGACAGTAATAACTAACTCCTTTAACTATTTACCAAATTTTAACCTATATCACAGGTTACTATAAAGCAGACTTTACAAAGAATTTTCACACAATCCTAAATTTCTATTGAGTAAGGAGGAAAAGAAGGTTAATATAAAATTCAATGACACAAATGAGTAAAAAACCCAAATAGTCTAAACAATACAAATTACCTGTTAAAATGGTTTAAGTTCAAAGACAAATAGATCCTTTGATATTTTATATGTCTAAAAGACTTTCCAGAGATTATAAAGAAAAATTCTGATCTGCTGTAACTATAAAGCTGGTTACTTTTTAAAAAGTGTAGCTGTATCAAGGATTTTCTTTTTAGGTATGCACACCAAAACAAAGGTAATATATTTAGAAGCACTACTTAAAATCTGCTAATTTCAAATCTTCTGGTCATTTTGCATTTACTTAAAAAAATTTTATCAAGTACCGATTGTGTGGTAGACACTATGCCTGGTACTAGGGATGCAAAGATCACAAAAACATAATTCCTACCCTCACATAGCTCAGAGACGGTAGCATGATGGACACCGAAACCAGGGTCAGAAAACGAGTTCTAATCTCCTGTGTGATTTCTTGAGTGAAACATAGCTTCTTTGAGCCTCTTCTCTAATAAAACAATACAGAAAGATAGCTGTCTTGATGTAAGGGAAAAAATGAGATCTTGAACACCAAAGTACTTGGAAATTGTAAAACTAATGCATATTGAAATACTGTAGTTCTTCTAAAATGCTTAGAAACACAGAAAAGCATAGGGTCCCAATTTCCCTCCTTTGATTATTTAATTATTCTGCTTTTGCCCAAGCATGAAGGAGTTATTGTTCTAACTCTTCATCTTCCTCCAAACCAAGGTTTCCTTGGGGATGGCTTCCACTATTCTTGGGTTTACCACATCGGTCCTAACTGGTCTAGCCAGCCTCATCTCTGCTTATCCAACACGTGGCTGTAATATGAGTTAAAACACACTGTTGCTCCATGACTTTGTTCCAACTGAGATGAACTGACATTTTTTAGATCTCAATATCCTTTTAATTTCAGCAACTCTCAAATGACAATGTCACAAAGTTTGGTAATTACAGATATCACATAAAGTATTTCCCATGTATAAAAATGAATACATGAACAATGGAAGAGCTGAGCATACAAAGTTAATCCTCTTGCTGTCCTTCACTTTTACTGTTCTTCCTCCTAACGGAAGCCAAATTTAGTCAGGAATATATGCCCTTTCATTACATGAGCACTCTCCATGAGGAGCAAACTGCAATGGGTCTGACACACAAACCCTGTTACAACAGTACAATGTGGAATTCATCTATCATAAGTAATATTTTAGTAAGAAAAAATACTTTTAACACATACAGCCAATTTTTTAAAAGATTTTAATTAGTGATGCAAAATTTTTTTGATATTTACTAAAATCAACTACACATGCATTAGGAAAAAGTAATTTTATCCATCTAATTTTATTTATTTATTTTTTAAGATTTTATTTATTTATCTGCCAGAGAGAAAGAGAGAGAGAGAGAGAGAGAGAGAACAAGCAGGGGGAGTGGTAGGCAGAGGGAGAAGCAGGCTCCCCGCTGAGCAAGGAGCCCGGATGCACAACTCAATCCCAGGACCCGAGGATCATGACCCAAGCCAAAGGCAGAGACTTAACTGATTGAACCACCCAGGTGTCCCATCCATCTAATTTTAACTAGCACATTCTGTTGCATATTTCACAAACACTAGAATCAAACCTTCTATTTGATTTTACAAAAAAAGTTCTCCAAAAGTCTGCTTTCTAACTCGTTTCCATGAAATATTATGTGCTTATTTTTCTTTTTGCTTCAGTATATGTATTTTTACTGTCCATTATATCAAGTCCTACTGTCGGCTACTAAACAATGCAAGTCCTAACAGAGCATGGAGGTACAAGACCCTTGTTAATCACTGAAATCAACCAAAACTTCCATAATAAACGAGGTCTACCAAAACAATTTTCCCCTCAAAATGGCCAAAAACCTTGGAAATAAAATAATGACCCCAGAGAACTCAATAACTCAAACTAGAATGCTTCTCAGGACAGATTAAGTTGTATAATTAATTTGCATTGTTCTTAAAATAATACTTCAATCTCTTGGTCTAAGTAACCATGGGAACATACAAGGAGCATATGTATTTGTAAGCCGGGGCAAATCACGTCTTTGACAATCAAGGTGCAGCTCCTAGGGGGACAGAATGCTTTAATGTTGGTAAGCCTTGATTAAATACCAAAATTTTTGCCACAGAGATAGAAGGACCTTTATCCTGGTAGGGAGTGGAAAATATTAAAAGATTTAAGAGACAAATCAACCAAATGTAATGTATGAACATGGCTTGGATTCTGATTTTAATAAAGCAACTTTAAAAAATGAAACAATCCGGGAAATTTCAACACTGAATGTAAATCCACATTAGTAAGGAATATTTTTACCTGTAATAATTGAATTATGGTTTGATGGTTTTCAGAGTCATCTCCTTTAGAGATACTAAAGTATTTGTGTATGCAGTGATACAATGTCTGGGAATTGCTTCAAAATAATCCAATGCAGCTGCAATACAGACGAAGCAAGATTAGCCATAACAGTTGGTGAAGCTGAGTAATGGATATATGGTAATTCATTATACTATTTTCTCTAGCTTTATACAGGTTTAAAATTTTCCATAATTAAAAAAGGCTTTTTAAAAGACAGAAAAAGAATGAGATGATTCTATATGTACTAACATACCCATATCTCCAAACAATATTAACGAGAAAAGCCAAGTTGCTTTGAAATACATAAAGCAAGTCTCTTCCATTTACTGTATAACCTTGATCAAGTTACTTAACCCTTCTAGGGCTCAGTTTCCTCATCTATGAAAATGGGAATATTAATGGTTCCTATCTTATAGAGTTGTTTTGAAGATTAACTATAAAGATTTGTATAGAATACTTACAATAGTGCCTGACACATAATAGTGATTAAGTAAGCAATGGCACATTCTGGAAGCCCAATAGTGGCTATGGCACTGGTTTCAGTGAATGATGCTTCAGAAACTTCAGTAATATTAAGTAAAAGAGAGCTGGACAGCACAAGGAAATGATTTTTAAGTTACACACTAAAGAATGAATTACAAGTCTCTCTTTTAGGTCTGTGTCTCGGTATTTCAGAGCCTACTTGGACTATTATTCCTTCTCTGGTCCAGACTGAGCAGTTGAAGTTTCCAAAAACAATTCTGCACACATCTTTCATAGTCTCTCAATCTTAGACCATGGCTATATCTCTTCTCAGAACCTATAAACTTGCGAGAAGTCACCTCTTATGGTGGTATTTCTGAATGTGGGGATTTGTAAAGATCTTCAGGTGTATGTCTCAAGAATGTGAGTAATTAGCTGATTACATACATAATCATAAACACATATTAACATCTTAGTCACTTTATAGGTCCAGCACAGTTATCTGGGAAAGACAAGGGACTCGGATCTTATTCAGGAAAGAAAAGTCTTCATCTCATCTTAGAAGAAAAGGAAGGGAACAAGGAACTAAGCTCCATGTGTCAGGCATCATTTACAAATTACCTCAGTTAATCTTTATAACATCCCTATGCGCTATGTGTAGTTATCCCTTCTCAGACAGATGAGGAAACAGACTCAAAGCTTATGTAAATGCCTACAGTCATACAGCAAAAAGGCAGCACATAAGGACTCAAATCCAGGTCAGACTACAAAGCCCTCGTAGGCTCTAGCTACTGGCCTTCTGGATGAAAAGGAGTCAGTGATGCCTCACTCAAGGTAGTCTAAGAACCCCAGGGACAGGAGGAAATTAAATAGGAAGACTCACAGTCTACTCAAAGCAGTCATGCATAAGAAAGCACAGAAATGTATAAGAAAGTTTACATAATAGATCAATATGATCTACTTCAATATGATCTATTCAAAATGTAAACTGAATTATTCCACTTCCAAGGTGAAAGACCTTCAGTTTCAACAACACTCTTAAAAAAAAATCCAAACTCTTCTGTGGTCTGCAAACAAGGCCATGCCTGATATGGCTCTCCTTCAGCCTCATCTCTTACTGGCCATTCACTCTCTCACTAACTGACACTTCAGGCACACTGGCCTCCTTTCTGTTTGCTGAACATACAAACCCTCATTTATATCTAGGCCTTTAGACTTGTGAGCCCTCTGTTCAGAATTCTCTCTACCCACCTTTTAGTCTCATCTCTAATATCACCTCCTCAGGGGTCTTTCCTGACCACCCCCTTGAAAAATGATGGCCTTCTCCATCATTCTGTTTATTTCCTTATCAGACTTATCACCTTCTGCAGCTGCTTTTTGTTTTTTTTCCAAGTCTGTGGGCTTTGCTATTGTCTATCTCACCACAACCTAGAATGTGAGGTTTTACCTTCACTGAAAATCCTCTATCTAAAATCTATAAAGGTAGGAGCACCTGGGTGGCTCAGTCAGTTAAGTGTCTGCCTCTGGCTCAGGTCAAAATCAAGGGGTTCCTAGATCAGGGCCGTGGCAGGCTCCCTGCTCAGTAGGGAGTCTGCTTCTCCCTTTCGCCCTGCCTCTCCTCCTGGCTCATGATTGCTTTCTCGCACCCCCCAAATAAATACATTTTTTAAAAAAATCTTTAAAATCTATAAAGGTAGAACCTAGCACAATGCCTAACCTGGCACATGGTAGACAATTAAAAATATGTTGATGGGTAATAGAATACAACATGGCATTTAATAAAACTAATTTTCTCATCTTTTCAACTATTTTTCAATCCTTCAGTTAGCTCAAGAATAAAATCTATGGTGTGAGTATGCCCTTAATGCCTAACTCCCCCCTTTTTTTTTAATAAAAACTCTATACAGTTTATGGCAAGTACTAATATACTAAAGATAGGGGCGCCTGGGTGGCTCAGTCATTAAGCATCTGCTTTCAGCTCAGGTCATGATCCCAGGGTCCTGGCATCAAGCTCCACATCGGGCTCTCTGCTCAGCGGGAAGCCCGCTTCTCCCTCTCCCACTCCCCCTGCTTGTGTTCCCTCTCTCGCTATGTCTCTCTCTAATAAATAAATAAAATTTTTAAAAATAATAGTATACTAAAGATAAAGGCTATCATCTTCAATGCCCACATTATAAAGAACTGGTAAAAACTTAATCAGTTAGATACCCTTTTGTGTGTCTCATATTGGGTTTATTCAACCCAATTTAGTCTGGGAAGTCCTCTTTTAACTTCAAGTTCTGAACTGCTAAATTCTTTTTAAATTATTCACTTGATCAAAATCTAATACATATACATCAAGACTTTGTTTTTATTTTCCCCTAATTCTATAAGCATAAATATGTGTAAATATAAATACAACATATACAAAATGACTTTCAGAAAACTATAATCATGCTATATACACTTATTTACATCTTATCTCACTTAATAGTACATTGGAAATCTCTCTAAATCAGCTGAAATAGGCCTAACTCATTCTTTTCAGTTCTGCATAATTTTCCATGGGATGGTTATTCCACAATTTTTCTACTACTCCCCTTTGATAACATTTCTCTTGTTTCTTACTTTTTTTTTTCCTCAAGGAACAACTGAGTGCTGCAACTAACAACCCGGTACATATATTCTTTTCTTTTTTTTTAAGATTTTATTTATTTGAGAGAGAGAGAATGCGAGTATGCCCACACAAGCAGTGGGGAGGGGCAGAGGGAGAGGGACAAGCAGACTACCTGCTCAGCAGGGAGCCTGATTCAGGACTAGATCCCTGGACCCTGTGATCATGACTTGAGCTGCAGGCAGCCACTTAACCGACTAAGCCACCCAGGCGCCCCTTGTACATATATATATTCTTATAAGTATTTTTATTTCTCTGGGATAAATATCCCAAAGGTAGGACTGTTTGTTCAAATGGTATCTTCTTTCTATTTTAAACTATCGCCAGATTGCTTTCCAAAGAGTCTTTGTTTCCACAAATACCCTATGAGAGCACCTTTTTCCTCCACATTGAGCCTCAGTAGATGTTATCATTTGTAGTCCACATTCCATGCTTCTGAAAACATAGCCCTAATGCCTATTCCAACAAAGTGGAAGTGTCTCCTGCTAAAAGTCCTGCTTAACTCCCTTCTCAGCTCCAGGTTACTGCCCAAAATAAATACGTAATACGTAAACAAATTATTTATTGAATAAAAGAATATTTCTTTCAATTAAAAATTAAATGTTATCATAAAATCCCTAAGGAAGAATCACTCTTTGCTTTACATTAGCAGCATCTTCTTCCACTTCTCTAAAATAACAAAGAAAATGAATTTTCATAATTTTTGTATGGGATATGATCTTCATTTTTACATCAGTGACAGTGAGAAAAAGAACAGGGTGGGGCACCTGGGTGGCTCAGTCGTTAAGCATCTGACTTCAGCTCAGGTCATGATCTCAGGGTCCTGGGCCCGAGTCCCATGTCAGGCTCCACGCTCAGCAGAGAATCTGTTTCTCTCCCTCTCCCTCCACTCCTCCCCCTGCTTGTGTTCTTGCTCTCTCAAATAAATAAATAAATAAATAAATAAATAAAAGAGAAAAAGAACAGGATGGAAATAATATTTGAGTTCTATATTGCAGCATGTTTCTAGTCTAACATATGCAATGATAGTCTCAACATGTGTTGCTTTTACCGTACCATACCTTGATAAATAAACAACAAAAAGTCTACCCACTGAAAAAAAAGAGAGACCTTGAAAAACAATTCACTTAAAACAGTTTTTGATAAACCTACTTTGCCACAAAGCATAGACTAGATTAACTCCTCATTTTGAAGTTTGTCAGGTTTATAACAGGCTGTGACATTCCTGTTATCCTCACCTTACCTCCTTCTTCATTGCTTCTATTGTCTCCTTTTGCTACTGTGTATTTCTGATGTAGCGAAATTGGGTCAATGATAGTGTGTGGGTGAGAGAGGTAAAAGAAGAGATAAATCAAGAAATGATAGTTGTAAGGATAGTAATAGTAAGATCTTAACTTGACAACCGGTTGTAAAATTATAGCCCAATCTAACACATACCAATTCATTTGTTGTGCTCCAATTTTATGAACTTGTAGGGGACAAGAAAAAACAGAATCCAAGTGAATACTATTGTTCTTTTTTTAATTGAAAATATAGCTCATCAAAATTTGAGAGGCAATGAACACAGAAAAAATAAACCTATTTCCCTATATTCAAAATGATAACGCACTTTACTTTTATAAAGCCCTTCTCACAAACTTGCACACATAATTCCATTAAATATAGAGAGATCAGCACTTTCAAAGAGGAATATTTTGCTGATGACAAAAACAAATGAGTATTGGTGATTTAGAGAGTTAATCTAAATTTTACAAAAAACAGCTTTCAATTAGGGGCATGTGGGTGGCTCAGATGGTTAAGCATCTGCCTTCGGCTCAGGTCACAATCTTCGGGTCCTGGGATCCTAGGATCGAGCCCCACATAAGGCTCCCTGCTCAGCAGGGAGTCTGCTTCTCCCTCTCCCTCTACCCTTCCCCGAACTCGTGCGTGCACATGCACTCTCTCTCACACACAAATGAATAAAATCTTTAAAAAAAAAAAAAAGCTTTCGATTGTATTCCAAAATTCAAAATTAAACATTCTCTGTAGTCTTTAAACAGCTCAAATGATCCTAAACTCAAGCGGCCCCAAAATCCTACCAAAACTAAATTATACTAATAACAATAATCTGTATTTTAATCTTTGACTATATCTTTTTGAAACTACTTCAAATTCCATTGGGACGATTCTCCCTAGTTCTCCTCTTCCTCCTTCCCACTTCAATTGTGGATATCACTTATAAATCAGTCCTTTATTCCTGGTCTTGTTTCTTTTATATTTAATCCCATCACCACAAGGATTTATCTACCACCTGTATAAATCTGTCTCTCCCCAAACTTGACAGATTTAACATATTGGGACATATTTATTTAACAACCCAACTTAAACGGCTCCCCCCCAGCAAAAATTCCCAAAATGGATGCCTTATCAATTAACATCTATCCAGATTCACTACTTCTTCCTTTACTTTTATATTTAATACCAAATTCAATGGATTCATCCCTTACAAAGTCCCTGGTATTGTCCTTCCTTTCCTTTTCCCCAGCCATCAGCCACTCCAGATCATTATCTCCCACATGTATTATTTCAATAGCCTCTTAGCTGATCTGCCTACCTACTTCCAATCTCTCCACACCTTATCCAACATACACAAAGAGCTTTCAGAATTCACCACTTCAATTTGCCCACTCAGAAACCCATAGTGCCTCCCTACTGTTTCAAATCCAAACTCACTGGCCAAAGGTTCTAGGTAGTTACAGTGTAAAGGCACTTTTTTTTCATCACCTAAGTAACCAGATTTTTTTCCTTTAACAAACACAGCTGCCATTAGCCCCTCATATACCTCTGCCATTAGCCCCTCATATACCTCTACATCCCCTGCCTGGGTGGCTCAGTTGTTAAGCGTCTGCCTTCGGCTCAGGTCATGATCCCGGGGTCCTGGGATGGAGCCCCGTGTCGGGCTCCCTGCTCCACGGGGAGCCTGCTTCTCCCTCTCTCACTCCCCCTGCTTGTGTTCCTGCTCTCGCTATCTCTCTCTGTCAAAAGAATAAAATCTTTTAAAAAAATATTACCTGCCCCCCATTTTGAGAACCCACAAGTGATTTAGTGTAAGGGTTAAGAGTACAGGTTCTGCAGTTTGATTGGAATCCAGCCTCCACCACTTAAGGACTAAATGACATTAACCAAGTCATTTAACTTTGTCTATTTAACAGGGACTCTAACCCTACCTCCTAGGGTGGTTAGGAAAATTAATGTAATACCCTTAACGCATTAGGCCATTGCCCAGCACAGCGCAGAATGATCAATAAGTTAGCCATTGTCATTATTATTACAGCCACTTTGATCCAGGCAAGCCAATTTGATTGCTCTTCCAGAGGCTATGCATTTGACTTCATTATTCTTGACTCCCTCAACCACAACCTGTTAGAAATTGAATGAGTCTGAGAGAGGAGTTAGTCACATGTCCATTACCATTCACGTCTTGGCTCAATCCTCTCTTGATTATTCAACAGGTGTCTATTGCTAAACTAAATACAACTGCACACACAGCACACAGCAAACAGTCCTTAGTAAATATTTTTTGGGTAAATATATTAAATGCTAAAGAAATATGTAGTTCGTATATATTTTTGCCTATTATCTCTAAAATATTAATAAACCATATGCTTCTAAAATAAAACTGTTTCTAAACAATGTCCTATAGCTTCAAGTAACTAGTTTGAAGTACTCAAGACAGGAATAAAAAAAAATCTGCTCTTACTTGGTAACTGTTCTCAAATTGATTCAACTAAATTTATTATATATTTCTAGCTGCTGAAGATAAATGTCTATGATCTCTTATCTATCAAGAATTCTTGGGTCAATGCTTTATAACTAGTGCTAAATACACTGTTATGAATTCCTCAATTTTTCAATATAAAAATAAGGTCATCATCCAAAATAATGTGTAAAAAGATAATGGTAAGGGAGCACCTGGCTGGCCCAGTCAGTAGAGCATGCGATTCTTGATCTCAAAGTTGTTAAGTTCGAGGCCCACACACTGGGTGTAAATATTACTTAAAAATAAAAATCTTTAAAAAGAAGATAATGATGGGGGGCCTGGGTGGCTCAGTTGATTAAGCATCTGCCTTCGGCTCAGGTCATGATCCCAGGGTCCTGAGATCGAGCCCCTTATCGGGCTCCCTGCTGAGCAGGGAGCCTGCTTCTCCCTCTCCCACTCCCCGTTTGTGTTCCCTCTCTCACTGTCTCTCTCTGTCAAATAAATAAATAAAATCTTTAAGAAAAAAAAAAAGATAATAAGATTCAAAAGTCAAAGAGCTAGGCATAGTCCCAGCTCTCTCCTTATATTTCTATCCTCCCTCCCCCAAAAAACCAAATCCATGCAGAATTACAGATTTTTTCCCCACAGGGTTTTTAAGACTTATTTATTTAGGGGCGCCTGGGGGGCTCAGTCATTAAGCATCTGCCTTCGGCTCAGGTCATGATCCCAGGGTCCTGGTATCGAGCCCCACATGGAGCCTGGCATTGCGCTCCCTGCTCAGCGGGAAGCCTGCTTCTCCCTCTCCTACTCCCCCTGCTTGTGTTCCTGCTCTTGCTGTCTCTCTTTGTGTCAAATAAATAAAATCTTTTTTTTTTAAAGATTTTATTTATTTATTTGAGAGAGAGAATGAGATAGAGAAGAGAGAGCATGAGAGGGGGGAGGGTCCAAGGGAGAAGCAGACACCCTGCTGAGCAGGGAGCCCGATGCGGGACTCGATCCCGGGACTCCAGGATCATGACCTGAGCCGAAGGCAGTCGCTTAACCAACCGAGCCACCCAGGCGCCCCTCAAATAAATAAAATCTTAAAAAAAATTTTTTTTTTATTTATTTAATTTTAAAGAAAGAGAGAGCAGGAGGTAGGGGAAGAGGAAGAGAAACTCAAGCAAACTCCCCACGGAAAGCAGAGCCTGACATGGGGCTCAATCTCACGACCCTGAGATCAGACGTGAGCCAAAATCGAGAGTCCAACGCTTAACTGACTGCGTCACCAAGGCGCCCCTCCCTAAGATTTTTAAGCTGAAAGGACCTCAATTTCCATTTCCTGATGCCCCACTGAATCCCACATATGAAGGTGAAGCCCAGAAAGCCAGACAGGTAGCCTACAGGTACAACAATCAGAGGCAGGTCAGGGAATTGAACCCAACGTTCCTGACACCTTCACTACATCATGCATCTTTCAACTGATTTCTTCCATGTCTACTTAATCTAGAAAAAATTAACTATATCACACGAATTTTTCACAAAACAACTAAGTATACGGTGCGGTTAATACTGACATATTTTTCCGTTATTTTCAAGAACACTTGTGAGGAATAAAGGTTTCAAGCCATAAATAGATCATTTCTATTACAATTACTTATGTTCTGGAAATGATGCTTCCCTTTATCAGATTCTGTAAAATTTAAGATTCCAATTTTTTGCTAATTCTTTTTCATGAACTACACATACGTATGGTCATCTAGGCAGCCTCCTCCCCAACAAAAGCTTCAGCAATCCATGCCTCAGATAAAAATGTCATCTATTCCAGGCTAATCAGCATATGTTAGAATCTGTTCCTAATATAGAATCATAGACTTCTGGAGTTGGAAGGAACCTTGGAGATCACCTCTCATTTTACAAAGGAAACAAATACCCAGCAGGGACCTGCCCAAGGTCAAAGTTTCTATATAAGAACGTAGGTCCAGAATAGAAAGTTTTCAAAAGAATATTTCAGAGAAAAACACCATATTTGGTGGAACATCTTAGCTTGTCTCCCTTTTCGTCTATTTCTTAAGTACAACTTCCTGCCTAAGGAACTTCTGAAATTTAAGAAAAGAAAGCAAAACAAAAAAACTAAGCCAACTTTTTAACTCTACAGCCAAGTTGCTGATCTTAAAAACTTAGCAGGTGAATCTCTGCAAGAATTGCAGACAGTAACATTTTGTAACAAACCTTAAAAGCTGATGAATATAAATAAGTAGAGGGAGAAAAGACACACACAAATTAACAATAACTATAATATTCTTATCTCTGTAACAAATTACATAAATGCTTACAAGGAGGAAAACTATAAACTTGCAACTTTCAAGAAAGAAATTTAATCACCATACCTAGTAATTACACAAGAGTGTCAATACATTTTGAAATAAAATTTTGATCATAGTGCTTAAGGGAAGCCAGAAATTCTTTTTAGTGTTCTTCTTCACATACTTTGTCATGTTAAAAAAAAATATTTTGAGGAAAATATTTTATCAAACCTTAATAAAAAAGAAAATCTTTATTCAAACCTTAAAGTCCAAGCTATATTTGTCTATCCATGTTTTTAAAAATAAATGAAAATAGAACAATCCTGAAAGTTAAGGCCTGAAAAGCACTAAATTTACATCTTTTTTTTTTTTGGTCCCAATAAAAGAGCATGCTACATAAGCCAATTTACCTGTAGGAATATGTTTCTTAACTCATGGGGATCACCTCGCTTGGTTGTTTGCACCTGTAAGAAAAAAATAAAGCTAGTTAATGCTTTACTAGAGACCACATAATCTCTTCAGATTAGAGTTCTCAGACGCTAACAATCAATGCTCTTATCTTTTATAAGGGTGTTTGGTTTAAAACAAACCAAAAGAACTAATACTGATAACACCTGTCAAATTGGAGATCTGTGACTACAGGGGGGAATTACAGGTGTGAAGAGCTTAATATATAGCAAATCTCCCAGATTTCCTCTGGACTGGAAAGGGAAGGCAATGAGGATCAATCTCTTACTTTAGTCCACATCCACTAGCAACACAATAGCCACCACCCACCTCCAAATCAAGAGGCCATCAAGAACAGAGCAACGGGAAAGTTGAAATACCCAAACTAATCGCCTGGCCTAGCAGCCTTTCTTCCCCATGTAAAGCAATCCAGAAAATAATTATCTCCTCTCTTTCTCCACCCAAGCTAAAATATGAAAGCTGCGACAATGTTTCCAAATACTTTGGACATCCTGCCACCTGCAGCACAAATGCCAACCACTGTCCCAGGCCCCACTGAAGCCCCAAATTACTCAATTACTCACCCCCTCCCCCACTGCAAAACACAGATGCCTTAGGTATCCCCGGCTTTACATGCCACTTCCTCCTACTCCCTTTCTGACGCCAAGTCCGGGCTCACAAACCCATGCATCTAGAGCAGGACACTACTCTTCCTTCTCCGACCTGTGGTCCTCAGAAACCCCTCCAACTCATAATCCCTCCTACTTCCCCTCCCCCAGCCGGGCATCCTCTCCCTCCGGTCCAAGCCGCACACAGCTCTCCCACCCGCAAGCTGGAGCCCCAGGATACGCTATCTAAGAACCAGGCAACGAAGAAAATGATGAGAGGTGAGGGGCTGAAGGCAAGGTCCCCGGAAAGGCTCTTATGCAATAAAGGCAGCAGCAGAGAGTTGGGAGTCACCTTGACCGCCATGCTGTGCTCGGAAGCCGGGGACGAGCGAGTGAGCGAGCAAGGCCCAGCTGTCAGGGCGCGCGCGCGCCGCCTCCCCGGCCGCGCCCGCCCTCCCGTTCGCCGGCGCCGCGCGCGTCCCTATGCAAATGAGCCCGGGGCGGGGCGGGAAGAGGGCCCCGAATCCCCGCCAGAAAGAGAGCTGGACCGGGGTGGGCGGCCTGCCTCGCTGGGGAGGAGGACGCGCCTCCCACGGGGAATGCTGAAGTGCCAGCCCTGGGATTCCGACGCGCAGCGTGCTTGCCTACAGCTGAGTCGCCGCCGGGAAAGCCCCAGGTTTCTTAAGGCCTCTTAGTGGGTGTGGCTTTGGGCACCGACTTCAGCCAAAGTCGTTTTCTCCTGAGACTTAAAGGAACGCTTGGGATCCAGATTAAGCAAGATTTCGACAGATCGAATGACATGTCCCATTGATGATGATAATAATAAATGAATTACAACAAATGGCAAATACTGACAATAAAAAAGATGGGGGACCATGCACTCTGGGGAAAACCTAAGGAAACATAACGACAAATATGTCCTTAAATTGGCATGAGATGAATATGCTTAATATATTTGTAATTCTTGTCCTATTATAAAGCTTTATTAGTAGGCTCACTCCACACTCCTCATCACCCAAATCCTTTGTATAATGAGGTGGGGCACAAATGCATATGGAAAACAATCCATTTGTCTTTGACAGGACTGGTACTGAATCCTGGCCCAATCTGCCCCTACATAAACATTGCAAGTCCTGCCTAAGTAGTACCTCTACCTTGAACCAAAATAATGTCTCTAAAACCGAATTTTGCCATTATGACTATATTGAACCACAGATTGATTCACTCAACAGACGTTTACTGGGCATCTATTATATGCCAAACATAGTCCTGCTTGTAAAAAATACAAAAAATAACATATAGTCCCTAACCTCTAGTATCTTACACATGGTCAATGCGACCCCAAACCCCAACCTTAAGTATATTTCTTTTGTTTGTGACTACAGGCATACTTGTTTAAAAAAAAAAAAAAAGGCTAACAACCTAAGATTTATCTTAATCTCACTTAGTTCTGTAACCCCTCTCCACCCTCTTTCAACGTTTCAGTGTTGGATCTAACAGGAGGCTTTCCTTTTCTCCAGTCTCACTAATCATAATATTTATGTTTAGTATCCAAGTTTATAGAAATGAGGAAAGAGGAGTGGCAAATGGAAATTGTTGATAAGGAATGCTACGTTAAATAGTACTATAATGAGCTTTCTTGCTGCAGTTGGTTTAACTATTACATCTATTTATTCAGTTTGTTCCAAGTTCTTTTAACAATATTATTGGACATAAGGATTTACAAATTCATATTTTGTTCTAGCACCTTATGCCCCTGATACTTTGCTCTCTCTTATTTCCTGAAGTTTCTCTAAGTAGGAATCTCAAAATGTTTATTTTACATTACTTTACAAGGGAAGAATGTCTGTTTAGTAGGAGAAAGTTCCTCAGTTTGAATAAAAGTACTTAAAGGAAAGGAAGGCATTTATTTAAAATGAAAGAGTTGTTACCTATTGGAACATGTTGCTAACCAAATCTATATTGTTGAAGTGAAAATTTAGGGTCAGACTGGCCACTCCTACAGAGGAAGACAACATCACATTTAAAACAGAGCCCACCACAATAATTCCTAGGAATAAGCACCAAGCCACAAGGAAAATTTTCTTGAATAAAAAAATAGCTGAGGGGCGCCTGGGTGGCCCAGTCGGTTAAGCTTCTGCCTCTTGGTTTCCGTTCAGGTCTGATCTTAGGGTCACGAGATCAAACGCTGCCAAGTTGGCTTGAGAATCTCTCTCTCTCCCTCTGCCTCTCCCATTTGTGTGCTCTCTCTCTCTAAAATAAATAAGTTTTTAAAAAATAGGCTATCTTTGAAAAAATTATATGTATATATCTCTTTAAAAAAATAGCTGATCTTTGAGCAAATCCAACACCTTCACTGGTGCTAATCTAGTTGCAATGGAGATGATGTAATAATTTAAAACTAAATAGGGCTAATATACAGAGAAAATAGAAAAGCTCAGCTACGATAAATAAAAGTGGATTTTGATAGACTTTTTTATCTATCCAAATATAATAAACAATAAAATGGATAAAGGTATTAAAATTGTAAACTATCAGAAATAAACCAAGTATTTAAAGGAATACGAAAGTCTATGAGTTAGAGCTCCTACTCTGAAAAGTTTTGTGATCTATCCTCCTGTTATAATGATTGATGAAAGGTATTATTAAAAGTTAAACAAATTAAAACTTACTTTTGCCTCAATTGCAGATGATCAGGGTTGAAGGAAAACTTATTAGTTAATGGGGTATCAAAAGACAAACCTGTCAAATAATATTCACAATATATTTGGGAAAAGGTGGTAGAAATAGTTCAAAACTTTTCAGTTTTTTTTAAATTTTTTTTTTTTATTTCAGACAGAGAGAGAATGAGAGAATAGAAAGCACGAGAGGGAAGAGGGCCAGAGGGAGAAGCAGACTCCCCGCCAAGCAGGGAGCTCGATGTGGGACTCGATCCCGGGACTCCAGGATCATGACCTGAGCCGAAGGCAGTCGCTTAACCAACTGAGCCACCCAGGCGCCCAAAACTTTTCAGTTTTTAAAAATTACTTGCCAATAAAGTAATTTATAACTCTTTCCTTAAATTGCAAATGACATTTGTAAATAAGAAATAATTTTATTTTATTTTATTTTTTTAACAAGAAATAATTTTAAAACTATGGAACAACTATAAGTTGAAAACGTAATAATTAAAACAGTCTATAGAGAATGACATTTCAGAAAGCAAAATTGGAAGTTAAAGGCTAAAAGACTAGTTGCAAATATATTGCCATTAATAGCCACTTTTTAGAATAGATTTAATAAAAGATTCAATATGTAGCTTGCCTGAGCTGGGAATTTAAATATGCTTGTGAAGTTGTTGGCCATGAAAATAATATACTACCCCCAAATGCAAAACCAAAATATGCTAGACAAACCCACAGAAATATGTTTCTAACTCCCAAGCAGCTTACATTAATTTGAAACCAGCCAGTCACTTTGTGGGTGAAAGTTAGAATTATACTAATGCCTAGTGTCTTAATAAACTAAAATATAATAATTAAAACAAGAGGTAATTTCCAATGAGCTTGCTCTGCCACAACTCCTGGCCTTCCTTCCATATTTAATAACATACTATGTTTATCTTCTAGATTCCTCCAATTATTTTACTGACATGAATACATTTTTGTTCTTGTTTCCATATCCCACACAAGCTACTATGGATGTAATCTTGCAAGAAGTAAATCCAGGTGGTGTATAAACACTTAGAAGAGCATTAGGATATCATTGACTAAACCAGGAGTGAAGCTCTTCCTAGGTAAAAAGTACATATACCATCATTATGATGAGGAATAAGCTGCATTTTATGCCTCGCATCAAGATGAAGCTCACTAAAAATATTTGAAATAAATAGCATGATCTGACTTCGGCACACACACACAAAGGATATTTGAACATCTGAAACTTTTTTTTTTAAGATTTTATTTATTTTTTGACAGAGAGAGACACAGTGAGAGAGGGAACACAAGCAAGGGGAATGGGAGAGGGAGAAGCAGGCTTCCCGTGGAGCAGGGAGCCCAATGTGGGGCTCGATCCCAGGACCCTGGGATCATGACCTAAGCCAAAGGCAGACGCTTAACGACTGAGCCACCCAGGCGCCCCTGGAACTTTTTTTTTTTTTAAAGATTTTATTTATTTATTTGACAGAGAGATAGAGCACAAGTAGGCAGAGCAGCAGGCAGAGGGAGAGGGAGAAGCAGGCTCCCTGCTCACGTGGGGCTCCATCCCAGGACCCTGGGAACATGACCTGAGCCGGAGGCAGACGCTTAACCAACTGAGCCACCCAGGCGCCCCTGAACATCTGGAACTTTTAAGTATATATTGGTTCTGACCTAATAGAATTATAAAGTGGTTCTTTTTATTTTACTGAAACACTACAAAACTTATAGATTTATAAGATGTGCTTTAACTCCTTCCTTGCTAAGAGTCTATATGGGGAAATGATAAGGGGTAGGCTAGGGAGAAATATTAAGCGTTAGGTGTCCAAGTTTGAACAACTTATGTACTACTTCATAGGCTGACCTCAAAATCAATCAGAAATTATTATTTCAACCCAAACCACTTATAGATACTAGATAAATTAGACATTTTAGGACTTCTCTATACTGTATAAGTATTATACTCCCTCTATGAGTATTTGGTCTTATTGAAATAAATTCTCTTTTTGGTGGAGAGGGAAGAGTGGGGTATCAAAAATCAGATGAAATAGTTGTACTTTTGCAGTTACATCTTCCTAACCTGCTCTTCCTCACAGTCTGACTCTGAGTCCTATAAATTATGCAATGGGGATAACAGTGATCTTATTTTTGGACCACAGTCTTCTTTATTCCCTTGTGGAGGTAATAACAGTTTTCTTTTCAATGGATTTGGGAAGAATTCTTGGAATGAGCTGCTCTAGATGTTTAAGTCTGTGAGGGCCCTATCACTATACTAGTCAGTAAGCTGATATTTAGTGAAAAACCTTACGAACAGATGGAGGATCGAACTAGATGAACTTTAATGCTTCTTTTTAATACTCTAATGTCATGATTAAGAGGGAGCCAAATTTTAGCTAATAAAAATTTATTGAGTGCCTTGTGTTTGCACTAAACTCACTGTTTCAACTATAGGAAATATAAGAAAAATAAATAGCATGATTCCCAAAGCATGGAGAATATTTGACTGTGGCAACTGCTATTATTCATTTTTTTTTAATGAATGATACCAAACCTTTTGCATATGCCAAAGGCCAAGGCAGCTTTAGGTATAATGGGGTAAAAAATCTGTGGTTTGCCACATATTCCTGTTCCAATCAAAAGTATATAAATGGGACAATAAATACCCTGTTCAATCCCTGAGATGCCCACCTCTACCAATCCCTGGGGATTTACTTGGATCTGGTTTTTGACTCCCTTCTACTTAGAGGTCAACAAGGAAGGATGCTTGGAATCTGGTCCAAAGTAAAGAAAAAATTTTCACTTTAAAAATTGTGCTGGGAGGAAAGCAAAGGCCTCAGAATATCCAAAGCAAAGTTGAAAAATAACAAAGTTAGGGGACTTACACTACCTGACTTCAAGATTCATTATAAAGCTAAAGAAATCAGTACAGTGTGGTACTGGCTGGTATAAGGATTGATAAATAGATGAATGGAAGAGATTAGAGAGAGCAGAAATAGATACAAAATTATAAAGTCATCTGATTTCTAGCAAAGGTACTAAAACAATTTAATGGGGCAAGGAGTCTTTTCTTTTTTTTTTTTAAGATTTTATTTATTTATTTGAGAGAGAGAGAGAATGAGAGATAGAAAGCACGAGAGGGAAGAGGGTCAGAGGGAGAAGCAGACTCCCTGCTGAGCAGGAAGCCCGATGTGGGACTCGATCCCGGGACTCCAGGATCATGACCTGAGCTGAAGGCAGTCGTTTAACCAACTGAGCCACCCAGGCGCCCAGAGCAAGGAGTCTTTTCACCAAATGACTCTGGAATAACCAGAAATTCACGTGGGAAAGTCAATAACCTTCAACCTCTACCTCAAAACATACACTAAGACGAATCACAGACCTAAATGCAAAAGCTAAAATCATAACGCTTTTAGCAGAAAACATAAAATAATATCTTAGTGACTCAAAAGTAAAGGATTTTTAGTCAGCACATTAAAAGCAATAACCACAAATTAAGAAATTGATAAGTTAGATTGCACTAAAATTAAAATTTATACTCATCAAACAACAGCATTAAGAAAATGAATAAGCAAGCCACAGTCTCTGGGAAAAAATTAGCAAAACATATATACAATAGGGCGCCTGGGTGGTTCAGTTAGTTAAGCGTCTGCCTTAGGCTCAGGTCATGATCCAGGGTCATAAGTTCCCTGCTCAGTGGGAAGTCTATTTCTCCCTCTCCCTCCCACCCACCACTTGTGCTCTCTCTCTCTCTCAAATAAATAAATAAAATCTTCAAAAAAAATAAAACCATATACACAACAAAGGACTGATATTCCAGTATATAAGGAACTCCTAAACTCAATGATAAATAAGCAACGTATTTTAAAAATGGGCAAAAGATTTGAACAAATACTTCACAAAAGAAGATGTACAAATAGCCAATAAGCACGTGAAAAACAGCACAACATGATTAGCCGTCAGGGAAATGCAAATTAAATCACAGTAAAAAGATAGCACTACACACCCACTAGAATGGCTAAAATTAAAAAGACTGAAAACAGATGCTGGCAAGGATGTGGAGCAACCAGAGCTCTTACGCACTGTAGTGGGAGTGTAAATGGTATAATCACTTTGGAAAAAGATCTGTCAGGTTCTTGTAAAACTAAACATACACCTACACTATGACCCAGCAATTCTACCTTTTGGTATTTACCCAAGAGAAGTGAAAATATGTGTGGATAAAAAGACTTGTACAAGAATGTTCATGGCCACCTTATTCATAAAAGACAAAACTGGAAATAGCCTAGGTGTCTGTCAATAGGAAAATGGATAAACTATGGTATATCTACAAAATGTAATACTACTCAGGAATTTTCAAAAAAGAACAAATTACTGATACGCACAACATGGATGAGTCTTAAAAGTATCATGCTAAGTGATAGAAGGCTTACATGAAATTATACAGTGTAAAAGGGCATACACTGTATGATTACATTGATGTAAAGTTCCAGAACAAAAAAAATAATCTATGGTGGAAAAAGAACCATGTTTTCCGGAAGACAGGAATTGAGGGAACTATCTGGAGTGATGGTAACAGTCTATGTCTTGCTAGGGGTTTAGATTAGAGGTGTATGTATTTTCCAAAACTCAGGGAATGTACACTTAAGGTTTATACATTTTATCATGTGTAAATTTTTCCTCAAAAGAAAAAAAATCTGTGAATACTGAATTCTAGCTGATGAAGTATTTAGGGGGGAAAGTCCTAGTATCTTAAATTTACTTTGAAATGCATAAAAGAAATAAGATTGATGAATGGATAGAGAGACGGATGGATGGCTGGATGATGGATGAATGGGGAGCGGGGAGAGATATGTGATACCTGAGGGATATATGGGAATTTATTGTAAAAATTCAACTTTTCCATATGTTTGAAATTTTTCATAATAAAACATTGCAGAAAACTGTGCTGGATCTTTGCATTACAAAGATGGCTATTCAGGGACATAATTCTGTTGTTTGGCTAGAAATTGTAATGGGACTTGTTTTTTAAACACTGTTAGCCTCTGTGCCTTGCTGGAGAGTAGGGAAAGGAACCTGAAACTGCTTGACAAATAATGTACCTCTATTATAGGCAGGGGAATCTGTGAAAACTACACTGAACTGAAGGAAAAAATGTTCTCCTTAACATGGATTCAGATAGTAATTATATGTCCTTGGGAGCTGTGTTTGTGTGTTTGTGTTTCTCTGGTCTAATAGTTACCTACAGGAAATAAGTTGTTTTTTGTTTGTTTGTTTTTTAGAGAGAGACAGAGAGAGTACCAGAGCAGGAGCTGGGGGAGACGCAGAGGGAAAGAAAGAAAATCTCAGGCAGGCTCCATGCCCAGCACAGAGATTCATCTCAGGATCCCAAGATCATGACCTGAGCCAAAATCGAGTTGGATGCTTAACAAAGTGAGCTACCCAGGCACCCCATGTGGAAGTTTATTTGTATAACACACTGACAGAAATCTTGGAAGGTACCAGACTTAGAATCTAGAGCCTACCCTGGAACTCTCCTGCTTAAGTACACCAGGGTGTAAATCTAGACTGAGAAATTCAAGACTTTGGTGGGAAATACTCTGTAATGGATCATTGTGTCATTGGATTGCCCTATTGGGAGAAGGAGAACTGATATACAAGGATGAAATTAACCACTGAGTAGGAAGTTTCCAAAAAGGGGAGGGCGTATTTGTACTGGAAGACTTAAGGAAAGGACTCATTGAGGAAGAGAGGGCCACAACCCTCAGACAACTGGGGTATGCATAGGAATAGGCTTCTGAAGAATTACTATGACAAAAAGTATAATATTGACCAGTATTGAATTGTACTGATCAGACTAATAATCTGGAAGTTTAAGTTAGAAAATTCTGAAGAAACAGTATAAAACAGGTAGACTTTGGAGAGTTACACCTTCTGGAAAGAGACAGATCAAGGAGGAAAAGTGGGCAGAAATGTGGAATGATCGCATTATTTTAACCAGAAGATGAAGCTGAGAACACAGAAGGAACCTGACCAAGAACTGTTAAAGGTCTCAGTCAGAGTTGTACTCTGCATGTTCCATTCCCACTAGCCCTGACAATAGAATACCACCTTAAGGTAATGACAATATAATAAGGAAAAACTACATGAAAAAGAAATAAACAGGAATTAAGAGTTAAGTCAGAAGAGGAAAATGACATAATGTCTTTGTACTGCAAAAGAGCCAGAAAGGATAAGAATAAACTGACATATAAAAACAGTTAACTATAGCTTGCACTTCTGAGGAAGTTTCTGGGTAATACTGACCTGCTGCTTCTTCCCTGATTCTGGTCAAGTAAACATTGGAAAAAATCATGGAGTAACACATCTACACGGTCTTTGCTGTATTACCCTCACTATCAGTACTTGGAAAGAAGCCACAGAAACAGTCAGTATTTGCTCACCCTGTTCTTCTATCATCCTGGATGGGTAGGCTTACCTGGATGGTGCACAGGATAAGGGATGGGGAATAAAATAGGCAGTCAGCAATTATATTTCACTTAATCATCCCCAACCCTTCAATAAAGCATTATATAAACAAGTTTTGTATTGATGGTGTGGAAGAAAATCAAAATCAAAGCGAAAAGAAAATCAATGGGAAGTGTGCCTTCCACATATCACCCCTTCACTGAGATCCATGTGGCAGAAGCAACAATATCATTTCATCAAACATAGTAGGCTCAGAGTTCTAGATGGGGAAGAGAAACTAAGTGAGTATAATCCATGACATGATGAATTGTAATGAGGGCCATGGATCACAGAAAGCAAATGCTCAATAGCAGATGGACAAATCTCCCTCTCCTTAAACATACTAAAGAACTTTTGGAGGGGTGGTAGGACATTTCATCCTACAGAATTCTATATGGCTATGAAGTTCTAATCCATCTCTTAGATGTGGTATGTCCTTTATTATTGATACCTGTAAGTAGGAAATGTGAAGGGAACATAATTATCCCTCTCTATAAAAATCTTACAATGTACTGGGAAAACATAAGTAAAATCATTAATTTACAATGCGTATGCTTAATTGTGTAGTAAATTTATGCAATACAGGTTTAGAAAATGAAAAAATCAGTTCAAGCTGGATTATATACCGAAGGTTTCATGGAAACCATAATTCACCACTTGTTCTTGAATTTACCATTTCTCTGTGTTCCTTGCAGAGTATGTCTTACTCCCCTATCCTTCCTCCTTCACCCACACCCTCAGTCCTAACACTTATCTCAATGCCTGACATTCATTAGCTATATAGGTACTAATTAAATGTTTATTGATTATTCCTTGCTGATCACTCTGGCACTAGCTATTAGTACTTTTATATTTCCTAAGTGAAGACCATTACCATTGCCTTAGTTACTCAAGTCAGAAAGCTGGGTATCAGACTCTTCTTTACCCCTCACATCTGAATAGGTCCCCAGTCCTTGTTTTCTATCCCCTTCAGTGCTTTTTAAATCACTTCTCTTCATTATAATAGCCTTCATTAGGCCTCCTGATTGTTCCGCAAGCCTCCAGTTTTCCACTTTCTGCCTCTTGTCACTCTCCTCAAATCCATTTTCCACAGTGCTGTCAAGTGTTCAATCCAAAAGAGAAATTAAATTTTGTCACTTCAGTATAAAATCCAAATTCCTCAGTATGGTGAAGAGTGAAACCTTCCTAAACTGTTCCCTTTTCTTACTTAAATCTTCTGCCTTACTGCTACCATACTTGTTCCTTTAGTCACAAGGATTTTTGTGCTATTTCCTTTGTGCTAATCCTTTGAGAATATTTTACTCCACGTTTATTCCACTTTGCCTATCCTTTAAGATACAGCTCAAGAATCTTCTCCAGAAAAACAATCTTCCACCTGCTTTCCCTGACTCGAGTAGGCCCCACTCTGTGCATAGTATTTATCACTGTGTTATAATTACTTCTTCATTTATTGTCTTTTCCACTGGTGGCTTTCAAACTTTACTGACACAGACCTATACAGTATGAAATACATATTTTTAATCACTCCACCCCAGTACACACTGAAATAAAAATTTCATGAAGCAATACCAAACTTTACTACATGCAATATACTCTGGTATTTTTCTGTATTATTCTCCTTTTTTTCTAATTCTGGTTTTAATATACTGAACTGATTTCATGGCCCAGTTTAAAAATACTACAACATGGGGCACCTGGGTGGCTCAGTCGTTAAGTGTCTGCCTTCGGCTCAGGTCATGGTCCCAGGGTCCTGGGATCAAGCCCCACATCGGGCTCCCTGCTCAGTGGGAAGCTTGAGTCTCCCTCTCCCATTCCCCCTGCTTGTGTTCCCTCTCTCGCTGTGTCTCCCTCTGTCAAATAAATAAATAAAATCTTTGAAAAAAAATAAAAATACTACAAAAGACTGTGAACTCACATAGATTCTTAAGCATGATAGATGTTCACTATAAGTAATTGAGAAAAAGATAAAACAAAAATCTCTGTATCTCTAGGAATTAGTACAGGGTTAGGCATATAGCAGTAGTCAATAAAAATGTTTGATAAAAAAATAAATACACACCTCTGTGAAGACCATCTTCATAAATCATCTTTTGTTCCCTATCACTTTCCTTTTTTAGGAATAAGAGTTTCTTATAAGACATTAAATTAAGATGAAAACATAGACAGGTAAGCACAGATACAGAGATAGGCAAAACTGGAGAAGGGACTTTAAAGATTGTTGAGTCTGAAGGGCATATTGAGATAGAGAGGCATGATTGCTGAAGGCCAACTGTTAAGTCTTTCAAAAAAGGCTTAATATGGTGAAGTCACTGAAGTCCGGAATATCTGGTCATCGGTTCCAGAGGTCAGAAATCATCTTGTAAATGACCCAAAGATCACTTAAGCTAACCAAATACACAAGATACTGATGCATAGCTCATAGTAACTAATATTTACTACTGAATACTTACTATGTATCAAACAATATCCTAAGCAGT
Organism: Callorhinus ursinus; assembly: GCF_003265705.2. Classification (NCBI taxonomy): domain Eukaryota; kingdom Metazoa; phylum Chordata; class Mammalia; order Carnivora; family Otariidae; genus Callorhinus; species Callorhinus ursinus. The sequence continues at coordinate 58,413,945 of NW_027397064.1, read as the reverse complement.
TAATATGAATCTATCCTCAAAACAACCATGTGAAATAGGGCTATCTTATGTTATTATCTCTGTTTCTAAGGGGTGCCTGGGTGGCTCAGTCAGTTGAGCATCCGACTTTTGATTTTGGATCAGGTCATGATCTCAGGGTCTTGAGATCAAGCCCTGCATTGCGCTCTGTGCTGAGCATGGAGCCTGCTTGGGATTTTCTCTCTTTTCCTCTCTCTCTACCCCTCTATAAAATAATAAAAAATAAATTTATTTTAAATAAAATCTTTAAAAAATAAATAAAGAGCATTGGCATTGGCTAGCATTTTAAATCTCATTATCTGTGATGATATAAGTCTATGTGTGCCCATTGTGTTGGGGACATTGATTGTCACACAAGAGATGATACATGAATTTCTTACAGGTCAAATGACACCAGGAAGATATTGGGACTTGAATTGCTTTTGCAGTGTTCCATCCTAAAGGGAGGTCTACTAACAAAGGAGACAAAAGCAGCAAAGAGTCAGAGTTTTCTTCTCAGGGTTGGTACAAAATGATGTCCCTTTCAACTCACTGAATAAATTAAGAATGCATGCCATGTGAGAGACAGTAAGGGCACTGATGGCAGCCAATATCAACTGGAGAAGCAAAGATAACCAAAATATAGAGTAGTTAAGTAGCTAGATTCATTTCTCCTCTATTCCTACTTCTAGCCCCCAACACCAGAAGAGCTTGCCTTGAGAAGGAAAGAAGAAATATCCTAGACCGGACATACCCCAACCCAATCTTTAGGGGTTTGGAAAAGGAGAAGGAGTGAAAAATTGTCTATACTCCCTTCTTCATTTCAAGTCCCTGTGGCTACAAAGCTAGACAGCAATGGAGGAGGTTTTAAAACACTGAAGTTTTAACTAGGATAGGCTAGACTTTGAATAACTTAAAAGACCAGAAAAGTATGGAATCTACCTGGGGGGAACATAGTATAGTGGCGCAATGACTAGAGAAAAAGAAAGCATTTTAGTTCATACCCCAACCAAGTTCAGATTCCTTAGTAACTTGGTCACATAAAAGAAATAGTAGTATGTAGTTTATGATATAACGTTAAGTGAATGCATCAGAACTTGAAACTGTATGTATGTGGCAAGTACAAATATGTGAGTAATCTGAATATATTAAACAATGCCTGGAGCAGATAATTGAATTTTCTCTAAATCACAATTTTGCATAAGGTCAGCAATGATTGTATATCTAACCAGACCTACTATTACACTTTTTTTTTTTGCCATTTATTTGTTTTAAAGAAGTAAAATAAGTTTATTTAGCAAGATTGCTTTTTATAAAACCATGTTGGAAAATAGATACGTGGCCACCTTCTGTGGACTCGTAAATTAGGGTGGTTGGTTTTTTCCTTTCTTTCTTTCTTTCTTTTTTTTGTTTTTGGTTTTGGTTTTTTTGGTTGTTATTGTTTTTCAAAGATTAACACCATAGTATTTCAAAGAAGAAGACTAAACAAAGTATGATCTCTCAGTTCCTCCTTTTTCCATTAAAATTTGAGTATTATGCTTGACTTTTTCCATGATCTGCAATCATTCTAGTTTGCAGGAAGTCCATACATATAATTGTTAATAGCGGAGATATTTTAGAGAACATATTTTTGAGCCCTCCAGTGAAGATTTTTTTAGGCCCACCTGATGTGAAATCATCTACCCTAACCTATTCTATCTCTCACTCCAATTTCTTTTTTTTTTAAGATTTTATTTATTTATTCATGAGAGACAGAGAGAGAGAGAAGCAGAGGGAGAAGCAGACTCCCCGCTGAGCAGGGAGCCCAATGTGGGACTCGATCCCAGGACCCTGGGATCATGACCTGAGCCGAAGGCAGACGCTCAACCATCTGAGCCACCCAGGTGCCCTCTCACTCCAATTTCTATAGCATCATTGTTAATATTTGTATGAGGACTTTAATTTATAAAGTCTTCTTCTCACATTGGAATATTTTAGGATACTGACACTGGGTAAGAATCTCCTGGAATTGTTTACAACATATTGATGTCATACTAGGAATGCCCTAACCCTTTCTTAACCCAAGCCTGGTAAGAGATAAAAAGTTTATGGCTATCTTTTAAAAATCTCAACCCCATATGACCCCAATGGAAAATATATATGAATTAGATAGCATAAAAATAAAGTAAGGCTCACTAAAGAATGACCTTTTAAATTACAGCTTATTGTTCTTATCTGTCACAATTATGATTTAGGTAAGTACTTATCTTCCTTTAATAAATGGATAATGTGTTGTGACATACTAAATACATAACTATGCAATTTTTATTTGTGCTTATACATGGGCTCACATACAATTAAATCTCCTAATAGTAAATGAAGTTGTCATTTGGCATTTAAACACATTATGTGATTTATTTTTTTAATGCAAAGCAAAGCAAAACTAAGATAATTAAATCATATTGATACTATTTGAAAGAATTGGACATTTGTCTTCTCCCTGCTACAGTTCTTCTGTGCATTTTGCTCAAAAGAACAATGTGAAGTTCAAAATCTGAAAATCAAAGAATTTGAAAGCCCACTTCAAAAGGAAAAAATAGCAAAAAAAATCTTTACTAAACAAAAGAAACATACGATTTAGCTCAGCAGGGCTTCTATACACCCAAGGACAAAGTAGATGTGCAGCCACAATTTTTTGAAAAGAAAACTTCTTCCTGGTCTTTCTTGTGATTCTGGCATAGCAAAACTTACATAAAACAAAATATTATAATTATTTGTTAATATTTTAAAATATTTTAGGAACCCCTTACAATTGTTCTTACAACATTTTTTAAATAGAAGTTTTCATTTCTCCAAGTATTTGTTCTTAAATAAGAATATTAGATATTTTTTTAAAGTCAATATTCAGATTTTTAGGTAAGAATTCATAAAATGAGAATACAACCCAGTATTGCAGTAAACAAATAATTCCATTTATATAGGAATTGTCCTTAAGGACCAGGTAGAGAGGGGAGGAAGATAAACAAACCTGAGAGTGAGCCTAAGAAGAGAGGATATGAGCAAGCTTAATATTAAGGTATTCAAGGGGCGCCTGGGTGGCTCAGTCGTTAAGCGTCTGCCTTCAGCTCAGGTCATGATCCCAGGGTCCTGGGCTGCTCAGTGGGAAGCCTGCTTCTCCCTCTCCCATTCCCCCTGCTTGTGTTCCCTCTCTCACTGTGTCTCTATCAAATAAATAAACAAAATCTTTAAAAAAATATTAATGTATTCAATATAATACTTCATCTGAATAAAAATCTTTTCATAAATGGTAAAAGAATTTGTTCTCACTTCAAGTAAGAACTCAGAGATGTAGATAACATAGTTCCAGCCCTGGAGGAGTTATCAATAAGAGGTAAATAAGCTTAAGAGTGGAGAAGGTGATGATTCATAATTATCCCCTAGGAGGATAGATCAGAAAGTGAAGCAATCTTTCTGTGATAAGTAGGCCTAGCTTGGTGAGTGAACACAGCAGGCCCCAGATACAGCAGGCCTCAATGAAGCCAACTGGAGAAAAGTGAGAGAAGAGTATAAAAGCCTCACTTGGGGTGAAATGTGGGGCTGCTGCAGGGGAACAGCATGGGTTTGTTCCTGTTTGTTGTGGGAAACCCAGGGAGAAAAGGAAGAAGGATGTTATATCCACTGTACCACTTACCCAATACCTCTCCTTCGACTCTGTAAGTATATTCCTGATAGGACCTGGCTTTGGGGAGATGACAGCCTACATCTAGTGAATGTTTGGGTGCTTAACTGATTGAAGGGTAGAGATGGAAGTATAAAAGAACAGGGTAAGCTGCTGATGAGGAATAGCTAGGCTGTCTTAGAGCTCTGTGAGAAAGCTAGAATCTGGGTTAAAATTTTCTGGGGAAAATCAGGGCTACTGATGATTTGGGCTCATCTACAAGAATACATGTGTCCTGGAGAATCATGTCTTTGGAGCTACCAGGGATAAATGTACTCTGGCAAAGGATCATCTCCTGGCTATTGTGTTGATTACCCACCTTAGGCCAGAGCTACTTCCTGGTGATATCCAAAGAACAATTTAATAAGAAGGAAAGGCCTGTATTATACACATGTTGGTAGGATGGGTTGAACATGAATACGGTGATTTTTAGTCTTTGATTCTAATCACCTGCTGAAGGATGTTTTAAAGCAAAGAAACTTAGCAGTTTCCTTTTTTTTCTTCAAATATTCTATTTATTTATTTGTCAGAGAGAGGGAGAACACAAGCAGGGGGAAAGGCAGACAGAGGGAGAGGGAGAAGCAGGTTCCCTGCTGAGCAGGGAGCCCGATGTGGGACTCAATCCCAGAACTCTGGGATCATGACTTGAGCTGAAGGCAGACACCTAACGGACTGAGCCACCCACATGTCCTGAAACTTAGCAGTTTCCAATCCCAAGAACCATGAAGTGCTGCAACAAAAGTGGAAGCTTAGTTGTTTGGGGGAGAACTTGTGTTCTTGATGGTATTACTACAAAATCATTTAACAAACATTTAATAGATGTCAATCATGTGCCAGACGCAATGACTTTCTTTCCAAAGTAAAGTATTTCATGAAGGAAATTAGCCCTTTCAATAGCAAGAATGGGAAGAAAAAAGTAGAAAAACAAAGGACCAAACAGAGATACCAACAGTATCACGTCTATCAGTATCTTGCTGAGAAGCCTTAAGCAAGAATGTGGGATGAAGTCAGGGATTTTCAGGGGAGCACAGGTGATTTACTTGGGTGGGATATATTAAAAAATAGTATTCATATTCTTTTTTGTCTAAAAAATAAAAGGTTAACAATAGTAATATTTAATACAGGAATGAAGATTAATAAAAATATATTAGATATATATTTATATGGAGATATGAACAAAAGTTTTTATGCATATGTTACCAAATAAAAAAAGATGGCAGTGACTACATTACCTGATTTCTAAGATCACTGTGCTTTAAGTTCTGATTCTATATTATTCAAAGTACTTTAGTTTCTCTTAAACTGTTTAAAAATCATACCGTATCTATAATAACATAAACTTCCTCATATACAACAAAATGTAATTTTACAAAGATGTGAAAAAGTAAACCTTTCATTATTTAAATGCATCCTAACCCTGCCAACACACCCTTCTTACCTGATGAAGCAGGTTCTCTCTGTGTTATATGATGCCAGTTGGCATGACCCTTTCTTCCTCTTAGCTCATTCAAGAGACAGGCAAAAGGATTCTCTGAGAGCCCTGTGTTGATGAAATTAACAACAAACTTAAAGTCTGGATTCCCTCTAGCAAAACTTTCAGAATTCTTTAAACTTTACTAATTTGCACAGTGACTGGTTGGTTTGGTTTGCTGATAACCATATATATGTGTATATATATATATATATATACATATATATATATCCTCAAAATTCTGATTTATAAAAAAATTTATAAGAAACACTATCATAAAGCTAAACTATTTTATTTTACAATTCTCTTAAGGGATGGGTTTATGAACTAAACATTTAACTAATGGCATTATATAGCTGGTATAAAGCTACTCACTTTTTGTGTCTATATGATAGAAGTTAAAAGTCTTGCTATGCACCGGGTGCCTGAGTGGCTCAGTCATTGAGCGTCTGCCTTCGGCTCAGGTCATGATCCCAGGGTCCTGGGATCGAACCCCGCATCGGGCTCCCTGCTCTATGGGAGGCCTGCTTCTCCCTCTCCCACTCCCCCTGCTTGTGTTCCCTCTCTCTCTGTGTTTCTCTCTGTCAAATAAATAAATAAAATCTTAGCAAAAAAAAAGCCTTGCTATGCATAGTAATATTAGTAAATAGATCACAAAGAAGTTGGCTGAAAACCAGTCCATTAAAATGACAGCTTCCAAAATAATGTGAATATACTTTACACTACTAAACTGTGTGTTTAAAAATGATTAAGATGGTGGTGGCACTTGGGTGGCTCAGTCGGTTAAGCGTCTGCCTTCAGCTCAGGTCATGATCCCAGGGTCCTGGGACTGAGCCCAAACTGGGCTCCCTGCTCAGTGGGGAACCTGCTCCTTCCTCTCTCTCTGCCCACCCTCCCCCTGCTTGTGCTCTCTCAAATAAATAAATAAATAAAGTCTTAAAAAAATGATTAAGATGGTCAATTTTATGTGTTTTATGCCAGTCAAAAAAAAGACAATGACTGAAATAATGTATCAGTTTAAAATGAATATTTTTAGTCATAATTTTTATCACTTTTCAGTCTTATTTCTTTAATATCTAAGTATCTTTGGTAAAGTTTTCTTCACCCTCCCTGTACCCTGAAGCTTTCCATATTAAGAAACAACAAAAAAATTTAAGACAGAAGAATAATGCTCATTTTTTTGTTGGCTATCATTGAAAAAAATATTTGAAACAGCCTTTTCACTATGGAATGTGAAATATCTTAGGCAATATTGTATTACCCTAGGTAGGCACACATAATTAATGCCATTCTTACAAATTATAGTTTCAAAAAGTGAAGTATGCATCACTGGATGGTCATTTGTAAACAAGTATAAGCAATTATAGTGCTCTTCCCTCATTTTGACCAATCTTTGCCTGAAAATAATGACATAATGAAAAAGGAGAAATATTAATTTTCAACTCTTCCTTGTTTCAATTAAGCTGTTTCTCTTTGATTCATAGAATGTAAAGAAGAGGGTAAGAAGTTAGCAAATGTGTCCAAAAATCTCCAAAAAGATGCTAAGTTTCTAATTATGAAAGAAAACAACATAGCCTCATTAAAAGTAGCAAACAGTATTTTTTTTTTAATCCTTCATTAATTCTCTCCTCCAAACTCTCCTTTCTAGAGGCAGTCAGTCACTGTTAAACTTCTTAGGTATGCTTTTAGATGTTTTCTATGTTTATATCAAAACACCCTTCTTTATATGAATAACCTAACATTATAATATTGTATAATTTATTTATTTATTTTTTAAAGATTTTATTTATTTATTTGACAGAGAGAGACACAATGAGAGCAGGAACACAAGCAGGGGGAGTGGGAGAGGGAGAAGCAGGTCTCCTGCTGAGCAGGGAGCCTGATGTGGGACTCGATCCCAGGACCCTGGGATCATGACCTGAGCCGAAGGCAGACGCTTAACGACTGAGCCACCCAGGCGCCCTGTATAATTTATTTTTTAACCTATTATATAGTAGATATTCTCCCAAGTCAGTACATATTAACCAACCTCTTTTGATGAATGTTTAGGCTATTTCCAATTTTTCAGTAAAATTAGTGCTGCATTGAACATCTTTGTTCATATATCTTTGTATTCTTATGCAAAGAGTTTTGTAGGACAAATGCTTGTAAGTGGAACTGCTACCTCAAAAGATATATAAATTTAAAAAGCATACAAATTAAAAAATGCATTAAATTTGTTAAAATTCCTAAATTACTTCTCAAAAAGTACTAGTTTGTATTTCTATGGTAGTGTATGAGAGTTACAAAATGGAATGTGCAAATTGTTAGCAATGTGTGTCTTTAAGTTATTCTAATATTTTTCTATAAGAACTGATCTATTTTTACTTTATTTTAACTCATGAAAATCAAGTAGGTGGGTAGGGCATTCTGGGTAATTGGTCTGGGAATTAAAACTCATTGCCTCCCCCCCACCACATTACTGCTATGAACTAAACAAATGAGTTAACTAGCTATTGTTACTTACCTGTAGAAAGGTATATATTTTGAAATAAAGATACATTAAGTATCTGCATTTTTCTTTTAGATCTCAGATTTTCTATACGCATTGTCTGATGTCCATTTCTTTAATACCATGTTTTTAAAAAAAAAAAAAATCTCTTCTGGAGGTTTCCACACAGGATGCCAAAATTTACTAGTCCGTATGCACTTGAACCCTATCAAACACACGGTTGCTAGTTAATTCCTAATAGTGAAATATGGCTTTTTCCTTGGAGAAAAATGCCTTTTCCAAACATCCTTTTTTAGAATAAAAATTATCATACTACTATCACTTCATATTAACATATAATTTTAGAGTTTAGAAACCTCTTTCATAAATATTGTTCCATTTGATTTTCACAACCCAGGTGTGGTGACTGGAAGGATAGTTTTATTTTCACTTAATAGATGAAACATTACATGATCATGAAGTAGTAGAACTGAGGCTAGCAGGGCATTGAACTTTCCACAGCCCTTTACTGCCTCTTCCATGTGTATAAGGACAGCATATCCCTTTTACAGAAATTTTATTCCATGGTGGTTAACATTTACCTCCTAAATCCCCTTTAGAACAAGGTAAAATAAAATTTAAAAAGAGGGGGAAACCCTGCAAAAAAAGAAAATGGCTTTTTCCTTTTTGGTAATTTACTATTACCTTTCTGAAAGAAGTCATTCTTTCAGAATGACTGTACCTAAACACATATTCCGTGGCATTGTAAAAAATTTGTGTGAACAATTCTAAAGATTTTATTTATTTATTTGACAGAGAGAGAGAGAGAACACAAGCAGAGGGACAAGCAGGCAGAGGTAGAGGGCGAAGCAGGTTCCCCGCGGAGCAGGGAGCCCGATGGAGGGCTCAATCCCAGAACTCCAGGATCATGACCAGAGCGAAGGCAGACGCCCAACTGACTGAGCCACTCAGGCGCCGCTGTATGAACAATTCTAAGGACAATATAAAACTATAACCTCAGGGTGCCTGGGTGGCTGTCAGTTAAGCATTGAACTCTCGATCTTGGCTCAGGTCATGATCTCAGGGTCATCAGTTCAAGCCCCCCATTGGGCTCCATGCTTAGCATGGAGTCTGCTTGTCCCTCTTCCTCTGCTCCTCCCCCTGCTTGCACTCTCTCTCTCTCAAAATAAATTAATAAATAAAATCTTAAAAAAAAAACCTATAACCTCAATTCTGTAAGCAGATCATACTAAATGCTAGTCACACAATATATGTTTAATTGTACTTCTTCATATTCATTTTATTTCTTATTTATATTTATCATATATAGGTTTCATTACACTTCTTCCCTACAACTTGACCATAAAGTCACACGACTAATCTATTTCAGATTTGCTTACTTTCTTATTATAAGGATAATTGCTTGTCAGCTATTGGCCAACCTACAAATAAGATGGTTTTGTAAAGAAACGAGTCTTGCCATTTTGGCAAAAACGATTACTAAAAAAAAGATCGTTTTCATTTTTTGATACATAATGTCATTAATAGCAGATTTCAGTTTTCTTCTTAACATTAGGATGGTAATTACTTGTGCTTCATTAAGGTGTAAAGAAAGATCTGAGCATTCTCGGTACCTTTTCTGATGTTTATCTTCGAGAGGGCCATCTCCATGCAGTTGAACAAATACTGGGCTGAGTGTCTGGAGAAATGAACTCTTACATGGGCTGTATACTGAGTGTGACCTTGGACAATTTCTCTTTTCTGGGCTTTAATGTCCTTATTTCTAAAATGAGGGGAAGTGTTAGTTCTAGACTCTCATTCCAAGGGTCCATTTTAGCTCTAGCAATAACACTGTAAAGCCTATTAACCAACATTTGCTGAGACGAGGCATTTTAGGGTCTAGACAATGTTGTGAGAATATTTATGGATACCTAAATAATGCCTTAACTTCTGGGACAAAAGTTTCAACAGCTCTTAAGTACTAACAAGCCCTAAGACCCAAATCAGGAAGCATCCTGTGATGTGGTTCAGGCCACTAGGACTTGAGACATGTAGGACAGATCAGGCCACTTTGAGGTATTATTAGGTAACAATTTCCGCGCACCAATGGTTGCCTAGTAATCCTAAGAGTGAAAGCAGAGTACCTAAATATTACACTGTATACTGATTAAAAACATGACAAAAGAAAAAATAAGAATTTACTGCAAAAGTAGAAACAAAATAAGTGTAAATTTTTCCTGCAACTGCAACTCAACCCCTACATTTTACCGACATAAACTTAGGCCTCAGGTGTTTGTGCAGGTCAAGGGGAAAGTTTTTCTACCAGTCTCCGAAACATCGCTAGCGTAATAGAAAACAGCTTTACGGTATTTATATCATTCCAAATCCAATCCCAAAGAAACTCTCCACGGGTGAGCCAGCGAGCATCTTAACATAGACGGCCTCTTACGCGGCCTCCTCCCCGGCTTCGGGCCTGCAAAGTGGCTGACTGCAGTCGCCGTGGCTAGGCAACGGTCGGAGCATTCCCCGCGGTGTCAGCCCCGCCCCTGGAGGTGCTTCCACCTCCCGGCGCCTCGAATCTCCTCTTCTCATTGGCTAGAGACCTGCCAGAGGTGGGCGGGGGAAATGCGTCAGAGAATGAGCTCACTTCCGGCCAGGGAGCGCGCGGGTTGATTCGTCCTTCCTCAGCCGCGGGTGCTCGCAGCTCGGAAATGGCGGGTAAGTTCCCGGGAAAAGTTTACCAAGGGGAGGGGGCGGGTAGGTTTGGAAAAGAACGCCGCGACCGTGGTGACAGTGCCCGCCTGGAACTTTCCGGCTCCGGCCTGGATTCCAGAAGGCTTGCTTCAGCCTGCAAGCACGGAACTCTCCGCCCAGCTCCCTGTTGGCCGAGGTTCGTGCCCCCGCCCCCAACTACTCGGGGTTCTGTGCCTTCTGCGAAGAACTCGGCCCCTGCGGAGGGCCGAAGAAGCCCGGGGAAAGAGTCGCGATTTGGCTTCTTAGGTACCAGATGCCTTGAGGCCTGTTTATCTTCTCGTTCTTTTTTTGCACTGCTGCCTCGGCCGCAGTAGTTTGGTTCTGTTCCCGCCAGCTGATTTTTAATGTTCAGATCGTCCTCCTCTTCCAGGTCTCCCTCCACCTTCCACTACAGTCAACTTCTGAGCTGGCGCATTGCTGCCTTGCCTTGCACTAGGGCTCTCACTTGAACCTTGACTTCTTTTTAATCTCTCGCGCTTTAATATTCCTAGGATCGATTTAGAATTCCTTTGAGAAAGATTGTTCTCGCATTCTTCCTTCATCTAAACTTCTCATAGTATTTTATACAATAATTTTCATGTTCATTCTATTTTTTGGGGTCTCTTCAGTTTGCAGCATTTACTAACTAATAATTGCTATTTTGTACGTGTATTAAGACTGTTTTTGGTGTGAGTATATACTTTTTTCCAGTTACGTATCTTTTGAAGTGATGGACAATTTCTACTTTTATCTTTTCCCAGTGCCTTCGTTGTAGTCTTAACTATACTTTTATGGATATGCTGGATAGACAGGCTATCACGTGAGCTCTACAGATATTTAAGGAAGGATTCTTCTACCAGATAGTGACTCTGGGATCTTGGGGGTACACTGGTACTATAAAAGAGGGGGAACATACGTATGTGTACGGTGTACATATAGTAAGAATTACACCTAAATCTGAATCTCTGCCTCACCACTCAATATTTGGGTGCACTTAAGCAATTAAGCCTCTTTCTAAGCCTGAGCGTTTTGATATGAAATGGGGCTGATATACTATTTACTTGTCTAATAGATTTGTGGGGATTAAGCCAATGTATGATTTCATAAGTTAAATTTTGTTGCTGACAGTATATATAATTCCTTGAAATGGGTTCTTTTAACTCAGTTTTATAGATTAGGGTCAGAGTAGTCAAGTAATGTGCTCTAGTTCTAGTTCACAGACCTGGTAAGTAAGTGGTGAAGCCTGGATTTCATTCCAGGAATTCTGACAACAGACAATCTATACTGCCTCAAATGTTCCCTATTTTCTGTGTATGTGTGTTTTAACCACTTGTTAAAGTGTATGGCATGCTGTTGTACCTTTCTTTTGTTTCTGCTCGTGACTTCTTTTTTCCTGAATTTTTATGATTTTTATGTTCATTTTGTCAGGAGATTTATTGTCATCTTTGCTTGAAAGTTTATCTGGATTGCTTCCATTTTTAATTTGTAGCCCATAGTTTATGACTTTGTACACATATGGTTAAAAAAACTTTTTTAATACAGTGAAAATTTTTTCCTTACCCTGTTCGCACTCCTTCTCTCTAAGAGATAACCACGATTACCAGTTTCTTGTGTGTCCTTCCTGAGATAATCTGTGCATTATCAGTTGATGGTTTTTTAATAGTTGATCTGAAGTACTCTGGCTAGAATTTTTCCAGTATTAGAGATGAAATGCTATTGTAATTATCAAAGAATATTCTCACCTTGTGTCTTGGTGGAGCAGTGGCACCTTTTTTATATTTTAAAAAACTGCTTAGGTATAAATCCTAGCAGGTAATATTTATTAGTATTAAATATAAAGAAATGTCAGTAGTTATGTTAATTTTCAGATTTACTAATTTATGTAAAGCAAGCCTAGTTCATAAGCCTCTGACAAAAATGATGTTTTTCCTGTTTTATAATGAGGCAGTCATACTCAGTGTATTTATTTTAGGATTATATGGAGAATGACCTGCACTTTTAAGATCTATTAGTGGTTTTATTTATTTATTTGACAGAGAGAGACAGCAAGAGAGGGAACACAAGCAGGGGGAGTGGGAGAGGGAGAAGCAGGCTTCTCACCAAGTGGGGAGCCCGATGCGGGGCTTGATCCCAGGACCCTAGAACCATGACCTGAGGCGAAGGCAGTCGCTTAACCAACTGAGCCACCCAGGCACCCCTATTGGCATGTTTTAAATCTTCCTTGTATTCCACTTCTAATAAGAACCCTCTGTAGGTTTGACTATTTAAACCATTTCCAACAAGACCTTTTAAAAACTTTCCCTTAGGATTTGGTGCTATGGAGAAATTTTTGGTTGAGTACAAGAGTGCAGTGGAGAAGAAACTGGCAGAGTACAAATGTAACACCAACACAGCAATTGAACTAAAATTAGGTATGTATGCTGTTTCTAAGTGGTATTATGTATGTACTGTGTGTTCCATATATAATCTTTTTTTTAAGATTTGAAGTAGAATTTTATATAAGAGCAGTTCATGTAAATGTATAGTTTTCTGTATGTATTGAACACATTCAGATTTTATTCAGTCTTTATGTCGTGGAGTGGATGGATGTTTAAGAGGTGGCAGAGTTTACATTTAGGAAGTACAGCATGGCAAAAAATGATAGGTGTAAGTGTTCTCAGGCTCTTAAAAATATTTACCTTTACATTTTGGCTTATAAAAATGGTAGGCAGTAGTGTTGGTGAGGATGTGGAAAAACACTCATTGCTGATGGGAATGTAAAATGATGCAACTGCTTTGGAAAACAGTTTGGCAGGTTCTTAAAAAGTTAAATGCACTATTATGACCCAGCAGTTCTACTCCTAGGGATCTACTCAAGAGAAATGAAAACATATGTCTGTATACAAACTAGTACATGAATATTCATAGCAGCGTTATTCACAGTAGCCCAAAATAAAACAACCCAGATCTCTAACAACTGGTAATAAACAAAGTATGATGTATCTATATGATGGAATACTACTTGACAATAAAAAGGAAATGGTACAAAATGGGTGAACTCAAAAATATTCTAAGTGAAAGAAAACAGACAGGAACCCCCCCCCCCATATACAGTATGCTTCTATTTGTATGAAGGGTTTGGAAAAGGCAAATCCAGAGACAGAAGATAGAATGGTAGTTGCCTGAGGCTGACTGTGAGAATAATGACTGCAAATGGGCATGAGATTTCTTTTGGGGACAATGGCAATGTTTTAAGATTAGAGTGTGGCAATGGTCACACAGTTCTAAATTTACTAAAAATTACTGAATTGTATGCTTAAAACAAGTACATTTTATGGTATGTAAATTATACCTTAATAAAGCTTTTTTCTTTTTAAGATTTTATTTATTTGCTTGAGAGAGAGCAAGCGAGAGAGCAAGCATGAACAGTGGGGAGGAGCAGAGGGAGAGGGAGAAGCAGACTCCGCGCTGATCAGGCAGCCCAGTATGGGGCTCAATCCCAGGACCCCAAGATCATGACCTGAGCCAAAGGCAGACGCTTAACCAACTGAGCCCCCAGGTGCCTCTCAATAAAGCTATTTTAAAAAATAGTTATATGCACATGAATTCTGGTTCCATCACTTTCTGTGGCTGTTTCCTTATCTTATAGTGAAGTTAACAGTACTTACTTTTATAGTGGTTATAAAAATTAAATGTAAGGTTAAGTACAAATAAAGTGCATCATCAGGTTGACTTCTAGAAATTCTCAATAAATGTTAGCTTCTACTGTTTAAAATAATACAAACATAACAAAAACATGAAGAAGGTGACAAAGAAGGTACCCCTCACTACAGAGATAATACTTATCTAGATTTTTGTGTGTGTGCGTGCATAAAATTACTTTTCTAAAACCAAGTTCCTTTTTAAGGCTGTGTACATACCTGTTTTCCATAGTGGCTACTCCATTTTGCATTTCCACCAGCAGTGCACATAGGTTCCAATTTCTCTACATCCTTATCAACACTTGTTATTGTCTGTGGATTTCTTACTGTATTTTTTAAACTATTTTTTAATTTGACAATGAAAACTGATTTTTAATTCTAAGAAAAGTATATACTTTATATCTAAAAGAATCAGCCCTTTTTTTTTTGAGATTTTATTTCTTTATTTGACAGAGAGAGAGAGAGCACAAGTAAGGGGAAAGGGAGAGGGAGAAGCAGGCTCCCCGCTGAGCAGGAAGCCCAATGCTGGGCTCGAACCCATGACCCTGCGATCATGACCTGAGCTGAAGGCAGACAACTGACCGAGCCACCCAGGCACCCTGAATCAGCCCTTATTTTATCATATATTACAAATACGAGTTTTTGTTTTATGTCTTACAAAAAGGCCCTCCCTACTCTAAGATTATAAAGCAGTTTATCCATTGTTTCTCTAATATTTTTTGGATTTTTTCTTTTTTAAATAGAAACTTTTGAATCTAACTTGGTATAACACATGAGGGAGGAATCCAGCTTTGCTTTCTCAGATGAGTTAAGCGAATTATCCACCTGCCAGTTTAAGTTGTCTTTTCATTAATGATTTAAAATTTCTCTTTTATCATATTAAAGTATCATATATTCTTGGCTGGCTTTTGGGCCTTTTTTTTGTCCCTGAGCCATTAGAGTACTGTTATAATAAATGTTATAATTAATATATGGTGTGACTAGGTCCCTGCTTGTTACTCTTTAGGAGTTTTACTAAGTTTTCTCTAATGTTTGTTCTTCTAGATAAACTCAAGTTCAAAAAAGTTTTTTTGATTTTTTTTTATTTTTAATTTGCAATCCTATTAAGTTTAATGTAGGGAGAAGCAAAATCCTTACATTGTTGAGTCTTTCCTTTCTAATAGCAAGAATATTTTTCTGTTTATTCAGGTCTTTCTTATGTCCATCTTTTTAAAGAGTATTAAACTTGGGACGCCTGGGTGGCTCAGTTGTTAAGTGTCTGCCTTCGGATCGGTTAATGATCCCAGGGTCCTGGGATTGAGCCCCGCATCAGCCTCCCTGTTCATTGGGAGGCCTGCTTCTCCCTCTCCCCCTGCTTGTGTTCCCTCTCTCACTGTCTCTCTCTCTCTCTCTCTCTCTCTCTCTCTCTCTGTCAAATAAATAAATAAAATCTTTAAAAAATAAATAAGAGTTTTAAACTTTATAGATGATAAACATTTCTTATTAAGTTTATTTCTAGGTAATTTCATCTATGTTATTGCTGTTATAAATGAGATTTTTTTCCATTATGTTTTTCATCGTTATTAATAGTGTGTGAGAAAACTGTGGAAAATAATTTTTAATATATATTTTTTCCCTGCGTCAAAATCCAGGTTACTTAGTAACTCAGGTTCTACACATACATGACAGCTAAAACTGACTGGGTTATTTCATTATTTTAATCTCTTATAGTCATAGTAATAATTTGCTTCCAAGCCAACCTTCCTCCCCTCCTCCCTTTTTTTTTCCAGCCCTCCTGTCCCAACTCCCTCCCTTCTACTTTCTCTGGACAAATGTTTATTGAAACTTACTATGTGATAGGCACTGTGCTTGGCACATGGGATAACTTGAACTCTTGACTGCATATCCATAATTCTACTAAGTTTTATCCCAAGATTCTTCCTCTTACAGAAGTTGTTTTCACTTTGTGTGTGAGGGATTGACAGACACATTTTTTTCACAGAGGTTCTGTGCTTTGGGGTTGGTTACTGTAGAAAAGAGTAAACCTTTTTTTCTATATTTCACTTTAACCATTTTTAAGTGTACAGTTAGGTAGCATTAATTGCTTTCACAATATTGTGTAACCATTAGTTCATTTCCAAAATTTTTTCATCATCCCAAACAGAAACTTTGTACCTGTTAAGCAGTAAATCCCCATTCACTTTTCCCCTCCAGTCCTTGGTAATCTCTAATCTACTTTGTCTCTATGGATTTACCTGTTCTAGGTATTTTAAATGGAATCTACTTTGTCTTTATGGATTTACCTGTTCTAGATATTTTAAATGGTATCACAATATTATTTGTCCTTTTGTGTGTGGCTTATTTCACTTAGCATGTTTTCAACTTATTTCACTTAGCAAATATTTCATGTTGTAGAGGTATCAGGACTTCATTCCTGTTCATGGCTGAATAATATTCCATTGTGTATTTATACCACATTTTGTTTATTCATCTGTTGATGGACATTTGGGTCTTTTCTACCTTTGGCTAATGTGAATAAAGCTACTATGGACATCAGTATATGAGTATCTGTTTGAGTCCCTGTTTTTAATTCTTTTAGTATATAGCTAGGGATAGAATTACTGAGTATATGTTAATTCTATGTTTAACATTTTGAGGAACTGCCAAATTGTTTTATATAGTAGCTGTACCATTTTACAGTCCCACCAACAATGTACAATGTTCCAATTTCACCATCTCATTGTCAATGCTTGATATTTTTTATTATTATAGCCATCTTAGTAGATGTAAAATGATATCTTACTGTGATTTTTGATTTGCATTGCCCTAATGAATAATGATGTTGAGCATCTTTTCGTGTGCTTATTGGCCATTTGTGTATCTTCTTTGTAGAAGTGTCTATTCAAATCCTTTGCCTATTTTTTCATTGGGTTGTCTTTTTGGTTTTTTGTTTGGAGTTTTTTGTTTTTTTATTTTTTCAATATTATTTATTTATATGAGAGAGAGAGAGCACAAGCAGGGGGAGTGGCAGAGGGAGAGGGAGAAGCAGGCTCCCTGCTGAGCAAGGAGCCCAATGTGAGGCTCGATCCCAGGACCCTAAGATCATGACTCAAGCCAAAGGTAGACACTTAACCAACTGAGCCACCCAGGTGCCCCTTTTTGTGTTTTTTTTGTTTTGTTTTGTTTTCTTAAACCTCTTAATTTTACTGGATTCTCTTTACTTTTTGGGGAGTGGCTTCAGGTGATTTTTTTTTTCAGGCCTACAACCATATCATCTGATCATTTTCATGAATTCACTTTGTTTTTTTGTTTTTGAAGATTTTATTTATTTATTTGACAGAGAGAGACAGCGAGAGAGAGAACACAAGCAGGGGGAGTGGGAGAGGGAGAAGCAGGCTCCCTGATGAGGGGCTTGATCCCAGGACCCTAGGATCACGACCTGAGCCGAAGGCAGATGCTTAATGACTGAGCCCAGGCACCCCATTTCTCTTTCTTTTTGATACATGTGCCTCTTTCTTCTCTCTCTCTCTCTCTTTTTTTTTTAAGTAGGCTCCATACCCATTGTGGAGCCCAACATGGGTTTGGAGCTCACAACCCTGAGATCAAGACCTGAGCTGAGATCAGGAGTCAGACACTCAACCAACTCAGCCACCCAGGCACCCCTGTTCTCTTTTCATACTGCATTGGCTAAGACTTTCAGAACAGTGTTAAAAAATAAGTACAGTCATCCCTGTTCCTTAATTTAATGAGAATGGTTCTGGTATTTCTCCACAAACATGATCCTTGCTTATTACTTTCAAGAATAGTTTGTCTTGGGCACCTGGGTGGCTCAGTTGGTTAAGCGACTGCCTTCGGCTCAGGTCATGATCCTGGAGTCCCGGGATCGAGTCCCACATCGGGCTCCCTGCTTGGCGGGGAGTCTGCTTCTCCCTCTGACCCTCTTCCCTCTCGTGCTCTCTATCTTTCATTCTCTCTCTCTAATAAATAAATAATAAAATCTTAAAAAAAAAAAAAGAATAGTTTGTCTTGTTTGCAAAGAGTTTTTATTCAAACGTGTATTAGAGTTTATCAAGTGCCATTTTTATTTCCATGGAAATAATTTTGAATATATTATATACAATGTTTATAATATTTAATATAATAGATTTTATTATACCTTTATATTAAACCATCCTTGCTTTTATAAAATGAATATCTAGAGATATTTTAATAAACTCATGAAGACTTTTAAGATATTTTTACGTTACCACTAAAAGATGAGTTTGGTCTGTGTTTTTCTCCTTTGTGCTTACTTTTTAGGGGAGGTGAAGGTCAACTTTTGTATTCTTTATTGACTACTTTTCTTGGCCTTACTACATTACCACTTCCACCCTCACCAGTTTTAAAAAGCATTAGATTTACCTAATGGTAAAGGCTTGAAAGAATTCACCTTAATCATTATGAGGAGGTCCTCTTATGCCATTTAATGTTCTTATTGTTATTGTTTTTTACCTTAATACAATTTAGATTGCATTTTCAAGTTTTGTGGTTCTCATGATACATTTTTGACCATTCTGTTTACTTTTAACCTGCCATTCCTTTTAGGTGTGTCTCTTGGAGTGTGCATACTTGGATTTGATTGTATAATTTTTTTTCACCTAGGAATTTTATTTCCTTTAAATTTATTGTTTGTTGCTTTTGTTACCTCATTTTTCTGTTGTTTCCTTGTACTTTCTCATTCCTATCTCTAACTAACGTGTGTTTTATTATCCCTAACCTTTCAGTCTCCAGTGTACTCTGTTTTAAATTCTCCTAAAAAGCCATATAACCTATTTTTAAAATAAAGTATATTGTTAGTTCTGCTGAGATAGTCTTTATATTTTAAGTGCATTCACCATTTGCCAAATACTTATTTAGCCATACTCATATGGCAGGCATTTATCTGGGCACTGGAGATAGAGCAGTATACAGATACAAATAGAGCAGTTCTTGTCTTCATGGAGCTTACATTCTGATTATGAGAAACAGACATAAATACATGAAAGATAGTGATTAGTGTTATGGAGAAAATACAGGGTGATTAGGTCCTGCTAAGGTGACATTTGAGTAGATAAAAAAAGAAATGAATCTGTGAGCAGTGTAGATAGCTCAAGGAAGAGTGTTACACGCAGAAGAATGGCAAGGGCAGAATGTGCTGGCTGTGTTCAAGGAACATTAAGGAAGCCACTGTGACTGAGAAGGATAACTTGGGAGGATGACGTGTCTGGAAGCCAAATGATGAAAGTGTTTGAAGGAGGAGGAGGTAGTTAACTATGTCAGGTGTTGCTGGTAGTTTGCATAACATAAGGGCTCTTCGGATTTAGTGATTGATTTGGTGGTTTTTTTTTTAACGAGAGAAGTGATGGAGTCATAGGATCTATTTTTAAAAAGTAATTTAAGAGAAATTAAGAGGAGAGAAATTAAAAATGGAGTATAGACTGTTTTTGAAGTTTTGCTCAGAAGTGGAGTTGAGAAATGGGCAGCTAGAGGAAGACACAGGATAAAGTTAGATGACTTTATTTTTGCTTTTTAAAAAGGGATGTACAATTTACATACAATGAAATGCACACTAAGTACATGATTCAGTGAGGTTTGAGGTCCCCCCCCCACAAATAGCTGCTCTGGGGGGGATTGAATTTAAAACCCAATTTTTGGGAGATTGAGACATGCAACAGATCTGGTGGGCGGCATTCCTCTTTGTTTTGTTTTGTTTTTGAAACAATTGCACACTTACAGAAAAGTTGGAAATGTAAAAATACAAAGACCTTTTTTCCCTGAACTATTTGAGACTAAATTGCTGACTTGATGAACCATCACCACATACTCTTTAATGTACGTTTACTGTGAACAAGAACATTAGTATACATGGCCAGAATATAATCATCAAAATTAGAAAATTAATATCAATACATTATCACCATTTAATTCTCAGACTTCAAATTTTCCCACTTGTCCCCAAAGACCCTTTATAGCAAAGGGATCCAGTTTAATTAGGATCAGGGCTTACATCTGGTTGCCTTGTTTCTTTTGTCCCCTTCGGACTGGAACAGTTGTCAGTCTTTTCTCGACTTTCATGACCTTGACACCTTTGAAGATGGCAGACCAGTTATTTTGTAGAATGTCCCTCAGTTTGGGTTTATCTGATGTTTGCTCATGGTTATTTCAGGTTCTGTATCTTTGGTAGGGATATCACAGAAGTGATGTGCAGATCTTACCGCACCTGTCAGTTTTTCATTAAACTTCCAATTCATTTATTTAGTTCCCATTTTATTGAGTGGATTATAATCTGTTCCTATAATTTATTTTGGTCCTTATATTGTCCCTGATTTGGCCGGTGGGAGCCCAGTTCATGCTGGCTTCTGTGTTTTTACATGTCCTCCTCCTTATTTGATTACTTCATTCTTTGATTACTTTCTGGAACAAAATATTCCAGGCTCATCTGTTATCTCTGCCACAGCTCTGGAATCAGCCATTTCTCCAAGGAGCCTTGTTGGTTTGTTTTTGTTTTTGTTTTTGTTTTAAGAGGAAAATATCATTTTGAAGCCAAGATGTGCTGGGTGAGCAGGTGAGCTTGTTGCCATTAGTGTTCTAACATTAATGAGAGTGGGCTTTCTCAGTGGACAGAACTTTGTGCCTTCCCTTTCTTCCACCTCTGAAGATTTATTTATTTATTTGAGAGAGAGAGAATGCACACACACGATGGGGGGGCAGAGGAAGAGGAAGAGAGAATCTTAAGCAGACTCTGAGCTGAGCTGAGCACAGAGCCTGACACGTGGCTTTATCTCAGGACCCCAAGATCATGATCTGAGCTGAAACCAAGAGTTGGACTCTTAACTGACTGCACCACCCAGGCAACCCTGCTCCTTTCCTTTCATTCCCAGGTCCCTGTAAGGTGTTACTGTTCTGATTTCTTTCACCAAAATTAGTTTCGCCTCTTTTAGAACCTTATTTCAATGTAGTTATGTATATATACTCTGTGACTGGCCTAGTTCAGTCAGCATGTTTTTGAGGTACATCCTTTGTTGCCTATATCAGGGGTTCATTCCTATTTATTGCTGAATACTGTTCCATTGTTGGATATATCACTATTCATCAGTTAATAGACATTTTGGTTTTTCTGATTTTTGGCTGTTATAAATAACTCTGCCAAGAATGTTCCTGTACAAGTCTTTTTGTGGACATATGATTTTTTTTTTTTGGATAAATTCCTAGAAGTGGATTTGCTGTGTCATAGGGTAGTTTTACATTTAGCTTTATGAGATACTTGCCAGACTGATTTCCCAAGTACATTTATATTCATACCAAGAATGTGTTATAATTCTGGTTGCTCCACATCCTCATGAATGTTTGGTGTTGTCAGTTTTAAAAATTCATAGATTGAAGAGCTCACTGTTATTAAGACAACAGTTTTCCCCACATTCATTTACAGATTTAATGTAATCTTTTTTTCTATGTCTTAGTTTAATTAGTTGGCCTTATTGGATTTTGCTGGGCTTATTAAATGAGTTGGGAACTGTTCTCTATTTGCTAAAAAGAGTTTCCATAAGATTGATATTATTTCTTTTTTAAATGTTTGTTAAAACCATCTGAGCCATTCAGTTAAGCGTCTGCCTTCGGCTCCGGTCGTGATCCCGGGGTCCTGGGATCAAGTCCGGCGTCGGGCTCACTGCTCCTTGGGAGCCTGCTTCTCCCTCTGCCCCTCTCTCTCTCTCTGTCTCTCATGAATAAATAAATAAAATCTTTAAAATAAATAAATAAATAATAAATAAATAAAAATAAAAAAATAAAATTTACCAGTGAAGCTTTGTGTGCCTTGAGTTTTCTTTGTTAGAAGGTTTTTAACTACAAATCTAATTAATTCTAACTATTCTGATTTGGTGTTTCTTCTTGTGTCAGTTTTGGTAATTTTTATCTTTTAAGGAAATTGTCCATTTTATCTAACTTTCTTGTCTGACTGAAGTTCATATTATTCCCTTATTACCCTATCAAGGACTGTAGAATATCCAATCCTTTCTCCGGGATACTGGTAGTATGTATTTTGTCTCTTTTTTCTTGATGAGTCTGTCTATCGGTTTATCGATCTTATTGGTCTTTTCAATAATTGTTTTTTTCTATTGCTTATTGTTTATTTCCTACTCTTAATCTTTATAATTTCCTTTATTATTCTTTATTATTCCTACTTTAACTTGCTCTTAAGAAATCTCCCTTCTTAAGGTAAATGCTTAAATAATTGGTTTTAAACTTTCCTTTTATAATATTAGCATTAAAATTATAAATTTACCTCTGAATACTAATTAATTGCATACCACCAATTCTGTTATGTTGTGTTTTTATTATTGTTCAGTTGAAAGTATTCTTATTCTTTTTCGATCTATGGGCTTATACAGAAAAGTGTTGCTTAATTTCCAAATATTTCGGGCTTTTCTAGCTATCTTAAACTGATTTCTATTTTAATTCTATCAAGGTCAGATTATTTCAGTCTTTTTAAATTTGAGACTTGTTTTATAGGTTAGCACGTATCTATTTTGGTGAATGTCCCAGGTATGCTGGAAGATAACTTATATTCTGCAGTTTTATATAGGGTTGTATAAATGTCAATTGGCTTAATAGTGTTATTCAAGTTTTGTATATTTTTGCTGATTTTTATTGACTTATTCTTTCAGAAGTTGAGAGAGGTCTGTTTAAATCTCCAACAATAATTGTGGATTTGTCTGTTTCTTCAGTTGTCAGCTTTTGCTTCGTGTATTTTTTTTCTTTTTTTTTAAATTGAGGTATAGTTATGCTTCATATATTTTGAAGGTCTGGTATTAGGTGCATACAGATGTAGACGAGTCTTCTTAATGAATTGACCCGTTAAGCATTATAAAATGTTACTTCTTTATCTCTGGTAATAAAAGGATCTCTTTATCTCTGTCCCCACTTTAACTCATCTTTCCTTACACTGAAGACTGCTTTTTCAGATAGGAATATTGCAACAAGAGTTACTTAAGCATGGGAGAAATAACAGCATGTCTATATGCTGATGCCTATGATCTGTCAGAGAAGGAAAAAATGATCCAGGAAAAGAATAGGGAATATTTGTGGAGTGATATCCTTGAAAATATTCTTGAGAGTATCAGTGGAGGGATTAGCCTTAGATGGGAGCATGGAGAATTTCTCTGTCAGTTTAATGAAGGGAAGATCTTTGGGAGTGAAGCTGTAAAGGTGGCAGTCTGTGCAGGTTCTCTTATGAATGCTTGCTTCCTAAGTGAAACAAGAAGAAAGGTTATCAGGTGAGAATGTGATTCTAGAAGATGTTGGAGGTTTGAGGAAATAGTCATCTTGTCAAGCAGGAGGAGTGAGTAGACTTCAGAACTATGGTATGATTGTCAGATAGCACAAAGGGTCCACTTCAAGTTAGTACTCATGAATGTAAAATCGAGGTCAGCCACATGCAGATGCAAGGATATAGCAAAAAGTGGGCATATAGTCAGATTTAACTAGAATGGTCTTTTAGGCTGGCATGACAAAGATTGGAGCAGAGGAGTTGAGGTTGTTTATGAAGGAGTGATAGTATTGATTGGCCGTGGAACTCTACACTGGAAAGGGAGGGAGGAAAGTAAGGATACGGAGGCGGTGAGGGGCAGCAAAAATTGTGTCCTAATCAATACATTGTAAGTCCTGGTGGGGGTTGAAGAATTGTTAGAATTACGGTATCACAGGAAGTAAGCTAGGAAGAGGTAGTGGTAAGATTGTACAATGTTTGATGTGGAAATTAAAAGGGTATAGTTAGGGCGCCTGGGTGGCTCAGTCGTTAAGCGTCTGCCTTCGGCTCAGGTCGTGATCCCAGGGTCCTGGGATCGAGTCCCACATCGGGCTCCCCCCACTCCATGGGAAGCCTGTTCTCCCTCTCCCACTCCCCCTGCTTGTGTTCCCTCTCTCGCTGTGTCTCTCTCTGTCAAATAAATAAAATCTTTAAAAAAAAAAAAGGGTATAGTTATTGATAATGATAAGAGCTAGGGTATGTCATGGGAATGTTACAGTAAAAAGATTCTTGGAGAAGGAATCAAGAAACTGAAAGGCTGGGTCAGAGATTAATTTTCATGAGTTTTTAAAGTCACCAAGATTTAAGTCAGTTATAATGTTGGAAAGAGTGACAGTAAGCCAGAAACTAAATTCTTCAAAGAATGAGGGAAAGATTGGGCATTAGCATCAAAGCTGATTGTTCTTAAGGTGTGAGGAGAAGGACATTGGCCTAAAACGAGCAGTGAGGAGTTAGAAGAACAATTCATCCTAGCGGTATAAGGAGAAAGCAGCCACTGCTTGAGAGGGCTGTAAGAGAAGCAGTGTCTTGAGGGAGTGCCAGGTTTGTCCGTGACTGTCAGGGTGAAGAGGTATGGGAGAAGATTCAAGGAAGAGGTTGGGCATATGGAGAATTTTGGTGATAATGGACCTGTGTGTTTCACAGTAGTCACAGGGAGTTGGAGTGGGGTGGGAATTGGCATTAGATTAGTAGTTTTATGCTACTGTATAGGGATGAGAATCCAGGTAAAAAGGGATAACCTAGGAACTTGACTAAAGTTTGCTGGAGTAAAGACTATGATGGGATTAATTAGGATGGTTTCTAAGGTATATTGTAACGTTAAGACCTCTAATGTTGCAGGCTGGTGGAGCTGATGGGAATGTTCCCAGGAGCGTTACTGGGCCCTGCCTTCGCCCCTGCATTTTAAAATAATGTAACTAAACTTACTTTGCTTCTTATGAATATGTCCTTAAACTTACTTTAACATAGTCAGGAAAGTATGTATTGGCCCAAACACTAAGATTTCAGTTGTTTAAAGGACACAGGAGTAAGGGGTGCCTGGGTGGTGCAGTTGGGTGAGTGTCCGACTCTTGGTTTTGGCTCAGGTCGTGATCTCATGGTTGTGGGATTGAGCCTTGCTCTGTGCTCAGAGCAGAGTCCGCTTGAGCTTCTCTCTCCCTGTCCCTCTGCCCCTCCCACTCATTCTCTCTCTCTCTCCCTCTCTTTCAAATAGATAAATCTTTAAAAGAAAAAAAAAAGAACACAGGAGTGTGAATAAACTAAGATATAGTCCAGAGTACATTTAGATATTATGAGGAATATGTGGCAGCATCTCTGAAGCTGCTTGAGAACTGGAACCCATTTATATCTGCATTATGAGCACCTATCAATGGATCGTACATATGTTAAATGCTTAAGCATTATTAAACTTCAAAACTGATTAAATTAACGTGCCTTGGTGATTTCCTAATTATGTTTTGGGCTAATAAGACATGTAGAATGTGGGGCGCCTGGGTGGCTCAGTCGTTAAGTGTCTGCCTTCGGCTCAGGTCATGATCCCAGGGTCCTGGGATCAAACCCCGCATCGGGTTCCCTGCTCCGCGGGAAGCCTGCTTCTCCCTCTCCCACTCCCCCCTGCTTGTGTTCCCTCTCTCGCTCTATCTCTGTCAAAAAAAAAAAAAAAAAAGACACGTAGAATGTATCTTTTTTTTCAAGTCTTTATTTAAATTCCAGTTAGTTAACATACAGTGTAGAATGCATCTTCTTTTACACATTTTGTCCCTCCTGAAATTACCGAAGTGATTCTGAGAACTAGGAAATATAGGAACTATATATAGGAGTGGAAACAATAGGATTTGTATTCAAATAGAAGATTCATTTTAAGTCTTAATGATCTGTGTTGGCGATAAGGTGCCATTTAGTATTCTGGGCCCTGATCTTCCATTTTTCTCCAAAAATGTGAGAGGTTTTCCTGAAAAGAAAAATTTTAGTGCTTATTTTAAATTATTACAGTTTTTTATATTGTATATTCCTCTGTTGGAATAATACATATTTTGCAGAAATTTTGGGAAGTGTATAAGAATATAAGAAATAAAAATTACCCATAATTTTATCACTCAGAATAACTATAGTACTTCTGTATTATAATTTGGGATAATTCCTTCTAGTTTTTTAAATTATATATTCACTTATGTTATTTCTCTTTTATAAAATTGAGGTTACATTGTCATGTTCTGTTCATCTAAATGCATCATAAACATTTTTCTGTCACCAAATATTTCTCAATAGCATTATGTTTAATATTTATATTGAAACTCTTTCATTTATGTAATTTATTTAATCATTTTGGGGTTGCTTGCTTGCTCTCTTGCTTTACTGACATAACTGCATTGTAAAGACTTAAAAATATTTAATGTTTGTGATATCCAGGAGAGTTCACACTTTATACATGTTCTCATCTACATGTATATATGTCTGATTGATTCAGCCTTAAGCCCACTACTTATTTTGTGGCCGTGAGCAAATTAGTCTTTTTTGCATTTTTCATCTAGAAAACGGAGGTAATAATACCTACCTTCTATAGTTCTTGTGGGGTTTAACTACAATGTTTATAAAATCCTTAGCAAATTGCCTGGTACACAGTAAATGTTCAAGTGAAAACTAATGATATGGTTAATAACACTGTGTGTGACTCCTTCTTATGAATATGTCCTGTGTTCGCATACAACACTGTTCACACAAAAACTTGTTCAGGAACATTCATAGCAGCATTATTCATAATAACCCCAAAATGGAAACATCCTAAATGTCCATTAACCGAGGACTGGATAAGCAAATTATGGTATATCCATATAGTAGAATATTATTCAACCACAAAAAGGAATGAACTAATGGTACATGCTATCACATGGATGAACCTATTAAGTGAAAGAAGCCAGACATGGGGTACCTGGGTGACCGGTTAAGTGTCTTGACTCTTGATTTCAGGGTCGTGAGTTCAAGCCCTCTACTGGGCTCCATGCTGGGTGTGGAGCCTACTTTAAAAAAAAAAAAAAAAGAAAAAAGCCAGACACAAAAGGCACATATTGTATGATTCCATTTATGTGAAATGTCCAGAACAGACAAATACAGAGATGTGGTTTCATTTCTTTTATGGTAATTACTACACTTATGTAAATATTGAGGTTTTTTTGTTTTTGTTTTTTTAAGTAAGCTCTACACCTAATGATGTGGGGCTTGAACTCATGACCCCAAGATTAGAAGTCATATGTTCTCCCCACTGAACCAGCCAGGCGCCCCCAAGGGTTTTTTGTTTGTTTGTTTTTACTAAGAGTAGAAAATTCATCTTTGTTTCTTATCTGTTAGAAATACTAACCTCCTAGCACTAATTGTTGGTTCCTTTTGTCTAGGCCTAGGACTTTTTATCTTAAAGACCCTTTTTGAGGAGATAACTTTTAGGCTGATCTCTATAAAGTATAACCCCGGATGTCTTCTCAATGTGTAATCCGAGGAATTTGGGGGCAACTTTTTAGGGATCTGCTCAGTGTGGCTAAACGTAGTACAGCAAACAGTTTTCATGTAATACAATGACTAATATAAAAACTTCATTTATTCGATACTAAAAGAATCCTTTGTAAAGTACATAGCGTTGGTTTTTAAGAATTTTTCTTAGATTCTCTCACCCAAATCTAATCAAATCCAAACAATAAATATTTAACTATATATTTGCCTTAAGCTATTTGATTCTTCAACTAAAAGACTCATCACTTTGCTTTCTCTTTCTTTTAGTTACTGTTACCTGTGGACTAAATTTCATGCTGAAATAGTAAAACCTTAATAGTTTAGATGACAGGTATATTGGAAGAAGGCCAATCCAAATTATAGAAATAGTTATCATAACTACATTTTTGACACTTGTTACATTTTTCTCTTGTGTCTCTCATCACTACCAAAGTGCTATATATTATATTAGAAGCAGTAGTTTGAAATTAATTTTTTTTAAGATTTTATTTATTTGAGAGAGAGAGAATGAGAGATAGAGAGCATGAGAGGGAAGAGGGTCACAGGGAGAAGCAGACTCCCTGCTGAGCAAGGAGCCCGATGTGGGACTCGATCCCGGGACTCCAGGATCATGACCTGAGCCGAAGGCAGTCACTTAACCAACTGAGCCACCCAGGCGCCCTGAAATTAATTTTTTTTAAAGATTTTATTTATTTATTTGACAGAGACAGCGAGAGAGGGAACACAAGCAAGGGGAGTGGGAGAGGGAGAAGCAGGCTTCCCTCCAAGCAGGGAGCCCAGTGTGGGTCTCGATCCCAGGACC
This sequence comes from Callorhinus ursinus, assembly GCF_003265705.2. Lineage (NCBI taxonomy): Eukaryota > Metazoa > Chordata > Mammalia > Carnivora > Otariidae > Callorhinus > Callorhinus ursinus. The sequence goes on along the minus strand of NW_027397064.1, from coordinate 58,385,795 downwards.
CTGGGATCATGACCTGAGCTGAAGGCAGATGCTTAACAACTGAGCCACCCAGGCACCCCTGAAATTTATTTTTAATAATTTCTAGAGACTTCCAAATATTTTTAAATATTAGAGATGCAGTAGTGGGAAATTTTGGAGGTTAATGAGTCTAGACATATTGGATTGTTTTATTTTTTTATTGTGTAGTATTACATACAAAAAACATAGAGCAAGCTAATGAATATCATTATCTCATCACTTAGCTTTTCATGTCTTAACATTTTGCTGTATTTGCCCAGGGCTTTTTTCAATTTCAGTTTTCATTATGAAAATTTGTTAACACAGAAGAGTTGAGAAAATAGAACAATACTTAACCTATATATCCAGTACCTGAATTCAACAATTAATATTTTGTCAAATTTGCTTTAATATATACTTTTGCCGAATTATTTGAAAGTAGATTTTTTAAAAAGATTTATTTATTAGAGAGAGAGAGAGCACGCGTGTGTGCATGCTCAAACGGGGAGGAGGGAGAGGAAGTCCCAAGTAGACTCTGCACCAGACTCGGAGCCCGACTCAGGGCTCAATCTCATGACCCCAAGATCACAACCCAAACTGAAACCAAGAGTTGGATGCTTAATTGATGGCACCACGCAGGCACCTGAAAAGTAGATTTCTGAACATCATGACAGTCCTAATATGTGAATATTCATATATAACCATAATTCCATTATCATACCTATGAAAATTAATGGTAATTCTTTAATATCGTATAATTTTCTGGTTTCCCTGGTTGTCCTTGAAAGAATTCGGTAGCTTTTTAATAAGAGTTATTTAACCCAGAATTCAGTCAAGGATCATGCATCATGTTTGGCTGTAATGTTTCTTTAATCTCTTTTAATTCAGAACCAGTCCTTCCATTCTTAATATCAGGAAACAAATAGGGTTGCTGGAGTGGTGGGGGGGTGGGAGGGATGGGGTGGCTGGGTGATGGGCATTGGGGAGGGTATGTGCTATGGTGAGCGCTGTGAATTGTGTAAGACTGATGAATCATACTTGTACCTCTGAAACAAATAATACATTATGTTAAAAAAAAAAGAAAAGAAAATAGTAGGAAGGGAAAAATAAAGGGGGAGAATTGGAGGGGAAGACAAACCATGAGAGACTATGGACTCTGAGAAACAAACTGAGGGTTCTAGAGGGGAGGGGGTGTGGAGGGATGGGTGAGCCTGGTGATGGGTATTAAAGAGGGCACGTACTGAATGGAGCACTGGGTGTTATACACAAACAATGAATCATGGAACACTACATCAAAAACTAATGATGTAATGTATGGTGACTAACATAACAATAAAATTAAAAAGAAAAAAATAAAAGAATTTAAAAAAAAAAAGAACAGTCCTTCCCCCCAACATGGAATTTTTTCCCCCATACCATTGATTTATTTGGGAGAGTAAAGTTATTGAGTAGAATTAATAAACAAATCTACATTCTGGATTTGTCTGTTTTCTTTTGGTAGTATTTAACTTGTTACCCTGTCCTCTATATTTCTTGTAAATTGGAAGATTTAAAGCTGGATTAGAGCTAGGATAAACATTTTTGTTAAGAAAATGTTTCATAAATGATGGCTGTATATGTTAAATTGCATTGAATCAGGAGACATACAATGTTGGTCTATCCTGTAATGAGTGATTTTAAGTTAGATTACTTGGACAAGTGGTAACTGCCAGATCTCTACAGTGAAAAGATACCTTTTCTTCTGTAAATCATTAATCTGCTCTATGATACTTTGGCACCCTGTGAATAACCTGTTCTAGGAGGACAGTGTTGGAAATTTTTCATCTACAACTTTTCATTCTTCAGTTTAAAGAATTTGGTGGGGGAGGTAAGGTTTTTTTCTGCATAAGATAAATTATATTGGGGAAATGTCCAATAGTATCAGAACTCAATAAATGCAAATAAAATAACAGGGTACCCATTTCCATCTTTAATTCGTAGAAATTAAAGTTGAGGGTACAGAATATTCTCAAGAATATGGGAAGCAAAGGAGTTTAAGTAGCTGCTAGTGGGTATATAAACTGTTAAAATATTTTTTTAAAGATATTTTTTATCTGTTTATTTGACAGAGAGCACAGGTAGGCAGAGGGGGTATGTATGTAAGAGTACAGTAAAGCGTATATAAGGATGCCATTGCAGTGTTATTTTTATTTTTAATAGCAAAACAAAAACCCAAACCTAGGAATAACATGAATATCATCTTGCACTGATAGAGAATGATGTAATGATAAAGGCCTCCTCAAAACTCAGATTACTGTTATTCTCAGAATGTTTCCTGTAGCATTCGTTTTTAGTTTTTTTGATGCTGTAGCTTTTCTTATTTCAGAGTGTCTTTTTTGGTTTTGTTTTCTTTTACTCTTTGCATTGTATATAAACATAAAGAAAAATAAAAACTAAATCAGATGCCTTTGTCATACCTAGTTTTCTAATTCTTAGAATCTGAGGTTTTGACACTGAAGCACTCAAAGTGATATTCTAATTTTCATTGTTCACTTGTCTCATGAGAATCCAGTGTAAATCATATAATGGAAAAGTGACATTTTAAGTAAGAAAGATGTTGGCTGTATCCTAGTTATAGTGAAATTCTTGAAATGGAAATACCTGTCACCTTTAATATCTTTAATTTAGTGTCTTTAATATCTCTATATTTTTTATTCTTTTAAACAGTTCGTTTTCCTGAAGATCTTGAGAATGACATTAGAACTTTCTTTCCTGAATATACCCATCAACTCTTTGGGGATGAGTAAGTAACTTTGCCAAATTAGTGTGGCCAAAAAAAAAAAAAAAAAAAAAATTTTTTTTTTAAGATCTAGAAAGCAGACTTTACTTTCTTTGCTGTTGTTTATGTAATTTATTTTAAAATATACATTAGAATGCATTTTTGACATTGAAACACCAGTTTACTGTATCATACCTATCATGTAGTGCTGTGGATACATTACCTCATTTAATTCTCACAACCATCTTAGCGATGGTATTATCATCCATTACATTGTACATTGGTGGAATTGAATAGCTGCTTAAGGACATGTGAATGACCAGAGTTCAGATTCAGGCAATCTGTCTATGAAGCTCATCTTCATAATTACTACTTTTTCTTCCTGCTCCTTTGCTATACTGCTCTTAGTACAGAATAGACTCTCCTGAAGCTAGAAAGCTTAAGTTGTTCTTCTATGACAACTAATAGGCCGTTAAAAGAAATTTATTTTTATTTTTTATTTTTAAAAACTTTATTTATTTGACAGAGAGAACACAAGCAGGGGGGCTGCAGGCAGAGGCAGAGAGAGAAGCAGGGAGCCAGATGCAGGGCTTGATCCCAGAACCCTGGAATCATGACCTGAGCCTAAGGCAGATGCTGAACCGACTGAGCCGCCCAGGCACCCCGAGAAATTCATTTTTATTTTTTTTTTTTATTTTTATTTTTTTAAAGATTTTATTTATTTGACAGAGAGAGACAGCGAGAGCAGGAACACAAGCAGGTGGAGTGGAAGAGGGAGAAGCAGGCTTCCCGCTGAGCAGGGAGCCCGATGTGGGACTCGATCCCAGGACCCTGGGATCATGACCTGAGTCGAAGGCAGACGCCTAACGACTGAGCCACCCAGGCGCCCGAGAAATTCATTTTTAAAAGCAACATTATAGATATGTCCTGGGATATTCAGCACAATCCCTTAATTTCCTGTAGCTTCATTACATTATTAGAATAGTCATTTACCATTTTTTTAAACTTTTGATTGTGAAACTTATTTGCAGAAAGTTATAAGAATAGTATGGGCACTTGATGTAAGCACTGGGTGTATATGCAGCTGATGAATCATTAAAACTCTACCTCTGAAACTAATAGTACACTGTATGTTAATTGATTCAAAGGAGAAAAAGAATAGTACTCTGTATATCCTTTATTTAGATTCACCACTTGTTAGCATTTAGTTCTATTTACCTTAATCATTCTCTCCTATATAGATAGATATATTGGTATGTTGTTGAACCATTTGAGAGTTGTTTGCAGATATATCTTGATCCCTTACTCCTAAATTCTTTAGTATGTATTTCCTAAAAACAAGGACAGTAACCCTATAATTATCAAAATTGAGGAAATTTAACACTGCTGTAGTACTATTTTCTAAGATACAGTCCACATTTCAAATTTTTCCACTTGGTTTCCAATAATTCTTTCATAACAATTTTCCTTATTCTGAATCCAATCTAGAGTCATATATTGCATTTATTTAATTTTTCTTTTTTTTTAAGATTTTATTTATTTATTTGACACAGAGAGAGAGTATAAGCAGGGGGAGCAGCAGGGAGAGGGAGAAGCAGTCTCCCTGCTGAGCAGAGAGCCCGATATGGGGCTCCATCCCAGGACCCTGGGATCATGACCTCAGTCCAAGGCAGACTCTTAACTGACTGAGCCACCTAGGCACCCCACATATTGCATTTAGTTGTCATATCTCTTTGGTCTCCTTTAATCTGAAACAGTTCCTCAGCCTTTCTTTGTTTTTCATGACATAGACATTTTCGTAGGGTATAGGTTAGTTTTATAAACCTTCATTTTGCATTAGTTTGTTTCTTCATGATTAAATTCAGATAATGTACTTTTTTTTTTTTAAGATTTTTATTTATTTATTTGACAGAGACCGCGAGAGAGGGAACGTAAGCAGGGGGAGTGGGAGAGGGAGAAGCAGGCTTCCCGCTGAGCAGGGAGCCCGATGTGGGGCTTGATCCCAGGACCCTGGATCATTACCTGAGCTGAAAGCAGACGCTTAACGACTGAGCCACCCAGACACCCCGATAATATACATTTTTATATTACCACAGAGGTTGTGTGTGTCCATCTCAGTCTGTCATAATCAGAAAGTCCATAATGTCAGTTTGTCCCATTGTTTGTTAACTTGGGTCACTTAGTTTAGAGGTGTCTGTCAGCTTTCTCCACTATAAGGTTTTCGCCTTTATTACGTAATCTGTGGGGAGATACTCTTGAGACTGAAAAGATCCTGTTTCCCATCAGACTTTCATCCAGTAGTTTTAAATCCACTGATGATTCTTGCTTGAAGCTTTTACTGTGATTGTAAAATGGTGATTTTTCTAACTCTGTCATACCTTCTACATTTATTAGTTGGCATTCTATAAGGAAGAGCATCTCTTTTTCCCCTTATGTATTTCTTTGTTTATATCAGAATAGACTCAGAATCTTTTTTAATCCAAGGGGTCATAATCTGCTACTGTTATTAATTATGATGCTCAAATTATCCCATTTCAAACCAGTTTTTGAATCCTTTTGATATATCATCATTATTTGGGGGACACTTTACTTTTGAATACAATAAGGTGTTCATTCATCTTACACTTTTTCTACTAGTTCTGGAGTTAGCCATTTTCCCAAGGAACCCTGCTTTGTTGTAGTAGGAAAGAGTGTTTTGACACAGTTGACATTTAAAATGCTGCCCTTTGTGGCGATTTTACCTACGTGTTGTTTCAGCATTGTTCACATATTTATTGAATGTGTTTTGAAGTTGACAAATGTCTCTCCATGGGACAAATTTCCTCAGAATTTTTCATTATTAATGTATCAGATTGGGCATTTTATGTGCTTTTAAATATTAATAATTATATTTTATTACATATTGATTCATGCCAAATTTGAACCTTTTGTATTTTAAATAGGTTTTATTTTATTATAAAGATAAGAACATTTTCTTTTGGGATTTCTATCGTTAAGGAGCTATTTATTTTATTCCTTTCCCCTTCTTGCTATTTAAAATCTCTTCCTTAGGCGCATAGACTCTGGTCTACAGATAATGCTTCTCAGTGGTATTTTGTACATTCATTCTGTTTCGTATGTCATTAAAAATGCTTGCATACTCCTAAGGTGGACAGATGACAGTCACATAATCATAACCCTGTATTTTATGACTCAGGTATGACATTGGTCTTAATCCTACTTATCATTGCCATTCCTTTTTATGCACATAACTTTCAGAGTCCTGGAATGGACACTGCTTATGTTTTATTTTATGCCTAGACAGAAATCTGTAAATGACACTACTCCTTTCAGGCACTCCTCTTCAGAATTCACTTAAAAAAAAAAAAAAAAGAAGCTTTATTGAGATGTGAGATGTAATTTGCCATATAATTCATCTATTTAAAGTATACAGTTCAATGATTTTTAGTATATTGTGTTGTGCAGTCATTACAGTCAATTTCAGAACATCTTGTCATTCCCACCAAAATTCCCATAACCAGTTAGAAGTCATTCTCTTTTTCCTCCCTTAATCTCCCCAGCCCTAGCAATCACTAAACTACCTTCTGTCTCTATAGCTTTACCTATTCTGGATATTTTAGATTCACATTTTAGAAGACTCTTTTTAAGCCAGAGAAGAGAATATCAAGGTGTAGGGAGATTGCAGGAAGCAGGGCTGGAAAAATAACAGCAGCTCCAGATCTGCTTTCTGAGTTCAGAGGGTGATGTAATTAGATGCTTTCACCACTTTCAGCAGCTCTGGATGTTGATGATGGAAGCAAGTTGTAAACTGGAGGAAAGACTGGGCCAAAGCTACATCTTAGCTGCTTGCCTAGCGAGGTACTAGTTTAAATACCACTCGTGTCTGATTTGAAATGCCTTCTGGTACTAGTAATAGAAGCAGCTGCAATGATATATTACATTTATTACATACTTGTATAATGTGCTGGTCAACATTATAAGCAGTTTATAGGTATTAACTTGCTCATGTAACCCAAACAACGTCCCTGAGGTAGATGCTATTATTCTTACTTTATTTTTTATTTTTTAAAGATTTTATTTTTATGTAATCTCTCCACTCAAGGTGGGGCTCTAACTCACAACCCTGAGATCAAGAGTCACATGCTCTGCCAGCTGAGCCAGCCAGGCACGCCTCTCTTATTTTATAAATGAGGAAAGCTGAGGCACAGTTTCGTTACAAGTGTTTGTTTCTTTTTAAAATAGGTATGGTTTAAAATCTTGAAACTACCCATAAAGTTAAGCTTGTTTATATGTAGGGCTAATACTTTGTAATGACTTTACAAAGAATCTTTCTGGGGTCTCAGATTACTGATATTTTTTCCTTTTCAGTGAAACTGCTTTTGGTTACAAGGGTTTGAAGATCCTGTTATACTATATTGCTGGTAGCTTGTCAACAATGTTCCGTGTTGAATATGCATCTAAAGTTGATGAGAATTTTGACTGTGTAGAGGTAAGAACAATAATAAATTTATCTTTAACTCTACTTTCCATTTGACTATAAAACAGGTTTTAAAATTTAAAGGCTTGAGGGAGGAGAGAAACTGTTATATAGTGGCTTTAAAACCATGTATTGTCTTTAGTTATGGAGGTGATTGCCTGCCTGTCACTGCAGGTAACCTTTGATCATGATCCTTGGCCTGATCTATTTCCTGAGTGGACCTTCTCTAAAAACCCTTTACTTTTACGATCGGAGTTGTATTTTGTTTACCAACTTCTGTTTTTTTATTATGGACATGAAAATTACTTCATTTCCCAGAAATTAAATAAGACGGAGGGCAATAGCTAAATTTTCTACTTTTTCTTCACATAGAATTTGCCTATTTAAATTTCTCTTGCTGCATTTCTGATCCCACAGATTTTGCTAATATATTTCCTTAAGAACATGGACAATTAAGCTGATGACATAAAACTCTTTGAAACAAATGAACCAAAAGAGGGTGAAGGCAAAGAGAGGCATTAAAGAGTATGCATCTGGGGCAGGCTGAATTATGGCCCCTCAAGAAGCAGAGGCAGAGTGATGTGACCACAAGCCAAGGAATGCTGGTAGCCACCATCACAGCAAGTGTACTTAGAAGAAGCAAGAAACAGACTCCACTGGAGTCTCTGGAGGGAATGTGGCCCTGTTGACACTTTGATTTTAGCTCAGTGATAGTGATTTTAGACTTTGCCTCTAGGCTGTGATAGAATAAGTATTGTTTTAAGCCTCCAAGTTTGTGGTAGTTTGTTACAGCAGCCATAGAAACTAATACGGATTTTCATATCAGGAAGTGGGGTGCTACTGTAACAAATAACTAAAACTGTAGAAATGTCTTTGGAAATGGGTAATGGGTAGAAACTAGAAGAATTTTGAGGCACACGATAGAAAGAGCATAGACTACCTTGAATAGATGGTTGGTAGAAATACAGACTTTAAAGGCACTGCTGGTGAGGGCTCAGAATAAAGTTAGGAGCATGGGAGAGAAAACTGTATCATTTTAGAGAATAATGTACCATCATAAACAGTATGTTGGTAGAAATAGGAATGTTGAAGGAGTCAGAGGGAAATGAACATATTATTAGAAAATGAAGGAAAGGAGATATTTGTTATATAGTGCCAGAAAGCCTAGCTGAACTGTGTCCTACATTTATATAGAAAGGAGAACATGTAAGCAGTGAAGTTGGATATTTAGCTGAGGAGATTTCTGAAGTATTGAAGTTGTGGCCTGGTTTCTTGTGGCTCATAGTAAATGTGAGAGGAATGGGTGAGATTGTGGGAAGAACTGTAAAGCAAAAAAGATCCAGGACTTGATGATTTGGGAGATTCTCAGTCTATCCAGGTTGCAGAAGACACTGAAGTTAGGAGATTCATTGTCAGGAAAGTGGTTTGGAGAGAAAGCCAAGAGCATGGCTAGATAACCTTTTGTTCTTTCTGAAGAGATTATACACGTGACTCATGGATCTCCTCAGTAATCTCAGCAAAAACCAGGAATAGAGATTGAATAGAGATCAAGTCCTTTGTAGGACCATCTTATCTAATGGTGTGAACCCTCAAGGCAGACACAGGTGACCTAGAACGGTTTTGAGAATGTTATATCAGCAGAAACACTGCTAGTTTGGACTGACAGGTTGAGGAAAGGCTAATGAACTTCCAAAATTCTATAGGTAGGAAACAGGCTGATAGCACTGCTCAGCTTCAAACGTGTGCTTCCCTTCAAGAAAAAGGAATAATGGCCCAGAAGGTAGAGCCACAGGCCAGGGTATTCCCAGGTCTTGAAAACTAATGGAATTTGACCTTCTGGATTTTGAAATTGTTTGGTACCAGTGACTCCTTTCTTTCTACCATTTTCTCCCCTTTGGAATGGGAAACTGCATCATAACTTATCCTGTGCCTGTCCCACCACTGTATTTTAGAAGTGGTAAGTTGTTTTCTAGTTATACAGGTGGAAAGGAATTTTGCCCCATGATTTATCATACCCAGAGTCTGCTTGAATAACTTAGATAATGACATTTTGGACTTGAGTTGATGATGGAGTGGTTGAAACTTTTGGGGATGTTGGGATGGGGTGAGTGTAGTTGGCATGTTTGGGATGGACATGAATCTCTGAGGGACCTGAAGAAAATTATATGTTTTAGAGTTCTGTTTCTGGACATTCCTGTTTAAAGGCATTGAGACTTTTTTTTTTAAGGTTTTATTTAAATTCCAGTTAGTTAACATACAGTGCAATATTAGTTTTCCAGGGTATAATATAGTGATTCAGTAATGCCATACATTACCAAGTGTTCATCACAGCAAGTGTACTACTCCTTACCTCATCACCGATTTAACCCATCCCCCCACCTACCTCCCTTCAAGGCATTGAAACTCTTAATCAAGAATTACTTCAGTTAATTTTTTTTAAGATTTTATTTATTTATTTATTTGAGAGAGAGCACAAGGAAGGGCAGAGGGAGAAGCAGACTCCCCGCTGAGCAGAGAGCCTGATGTGGGCCTCGATCCCAGGATCGGGATCATGACCTGAGCTGAAGGCAGATGCTTAATTGGGACTGAGCCACCCAGGCACCCCCAGAGTTGATTTTTTTTAATGAAATGCTATTTTTGTCACTGAATCACATTTATAAAATTGGAAATTGCATTCTTAGAATAAAATCTCTTGTCATTTGAATTTGAATATTCAGGAAGTTTTATCAGATCAGATCTGTCATATTGAGAATACTGTGCTTCACATAACTAGGCAAAGATATTATGTATTACTGCATACTGGATATCATAACTTCCTCCTGTACAAGTAGCAGTTCCTAACACATTAACAATTAAACCAACTTTTTCAAGTTTTTTAACTGACTTTAAACTTCTGACTTAAATCATTTGCCAACCTCATGCCCCATCTTTTTTTGACTAAAACTTCTCATGACTTGGGACTGGTTGATTTGGTTTTTTTGTTGTTGTTAATTTTTTAAAATTGTGTTTCATTATAAAGGACTTGCCCAAATTCACACAATGCTACATAAATTAGCATATAATATAGGCTATTAAAGTGGAGTTTTTTTTCCTAATCATACGCTTCTTATTAGATTGTTAAATTCTCAATCCCAGCTAGATACTCTTATTAAAAATACAGGTAGTAGTTTTCCTTGTGTTGTACAAAATTCACTGTTGTTTGAAAGTTTTGGTGTCTTTTTTTTTTTTTTTAAGTTTCAGCTGATAGTGCTGAATTGATTTCTTCCAAAGGAACTATTGACTTAGTTATTGGTAAATCTTTCATTTGCCATGAAAATAGCTATGTATTTGCATTGACTTCTAATTGCTTCATTGTTGAAAACCAGGTTTTCCCATTTAGAAGTACTGTGTTAGGAGTAAGGAATCAATCTTTTATGATGTCTTCTTGTAGGATTATTTGCTTCATGGTTGAAGATCATTTATTTAAATTACATGTTCAAAGACTTTTTTTCCCCTTAGAAAAAAAGAATGGGTAGTGGATGTGGGGGAAATGGGCTTGCCTCTTCTATCTCAGTTTGCATTGACAATGTTCATTCCACAGTGCCTCTGTGTTCTTGATGCCAGGGAAAGAGTGGTAAGAAAACAAAATCATTCCTCTCATGGAGCTTATATTCTACCTAGGAGGAACAGTCAATAAACAAATAGTAAAGTAGTGTTACGAAGAAACATTTGTTGGTTCCTGAATGAAGAGGAGCCAATGTAATTATTTGTTGACTGAGGATATATTTTGAAGGTAGAGCCAGTAGGATTTACTTTTGAATTAAATATAATGAGATAGAAAAGAGAAACAAGGAGTACCCTATTGCTTAACCTTAATAGTAGTACTATAAACTGAGATAGGGAAGATTGGAGAAGTAGGTCTAAATAGGAAAAAAAAAATCAAGATTTTTGTTTTAGATGTGTTATGTTTGAGACTATTATATGTCATATTTGAGTTTTCACAGACTATAAAATATAGTGTTATTTTTGTGTATGAAAAATACACTCTTTTGGGTGAGGTGGTCAGAAACCACAGCACATCAGCTTAGAAGTTAATTTGCTTATTAGAATTTGCCATTACATTAATCTTTCATCATCCATTTTTCTTTTCCAAGCTCAGTTCTCCAGTTGCATGTAAATGTTTTTAGTCACAATTAAGATGCTTGTAAAACATCTCCACTAGCCATCATCTTTTTTTTTTTTTTTTAAGATTTTATTTATTTGACAGAGAGACAGCTAGAGAGGGAACACAAGCAGGGGGAAGTGGGAGAGGGAGAAGCAGGCTGCCTGCTGAGCAGGGAGCCCAGTGCAGGGCTCGATTCCAGGACCCTAGGAACGTGACCTGAGCCGAAGGCAGATGCTTAACGACTGAGCCACCCAGGCTGCCCCTCCACTAGCCATCATCTATCTATCTTTCTTTCTTTTTTTCTTTTTTTCTTTCTTTATCTATCTATCTATCTAATTTGGCAGAGAGAGAGTACAAGCAGGGGGAGCGGCAGGGAAAGGGAGAAGCAGGCTTGATGTGGGGCTCGATCCCAGGACCCTGAGATCATGACCTGAGCCGAAGGCAGCTGCTTAACCGTCTGAGCCACCCAGGAGCCCCACTAGCCATCATCTTTAAAGGCAACATAATAATTCTGAATTTTACTACAATAAGCTTGATTATTTAGAACACTGTTGGTTTGTTCCTCTTATGGTTGTCTCTGACCTTTGCTTTTATCAATACCTCCTGACCTCTCTTTTTTTTTTATTAACATATAATGTATTATTTGTTTCAGGGATACAGGTCTGTGATTCATCAGTCTTACACAATTCACAGCACTCACCATAGCACATACCCTCCCCAATGTCCATCACCCAGCTACCCCATCTCTCCCATGCCCCACCACTCCAGCAACCCTCAGTTTGTTTCCTGAGATTAAGAGTTTCTTGGGGCACCTGGGTGGCTCAGTTGGTTGGGCAACTGCCTTCGGCTCAGGTCATGATCCTGGAGTCCCAGGATCGAGTCCCGCATCAGGCTCCCTGCTCAGCGGAGACTGTGCTTCTCCCTCTGACCCTCCCCCCTCTCATGTGCTCTCTTTCTCTCTCATTCTCTCTCTCTCAAAATCTTAAAAAGTTTTTTATGTTTTGTCTCCCTCTCTGGTTTCATCTTGTTTCATTTTTCCCTCCCTTCCCTTCTGATCCTCCACCCCCTTTTTAATTGAAGTATAATTGACATACAGTATCCTGTTAGTTTTAGGTATACATTATAGTGATTCCTTTTTTTGATATCTTTATACATTATGAAATGATCCCCATGGCAAGTCCAGTTATTGTCTGTCACCATGCAAAGTTATTACAATATTATGGCCTACATTCCTTGTGCTATATGTGACATCCCCATTACTATTTTTTTTAAAAGATTTTATTTATTTATTTGCTAGAGAGAGAGAGCATAGGTGAGAGACAGTTAGCGAGAGTACAAGCAGGGGGAGTGGCAAGCAGAGGGAGAAGCAGGCTCCCCGCTGAGCAAGGAGCCCAGTGCGGGACTCGATCCCAGGACCCTGGGATCATGACCTGAGCTGAAGGCAGCCACTTAACCGACTGAGCCACCCAGGCGTCCCCCCATTACTATTTTATTACTGGAATTTTGTACTAATTAATCCCTTTCATCTATTTTGCCCAACCCCCTCAACTCCCACACCCACTCCCCTGTCCAGTAACCGAGTTTGTTACCTATATCTATGAATCTGTTTCTGTTTTGTCTTGTTCATTAGTTAGTTTTGTTTTTTAGATTTCACATAGCATAATACCCTGTAGGTCCATCTGTGTTGTTGCAAATGGCAAGATTTCATTTTCTTTATGACTGAGTAATATTCCATTGTATGCATGTATTTGTGTGTGTGTATGTGTGTGTGTGTGTGTGTGTGTGTATTTACATATATCTGATCTTTATCCATTCATCTATGATGGACACTTAGGTTGCTTCCAAATCTTGCCTATTGTAAATAATTCTGCAGTGAACACAAGGGTGCATGTAGCTCTTCAAATTGATGTTTTCATTTTCTTCCAGTAAATATCCAGAAGTGGAATTGCTGGATTGTGTAGTAGTTCTGTCTTTAATTTTTTGAAGAACCTTCATACTGTTTTCCATAGTGGCTGCACCAATTACATTCCCAACAACAGTGTATGCGCGTTCTCCACTTTTGTCCGCTTTTTTTTTTTTAAGATTTATTTATTTGAGAGAGATAGTGACAGAGATAGAGAGAGCAGGTGTGGGGAGGAGAGGGAGAAGCAGGGAGCCCGATGCCGGGCTCCACCCCAGGACCCTGGGATCATGACCTGAGCAGAAGGCAGACACTTAAGACTGAGCCACCCAGGCGCCCCATCTCCACTTTTTAGTATAATGATGTGATCCCATTTGTTTATTTTAGCTTTTGTTGCCCTTGCCTGAGGAGACTAGTCTGAAAAAATATTGCTAAGACCAGTGTTAAAGAGCTTATTGCCTATGTTTTCTTCTAGGAGTTTTATGGTTTCAAGTCTCACATTCAAGTCTTTAATCCATTTTGAATTTATTTTTCTATATAATGTACAAGAGTGGTCCAGTTTCATTCTTTTGCCTGTGGCTGTCCAGTTTTCCCAATGCTATTTATTGGAGAGACTGTCTTTCCCATTGTTTATTCTTGCTGCTTTTGTCGTCGATTACTTAACCATATATATATATGGGTTTATTGCTAGGCATTCACTTCTGTTGCGTTGATCTCTGTGTCTGTTTCTGTGCCAGTACCATACTGTTTGGACTACTACAGCTTCGTAGTCTAGCATACTGTGAAATCAGGGAGCGTGAGATCTCCAGATTTGTTGTTCTTTCTCAGGATTGCTTTGGCTATTCAGGACCTTTTGTGGTTCCATACAAATTTTAGGATTCTTTGTTCTAGTTCTGTGAAAAAAGCCATTGGCATTTTGAGGGAAGGTGCATTGAATCTGTAGATTGCTTTGAGTAGTACAAACATTTTAATAATAATAATTCTTCTAAACCATGAGTACAGTATATCTTTCCACTTATTTGTGTTGTCTTCAGTTTCTTTCATCTTACACTTTTCAGAGCCTCCTGCTTTCTCTTGAGTTAATTTCATTGCCTTTTAGTGTAAGGGTGTATGACTAAGATTGTTCAGTCTTGCTAATTGCTAGCATTTCTGGGAAAAGGTTTGGCAGAGGAAGTTGAAATACATGGGTACAGTTTGTATTATCTGTGAACTTCAGTTGTCTGTTTTATCCTTGTCTCCCACTAATATGGATTAAATTTGAGAGTAGATGAGAGCAGATTTTTAAAATTTTCTGGAGGGGCACCTGGGTGGCTCAGTCATTAAGCCTCTGCCTTCAGCTCAGGTCATGATTCCAGGGTCCTGGGATCGAGCCCCTCATTGGGCTCCCTGCTCCACGGGGAGCCTGCTTCTCCCTCTCCCACTCCCCCTGCTTGTGTTCCCTCTCTCGCTGTGTCTCTGTCAAAATAAATAAATAAAATCTTAAAAAAAAAAATTCTGGATTCTTTAGCCTCTTATAGAAAAACCCTGTGTACTTAACAAAAATTTAATCTTGAAATGAAAAAATAATCTTTAGTAGGTTAGTAATATTTCACTGTACTTTTTTTGATAATTGTAACTGTTTTTCATGAGTAATGCTTTTTATAAAATATATGAAAAGCTTTAAAATTATATATTGAGATTTCTGTCTTAGAATTTTATATGTGAGTTTAGGTAGCAAAACACCAATGCAGTATAAATCACAGAATACCGCCTTCGTTTTTCCAGTAGTGAAAAAATTCACACTGTTAATTTCTCTAACAATACTCAAATTTCCACAGCTTAAATGTTGTCAGGTAATGTAAGATTGAGCAAATTAAGTAGATATGGAAATTTTTTGGCTTGTTTTTGTAGCATATCTTAGGTAATCTTAGAATTCTAGTCAATGTTAATTAAGCCTACCACTTTAGCCATGTAAAAGGACCACCTACTTAACATGCCTTTTTTAATTGCTATTTCAAAAATAACACCATAGACAAATTTACACAAATGGTGCTATTTAGGAAAAGATCCTAAAGATGTAATTTGGTTTTCAAATGTGGACAAATACAAATAAAGTGTAAACATGTTTATATCATAGCAGACTACCAGTTATTTTCAGGCACATTCTTTATGCAGTGATGAGGAAAAGCAAAAATGGCTTCATGGGAACATGACATGTGTAACAAAGTACAGAACATTGGAAGTTGAAATGACCATAGTGAGAGAGTATACAGTCTAAAACATTTCATCATGACTGACCTAAAAACTAAATAGAATAGTTACCTTTATACTTTCCTTTTTTAAAAGCTATTGCTAAATGTTTGGAAAACATTTGTAAGCCATGTCTTTATTAATTGAATAGATCAGGTTGTATTCTGGATTCTTGATCTATTCAGCTTAATTTCTTTTTTTTTAAACACAGGTTTGTTTTTTTAAAAATTTTTTTAAAGTAGGCTCCATGTCCAGTATGGAGCCCACTGCAGGGCTTGAACTCATGACCCTGAGATCAAGACCCAAGCTGAGATAAAGAGTCAGATGCTTAACCACCTGAACCACCCAGGCACCCCTTATCTTTTCTATAAGTATATTTTTCCATAAGTTTAATTGAAGTTTAAAATAATATCCTTGCAGGTAGGGAATTTTTCAGTTATCTTCAGAAATAGAATCTGAACTTTTAGCTACAAGCATTGGAACTAAAAGGTTTCAGTTAATCTTTGATTCAACATTGAATTTTAAAAAGATGAGAAAGGAGGGTGCCTGTCTGGCTCGGTCACTAGAGCATGCAACCTTTTTTTTTTTTTTAAGATTTATTTATTTTAGAGAGAGAGCATGTGCACACACTTGCATGAGAGTGGGGTGAAGAGGAGGAGAGGGAGAGAGAAACTCAGGTGGACTCCATGCTGATCATGGAGCCCAATGTGGGGCTCGATCCTATGACCTGGCGATCACAACTTGAGCCAAAACCAAGAGTCCGATGCTCAACCAACTGTGCTACCCAGGTGCCTGGAGCATGCGACTCTTGATCTAAGGGTTGTGAGTTCAAGCCCCATCTTGGGCTTAGAGCCTACTAAAATAAATAAATGAATTAAAATTTTAAAAATAAAAGTGTTTTTCAAATTGATGAGATGAGTTTCTCTGTAGTGATGATTTTCTTATCTGGCCAGTAATCCAATATGAAAAATGAATATTTAACTGAACTAAATTAGAAGAGTACAGATCTCTAAAACAAGTGGTTATAGGATTTTTTTCTTAAAACAGAATCTAAAGAGAAATGCATATGTTTTTCCTCTAGTGAAGCAAGATTCTGAATTCTAGGTTTGAAGAGCCCTTTGGTTTTATGTTCTATATTTTATGTAATATATCTGATACACATTTTCTCTAATCTTATTTATAACAGAGTCCTTGTTTTTAAACTTAGCCTTTTATTTTCCTGTAAAAGTTCTTAATGTGTAAACTTGCCCAAAGCAAAATATTTATTTGAAGATATTTATTACAATATATAGGTATCCTTTGAAGACTGAAAGTTAACTCTCTTTCAACTTTGTTGAGCTCAAACCTTTGGGTTGGTCTGTCTTCCACCAGAACTGCTACTTGAAACTTAGTTTCTAAGAAATCTTTGAAGCACATTTGATGCAAGATGTGTGAAGTTATTTGATCATACTTTGCAATGCCTTGTTGAGAAGACAGGATAGAGGGAAGTTTTTAAAAGTTAGAATTAAATACACTATAAGTGCTTTGAAGTGTTTTAAACTGATAGATTATAAACCTCTTTATTTAAAAAGCATTTCTTGACTTTTTTTACCTTGAACTAAAATTATACTACTTTACCCATTACTGCTTTGGATTTTAATTGCCACACATCAGACCCATTAAGACTATCCCTTATTATTACAGTTTCCTGTGGTAATTATTGAAATTGTATATATTCTATAAAATATGTTTAAGATAGTCTCTTCACATTAGATAGCAGTTTAAACAAAAAATATCAAATGCAGTTTATTTGGTTTAGAGGGTAAATGAATACATATTAGAAATAAGCTGTTGGGTAAAATACTGAAGAGCTATATTTTAAATAATAGCTCTTCTTTTTTTTATAGCTATAAACAAGTTATGTATAAATGTTGGTGGTACCAGAGCATTGAAAATAAAACTTGTTTGTGATAAACTCCATCCTTGGTTCTCTATCCTAAAATGTAACTGAATGATAAAAAAGTGCTATTCATCTGCAGGTGCATTGCTTCTACTTAGTTAAAAGATGGTTGAAAGGACAGGAATTAGTAGCATGTTGTATTAGCCTTTTGTAGTGTATTTTGTCCTAAGCATCTTAATTTCCCTGTTTTGAATGCTAAGTAGCAAGGGTCTTGGTTTAGAACTAATACCCATCATGCATGTAAACGGTATGAAAGAGCTGCTTAGTAAGTTAACACAAAGTGTTCTTGTGTCAGTCCTTGTGGAAATAGATACAATACAAACATTACAGCTGAACTCACGGCAAACTCCATTAAGTAAAAACCTGGCCTCATTGTTCAGGAAAAAGTTTGAATAGAATGCAAGCTCATTTTGTTGAATGTAATGTCAGGCTTTTAGGGACTGTATTGAGGGATAAGGTTTTGTTAAGTTGAGACCAATTCATTAAGTTTTATTGCCTGGTGAGAAGCAGTAATACTTTATTGTAAGACTTCATCAAATATTCATGGTTAAAGAGAAGTAGTAAATGTATTCAATCAAGTGGTCTTTTGGGGTTTTGAAAGGGATTATGAAGTCTGCTCAGCTGATAGTTTTAACATTCATTGAGGTTGTTTAACAAGGGTAATTTTAGTCTCTGAGTTTAATTTTGTTGTCCAGGCTTGTCTCTTTTTACTGTCACAAATCCAAGTCTATAAAAATTGTGTCACATTATAGAGATGAGTGGATAATATATCCATTCATATAAATTATGTATGTCCTAAATGGGTATATTTTTTAAATTGTCATGTTAATACTGAGTTTAATGTATGAAAGAGTTATGACCTGTCTACTTGTTCGTTGTGAGTTTGCTTTTCGTTTGGTCAGACTATAGCCTCACCTTACCATTGCTTGTGATCTTTTCATGTCTTGGATAATATCGTCTCCTTGACATACATAAAATAATAAGCAGCCTTTTGTTTGGGCCAGTTCAAATTGTCCTGAAAGGATATAGTCAGTATTTTGTAGATGCTGTTAGAAATTTCAGTAGCATAGTCCTCATTCTTGTACTTGATTTCAGGCTACCTGTCTCTTTTTTATTTTTGTATATACTTCTGCTCAGATTTGGGTGATAGTCTTTCGTGCACACAAAATTCATCCTTTCCCAGTTCTCAATGTGTTTACTTCTTTAACTGTGAACTGCAGTTTTGTGATTTTTGTCCATTTCAAAGAAATTAAGCATATTCAACTAAAAGTCAAATTTGTTATGAATTTTTTCTTATGTCTTTTAACCTCTATTCTTTAGGCAGATGATGTTGAGGGCAAAATTAGACAAATCATCCCACCTGGATTTTGTACAAACACAAATGATTTTCTCTCTTTGCTGGAAAAAGAAGTTGATTTCAAGCCATTTGGAACCTTACTCCATACATACTCTGTTCTCAGTCCAACAGGAGGGGAAAACTTTACCTTTCAGATATACAAGGTAAAGATAAATCTGAATATTTCTTGGGTAAAAAGTGCTCCATTTGCCTGAAACCTGTATGCTGTTTTGTTGTGTTATTTTCAGTGACTCATTTCTAGCTTCAGGAAACAAGTTTCTGTCAGGATTAAAAACAAAGATCTATTTTGTGTGTGTGTCTGTGTACACATCTTTAATCTGAGACTTCTAAACATTTTCCCACAGGATAGTTTTGTGTTCTACAGACTTTCACTTACCTCTGTGATGAGTTTCACCTGACTTTTCCTGGCTTTTTCCCTAGGCTGACATGACATGTAGAGGCTTTCGAGAATATCATGAAAGGCTTCAGACCTTTTTGATGTGGTTTATTGAAACTGCTAGCTTTATTGACGTGGATGATGAAAGATGGCACTACTTTCTAGTGTAAGTACAGTTCTAAAGCAACAGTAGACCTTATTACCTCCACAAAGCCAGCATTTTAATTGTGGCGGCCCAATTATTGGGACAGTATAATGATATTTTTCCCAGGAAAGAAAAACTATTGTTTATGAGGCTTGAGTTTTCCTTCATTATGCTTTCGGAGACCTTGAGAATAGAGCTGAATTAAATGCTGTTGTCCGTTAGGACCCTGAATGTAGGCTTAAACAGTAAAATGAGCTTTGCCTGTGTTTTCTTTTACTTGCCACCTATTCATCTTTATAATAGGCAAGTGCACTGAAGTGATGTAAAGAGGTCTGATTTATCCAAGTTGCTGCACACCAATTAAGTGAATTGTACATTCAGAACATAGCAGGTGTACCCATTGGGCCCTCACAGAGTAGCTTGCTGACACTGAAAATTCAGTCAGAGAATGGAAAAGAAAATGGACACTGCATGGGAGCGCGACTGTAATTGACCTGCTTGGCTTTCTGTTTTATCTGCAGATTTGAGAAGTATAATAAGGATGGAGCTACGCTCTTTGCGACCGTAGGCTACATGACAGTCTATAATTACTATGTGTACCCAGACAAAACCCGGCCACGTGTAAGGTAATTGGCGGTATAACACGTGCCTTGTCTTTTATTTCAGAAGAAGGAACTGCTGAAGTTTCCAATACTTGTTATAATAGTGTTGATTTGTTTTAAAAAATCACCATTATTCATTGGCTATGTACTGATTTATTTCATTGTTCCCTTTGAAACAGTGTAGAAGATTAAACCAATTTTGAGTATCTCAGTAATTTTTGGATTTCTTGAAGGTTGACTAAAAAAAACCCCACTAACTTTAAAATGTTCTTCATACTACAGTGATTTGCAATTTTTAAACAGATCATGTTGTGATATTTTAATTTTACAATCATTTCTTTACTGTAGTCAGATGCTGATACTGACTCCATTTCAAGGTCAAGGCCATGGTGCTCAACTTCTTGAAACAGTTCATAGATACTACATTGCATCTCCTTCTGTTCTTGATATTACAGGTATGTAAAATTTGATTTGTTACTGAAAGAGCCTTTCTAAAGAATCTCTTCTTTACTGATTAATTTTGGTTTTGTCAAAAATAACTGTTCTGTTTTAAATAGCAGCATTCTCTTGGGGTCTTTTTGGAACTGTGTAAAGATGGCTTATGTGGTTACATTTTAAGTTATAATAAGCCTTTGGTGTGATTGGATTGTATATCCAAGTAAGAAGTGCTTTATGAATTGAACAGATTGAAGATAATGAATTGAATGTATATTGGCAAATCGTGGTCAGGCATATGTACTTTGTAAGTGTGGTGTGACTTAGTTCAGTTTATTTGGCCAACCATTGCATTGCTCAGAGGCCCTGCTCTAATTTTCATGTAGAGGAAGAATATTCTAAACCTTACTGAGAAAGAAAAACCAAGGCAAATAATTCCTGAATAGAATACACATTTCTTAAGGCATGTGTTTTTTATTCCTAAAATGCATGCCTTCACACCAGTAGTTTATAAGGTGAAATGCAGGCCTATTTGTTTTGGAAACATCTTTCATTATGAATTAGCCAGAGAAGAAGTATTATGAATAGGATTCTTAGGAGAAAGAGAGAGACTGTCCTCTTTAAAGTCATCATTAGATGGAGTTACAGATAATAGTATGTAAACATGTGAGCTACCACAGAACAAAGTGGCCCCGGAACATTTATGTTGTCATTATTTTCTTTCCCCTGAGTAACACTGTTTCAAATTTGTTAACTCAGAAAGTTGCTGATTAAACTGAAAGTCACCCTTTTTTTTTCTTCATGAAAAATATTATACCAGATATTCATATCCAAATTAGGTATTACATTTTATTAATTCATAACAGTTTGAGTACATTTTTGTTTTTAAAACTGCAATGCTTAAAAAAAATAAAAACTGCAATGCTTAACACACACTAAAATTTAATTTGTTCAAAAAAATGCTGTTTTGGCATTTTATTTTACCACTTCGTT
Source organism: Callorhinus ursinus (assembly GCF_003265705.2). Taxonomy (NCBI): domain Eukaryota; kingdom Metazoa; phylum Chordata; class Mammalia; order Carnivora; family Otariidae; genus Callorhinus; species Callorhinus ursinus. Next base: position 58,364,443 of record NW_027397064.1, on the reverse strand, counting down.
TGAAGACACCAAAAAAAAAAAAAATTACTGGATGGGGGACTAACTAGAATATAAGTAGGCTTGTGAAAAGAATATAAATAGGCTAACAGGCAGATTATTAGCTTTTCATGTAATGTAGTGGTTTTGCTTGTCCAGAGTAAATAAAGTTACTCCAAAAGAGATTCTGAATTGATCCTGTAGATTAATAAAAAACATTTTGTTTTTAAAAGGGAGTTCCATATTTATAGAGTTGAATTATTTTTTCATCTGACTTTCGTGCTCCTGTGAAATGGTTTAGAAATTTGGGAGATAAAGAAGTAACTGCTTAAGTTGGTTTATATCAAAAGTTACAAATTGTTTAAGTGACACCTTTACTAGCTAAGTGAAAAATTATAGAAACAATAAAAATGATTACACTTCTTTTTAACTAAGCTAAAAATTGTTTCACTTCTGTTTACCTTATACAGCTTGGACTTGGTGCTACACGAAGGGACTTTTTTTGGTGATTTTAATCTGGAGACTTAGAGTTCACATAAGTAGTCTTTGTCTTCTCTAGTGGGTAACGTGCCAGCAGGAGTTGTTTCTGTGAAGCCTCTTAACCATTTTCTTCTGTCTACTCCAACCAATAAAGTCCTTGATACTTAGCACCAATTAGCAGATAAAGAATTTTATTTCTTAAATCTCAGTGAAGAGTCATCAATAGTGGTAGCCTTTATTCATTGCAAACTGAAGTCTCCAAAGAGAAAAGACTAAACGTGCTAAAGGACTTCTGAATTTGAAAACTAGGTATCAGCTTTTATTTTCAGCGTTAACATTTCTCAGCATTATAAATTACTAAAAATGCCTTATCAGCTGTTTTCATGAAGATATTTCTTTTAGATTTCCATACCCAGTCTTTTTAAAAAAGAAAATAACAGAATTTTCCACTTTTTAGTCATTTTAGTTCCTGTTTCTCCATTATTTTGTATGTATATTTTTAACTTTGTGGTTCTTTAGCAGGTTCTGGATCTCCCTTTGCAATTCCGAATATTCTTTATATAGAGATGGCTTTTTGCTTACTTGACATACAGCCAGATATAGTAATAATTAAAAGTTAACATTGACAGGCCTGTGTTACAGGATAGATAGGTGTTTGTGGTGTAATTGCCATTCATTTTCTTTTTTTAGCACTTAATTTTAAAGTAAAATACTGAAAGACAGTTCTTTATATCATGTACATCTTCCTGTTGAGGATGTCACTATCTTAAGATACAAAGCGTTTGAGTACACTTCAGTTGTGTGACCTTATAAATTGAATCAGTGATTTGTTTCTTCTAGAATTATGAAGAGGTTTGCATTTGGCAATAGAAACTGATCTTGGGCTGGAGTATATATCAATATTACTAATCTATCAGTTGTGTATTAAGAGCTAATTATAAGTGTCCTTTAAATGTGCCCTATAGTACTGGAATGGAATATAGAATTATCTATAAGTTTTTTATACTTAGGTGGTTTGTGCTATCTCATTTTGTATGATTTTATCTCTAATCTAGCACATTAATATTGAGAGGTTTTTTTTAAAAAATGATAGAGGAGCACTTAAATTGTTAGATGATGTATTGGAAAAAATTCAGTTTTTGATTTTGCATGTCACTATAAATTTATACTCAAGAAAATTTCATCTTTTAAATGTATTGCTTATCTTTGTAGCACAGAAACAAAGGAATTGAAAGGTGTCATGAATTATTGAGTATCACTATTTTAAGTTCATTTTCAGTCTGACACTTTTGTTTAAAGTGCGTAAATATTGAAATGGTGACTTGGCCCCTTATATTGTCAGTCTATAACAGCTTATGTAAAGCTAAATGGAAATTTTTTGCCTTTTTTATTTGTGTGAAAATTTCTGATAGGAATATGGCATGAGTTTTTAGATTATTCTCAACAGTCATTCTTTTTTCTAGGATATGTTTTTTCCTAATCTTCTGAGGTCATATAAGTTACTTAAGCTATCACTCATACTAAATTTTATTTCAAATTGATACTAGCAACACAGTTCTTTTTTCTAAATCAGTTTAGAAGAGGTAGACTTGGAAAAATTGACATTGAATAAGCTTGAGCCTCATTTGTTAGTACTTTAGTACTTAAAAAAAATTTTTTTTAAAGAGATGCTTCTTTGAGAATTTTTGTCACTTAGTAGAGGTTATTGAGGTATGATTTCCATATCATAAAATTCACCCACTTTAAGTGTACAGTTCAGTGAGTTTTAGTGTGTCTGCCTAGTTTTGCAGCGACAGTCCTGTTTTAGAATATTTCTATCACAGTAAAGAGATCCCACATGTCCATTTGCAGGCAGTCCCTATTCCCAGTCTCTTACATTGAGGTTTGTGATCCATTTCGAGTTAGTTTTTGTGTGTTAGTTTCTAAAATCATCTTTTTACATTTGGCTATCCAGTTAACCCCATACCATTTGTTAAAAAGACTGTTTTTCCCCTATTAAATTGTCTTGGTACCTGTGTTGAAAATCAGTTGACCATAAATGTAAAGATTTATTTCTAGACTCTTATCATCTGTATATGTCTATCCTTATGCCAATATCATACTGTCTTGATTAGTTTACTGTAACTTTATATTGAGTTAGGTTTTTTTTTTTTAATGATAACGTGAAGATTAATATGCTGAATACATACATTGAATTTGTGGAGTGCAGTTTGCCTGGGTGCTGCAGAGTAAACAGAAGTTTTTTGAAATGATGGATGAGTAGGGTTAAAAATGGATACTGGCCCTGCCCAGGTGGCTGGGAATGGGGAGGAAAAGGCAGAGAGAGGAGGCTTCAGTTAGAGGAGGCTGGCCAGGGACAAGCCATGACCCTCAGGGACTCGAAGAATAGTCTCTCTCTGAGTGAGCACCCATGCAACACAGTCCGGGTCTGGTTGTTGCAAACTTAGCAGGAGCTGACCCCAGCACAACCGCCCCTTACGGTGCAATCTACCTGGCAAATGAAAACTTCTTAACCCACCTCCTATATACTCCCTCTTCCTCCCAACAGAGATTCTAAATTCTGAAGACAAAACCATTCCATTGGTTACATAGGAAATACAGTCCTCATTTTTTTGTCTCAAAGATAGCCGCTATTCCCTTCCCAGTCCCCCAGCTCTCCTTTCCCCCCAGATGATTTATGTGCCAAGATGATGAAGAGGAGGTCCCAGGCCATAGGGGGGGCTTCTAGCTCTGAGGGGCTGCATCAGTGGCGCCAGAGCATAGAGTGGGCAAGACACAACAGAGGTCCTGGCAGTAGGGCCCACTTCCTCCCACAGGCCATGCTTACTTATTTGGAGTAAGTAATTGCATTCATTTCCTGATAAAGTTGCATCTTTTGCTTTTCTTGCTTCTTTCTTCCTGGTGACCTCCTGCACTTCTTTCTGCTCTTTATGGCTGATCTCCAGCCAGGTGAGGTCAACCTTGGCCTGTTCTGTCTTCCCACTAAATGCATTTTAATGTAATGCTCTTTTGCTTTCTCTCTGTCTTCTTTCCTTGAAAGCACCTTTGACTTGTCCAGATCGATCTGTGTTACCTTTCTGATTATCTGTGCCACCCGGTTGTGGTTCTTGATGTTGATGAGCCATTTCACACCTTTGCTGGTGGTCATCTTCATTATCCTCAGCTTCTTTCCTTGCTTCTCCTCCTCCCTGGCCTTTTGCTTTCCAGCCTAGAGCTGTGTATCCTTTTCCTGGGGGCTCGTGTACTGCCTGCTAGGCCTTTGTGGCCTCCTTTGCTCCCTTTTTAGGTGTCGTGGCTCCTGCAGCAGTAGTGCCTCAGCCTTTCTATTGAGTTTTGAAATCGGAAAGTATTCCAGTTGTGTTCTTTTTCAAAATTATTTTGGTTATACAAGATCCCTTGTGTTTTCATAAACTTTTTCTGTTTTCGGCTTATTTGATTTCCACTTTGATTTTTATTATTTTCTTCTGTTTCTTTGGGTTCATTTTGCTCTTATTCTAATGAAGACTGAAACCTAGGTGTTTTTTGTTTGTTTTTGTTTATTTATTTATTTATTTATTTATTTATTTGAGAGAGAGAGGGAGCACAAGCAGCGGGGAGCAGCAGAGGGAGAGGGAGAAGCAGGCTCCCCACCGAGCAGGGAGCTGGATGCAGGGCTTGATCCCAGGACCCCGGGATTATGACCTGAGCCAAAGGCAGACGCTTAACCGACTGAGCCACCCAAGTGCCCTGCAACTTAGGTTTTTAATTTGATTTGATGTCCTCCTTTTTTAATATAGACGTTTAAACATATAAATACTTCCATATTTATTTGTAAAATGTATATTTATATATGAATATAAACACTGTCTTAACTGATCACATACATTTTCTTTTTTTTTTAAGATCTTATTTATTTATTTGACGGAGAGAGACACAGCAAGAGCGTGGACACAAGCAGGGGGAGTGGAGAGGGAGAAGCAGGCTCCCCGCCGAGTAGGGAGCCCATTGCAGGCTCAATCCCAGGACCCTGTGATCATGAACTAAGCCGAAGGCCGATGCTTAATCAACTGAGCCACTCAGGCGCCCCCACATACATTTTCATAAATGCTTTCATTCATTTCAAAATACCTTGTTCTTTTCTCTTTTTAAGTAATCTCTATACCCAGTGTGGGGCTCAAACTCATAATCCTGAGATCAAGAGTCACATGCTCTACCTACTGAACCAGCCAGGTGCCCTGGTTCAAAATCTCTTCTAATGGCTTTTTGTTCCATGGGTTATTTAGAAGCATGTTGTTTAATTTCCACATATTGTGGATTCCCAAATTTCCTTCTTTTGATATCTAATTCTCTTGTTGTCAGAGAGCATGTTTTGTATGACTTCAGTTCTTTTTCATTTACTGAGTTTTGTTTTATGGTTTACCTTAGAGGTCCATAAACTTTTTATTTAAAGGCCTAAGTAATATCTTATGCTTTGCAAAGCCATGTATGTTCTGTGGTTGCCATAGGTGAGACTTGGCCAATGGGCCATTGTTTACTAATTTTTTGCCCAACCTATGATCTGTGCTGGAGAATGTTCCATGTGTGCTTGAAAAGAATGTGTATTCTGCTGTTGTTGGGTGAATTGTTACCTAACTACGAGCTAGTCAAGTTAGTTGATAGAACTGTTCAAGTCTTCTCTAGATTTGCTCATTTTTCTGTGTGGTGGTTCTAGCCATCATTGAGCAGTATTGACTTTTCCAGCTATTTTGGTTGAATTGTCTATTTCTTCCCCTCATTCTGTGAGCTTTTAATTCGTTTACTTTGGGCTTCTGTTGTTAGTTGTGTGTGTCTTTTTATAACTTTAACATCTTCTTCATGAATTAACTTGTCATTATAAAATGTGCCTTTTTTTCCTCTTGTAATTTCTTTCATTTTTGAACTGTATTTTTTCCGTTTTTTATTGTGCTAATGCTTAAACTCATCCTTTGACTGTCAGCCTTTGAATCTAAAATGTTTCTGTTGTAGACAGCATATAGTTGGATCTTTTTTTATCCACTGACAATCTCTGCTTTTTGATTGGAGTCTTTAGTATATTTAGATTTAATGTAATTATCACTATGGTTGGAATTATGCCTCCCATCATGCTGTTTGTTTTCTCTATGTTGCTTTTCATTGTTCTACTTTTGTTTCTCCTTTGATGCCTTCTTTTGTGTTTAATAGATTTATTTTATTTTATTTTTTTAAATAGGCTCCACGCCCAGCATGGAGCCCAGTGAAAGTTCTTGAACTCACCACCCTGAGATCAAGACGTGAGCTGAGATCAAGAGTCAGATGCTTAACCGACTGAGCCACCCAGGCACCCTATAAATAGATATATTTTATTTATTTATTTATTTATTTATTTTTAAAGATTTTATCTATTTATTCATGAGAGAGAGAGAGGCAGAGGGAGAAGCAGGCTCCCAAGGACCAGGGAGCCCGATGCGGGACTCGATCCCAGGACCCTGGGATCATGACCTGAGCTGAAGGCATATGCTTAACCATCTGAGCCACCCAGGCGCCCTAAATACATATATTTTAAATGAACAATTTTAATTCCTTTGTTTTGTTTTTGTTTTTCACTTTTTTTTATAGGTACTCTCTTAGTGGTTGCTCTGGGGATTACAATATGCATCTTAATGTATCACAGTTTGCCTCAGATTAATATTCAATTCCAGTAAAATAAAGAAATTCTTTCACTGTGATTATTCTTCCTCCCCTCATTGTTCTACTGTTGTCGTATGTATTACATTTTTATATGTTAGGTACCAAACATTGGTTTTATAATTATTTTTAATGGAATTGTCTTTTAAAGAAGTTGAGAGAAGAGAAAAATATATTTATACCAACATTTACTTTTATTTTCATAATTAATTATCAGTGTTCTTAATTTCTTCATATAGATTTGAGGTATCGTGTTCTTTTAACCTGAAGAACTTCTTTCGTATTTCTTGGGCAGGTCTGCTAGTGACACATTGCTTTGATCTTTGCTTTTCTGAGAATATCTTTGTTTTACCTTCATTTTTATTTTTTAAAGATTTTATTTATTTATTTGAGAGAGAGAATGAGAGGCAACATGAGGGGGAGGAGGGTGAGAGGGAGAAGCAGACTCCCTGCTGAGCAGGGAGCCTGATGTGGGACTCGATCCTGGGACTCCAGGGTCATGACCTGAGCCTAAGGCAGTCGCTTAACCAACTGAGCCACCCAGGCACCCTATTTTACCTTCATTTTGAAGGATAATTTTGCTGGATATAGAATTCTTGTTTGACGGTTATTTTTCTTTCAGTATTTTAAATACATTACCCCGCTGACTTCTGACCATCTGTGGTTTCTGATGAGTGGTTTTCCTCTTGCTGCTTTCAGGTTTTCCTGTTTGTCTCTGGCTTTTGACAGGGTCTGTACTTAAGTTATTTTGTTACTTTGTTCATCATCTGTGTACATTCCTAATAAACCATAATTTCATACCAAACTGATACAGTGACAGGATTTCACTTTAAAGCAATAGTCATATAATATTTACTTAATAATTACATGTATATGGTTAATACCAGAAGAAGGCATTAAGAAGGTACTCAGTACGGGGCACCTGGGTGGCTTAGTTGGTTAATTGTCTGCCTTTGGCTCAGGGCATGATCCCAGAGTCCTGAGAGCAGGCCCCGCATCAGGCTCCCTGCTCCTCGGGGGGCCTGCTTCTCCCTCTCCCTCTGCCTGCCGCTCCCCCTGTTTGTGCTCTCTCTCTCTCTCTGTCAAATAACAAAATAAAAAAAAAATAATATTCGGTGCATACAGATCAAATGAATGGAGGATTGGATAATGACTCAGAATCATAAAACATTACCCCTTGCTCAGACTTTTTTTAATAAATAGCTTTATTGAGATATTAACATATCATACAATTCACTTACTTAAATTGTACAATTTTTGAAATATTTACAGTGTAGCCATTATCATAATCTAATTTTGGAATATTCCTTTCTCCCAAAATAGAACCCAGTACTCATTAGCAGTCACTCCTTTTCTCTTCCACCCCCCACCACCTATACCCCTCCAACTCTAGGCAACCACTAATCTACTTTTAGTCTCTATAGATTTGCCTATTCTGGACATTGAAGTTCATATAATATATGATACTTCTTTCACTTGGCATGTTTTCAAGGTTCATCCTTATTATAGCATGTATTAGTACTTTGTTTCTTTTTATTGACAATGAATATTCCCATTGTGTAGATATACCAAATTTTATGTATCCATTTATCAATTGAGGGACATTTTTTTTTCTACTTTTTGGCTCTTAGGAATAGTGCTACTGTGAATATTTGTGTACAGGTGTAGACCTATGTTTCATATCTCTTGGGTACATACCTAGGAGTAGAAATGGTGGAAAATCTGATAACTATGTTTCACCTTTTGAGGTGCCACCAGGCTATTTTCCAAAGTGGCTGTACCAATTTAACATTTCCACCAGTAGTATAAAGGTTTCAGTTTCTCTACACTCTCATCAATATTTGTTACTTTTTTATTCTAGTCGTTCTAGTGGATGGAATTTTATTTCATTGTGGTTTTGATTTGCATTTTTTTCTTTTGTGGCTAATGATGTTGAGCATCTTTTCATGTGCTTATTGTCCCTTTGTATATCTTTTTGAGAAATGTCTGTTTAGATCCTTTGTTTTTTTAATTGGGTTCTCTTTTTCTTATTGAATTGTAAAACTTTTACATATAAAGTCTGGATACAAGTCCCTTGTCATATATATGACTTGCAAATATTTGCTCCATTCTGTAAGTTGTCTTTTCATTTTCTTAATGGTATCATTTGAGCAGAAAAGTTTTAAATTTTGATATAGTCCAATTTATCTATTTTTTTCTTTTGTTACTTGTGCTTTTGGCTCTATTTGAGAAGCCATTGCCTAACCAAAGGTCATGAAGATTTACTCCTATGTTTTCTTCTAAGAATTTTATAGTCTTATCCCTTACATTTAGGTCTATGATTCATTTTGCATTAATTTTTGTATATAGTGTGAGGAAAGGGGTCCAACTTCATCTTTTGCTTGTGGCGATCCAGTTGTCCAACTACCATTTATTAAAAGACAATTCTTTCCCTCATTGATTTATCTTGGCACCTTTCTCAAAAAATAATTGACCATAAATGTAGGGGTTTATTTTTAACTCTCAATCCATTTCCATAGATCTACATATCTGTTTTTATGCCAGCACCATACTGTCTTGATTACTGTAGCTTTGTAGTAATTTTTGAAATCAGGAAATGCGAGTCTTCTTTTGTTCTTTTTCAAGATTGTTTTGGCTATTCTGGGTTCCTTCCATATCTGTGTGAATTTTAGGATAAACTTAATTTCTGCAACAAAAAAATGCCAACTGGGATTTTTATAGAGATTGCATGGAATGATTTGTAGAGTATTGGTATTATAACAATATTAAGTCTCATGATCCATGAACTAGCTCAGCATTTAGCATTCTTTGTTTCAAGCCGTCTGCTTATGAGAAAGCAAGAGCTCAGAAAAGTAAGGTGACTTGCCCATGGTCCTACATCTATGAATGACAGAACTGGGACTCAAACTGATTTTCTCTGTGTAGTCGTCTTTCTACCCATCATGTTTTGATGTTTTCCTTATCTACTACATAGTCTAATGTACATAAGAGACAAACATAAAGGAAGATCTATGCTCTTCAGATGCATTGAAGAAAGGATCAAAATCATATTGTCATTTTATTCTTATAAAAAAAAGATTTGCTTGTGAAAACAAAGAGGGTTTTTTTTTATTATTGGTTATTGGATTAAAGTATGGGAGTTATAGGGGCGCCTGGGTGGCTCAGTCGTTGAGCGTCAGCCTTCGGCTCAGGTCATGATCCCAGGGTCCTGGGATCGAGCCCCGCATTGGGCTCCCTGCTCGGCGGGAAGCCTGCTTCTCCCTCTCCTGCTCCCCCTGCTTGTGTTCCTGTTCTCACTGTGTCTCTCTGTCAAATAAATAAATAAAATCTTTTAAAAAAAATAAAGTAAGGGAGTTATAAATTGAGCTTCAGAAGCCTTAGCTATCAGAGAATAGGAATTGATTATCCAAACTTGAATCGCTTGTTTATATAGCTACTTTAATTGAAAATAAAACTAAGATGCATATGATAGATAACACCCATCAAAAAGTTTACATTTGAAAGGAGTAGCTCTAATTTCACAGATACTATATGTCTTTGCAAAAGGATTGCACCTATAATTTTATTTGGCAAAGATAATGGTGCTGTTGTTTGATTAATAAGGAATAATCCTTTCTCATTGTAACCTTTGCCTTGTATGGTTCTTTTAAGAATATTTGTATTTCTAGCCTAGCATGTATATTGAGATTGCAAATGATGAATTATGTTGGATAAGGGAAATGTTATTCTGCCTTTTCTTTAGCGGAAGATCCATCCAAAAGCTATGTGAAATTAAGAGACTTTGTGCTTGTGAAGCTTTGTCAAGATTTGCCCTGTTTTTCCCGGGAAAAGTTGATGCAAGGATTCAGTGAAGATATGGCGATAGAGGCACAACAGAAGTTCAAAATAAATAAGGTATTTTTATTTTGTAGAAAAAAATTTCAGTTTTGAAGTTTTCTTTTTTTTTTTTTTAAGTATGTAACTTAAACATTGCAAGTACATTAAGAATACATGTGTGGGAGGTAGCAATGGTTGAGAGTATAGGCTCTGAATCCAAATTGTCTGGGTTAAGATCTGGCTACACCACTTAGTCTGTGAGTTAGGGCAATTTAATTTTAACCTCATTAATAGAAGGGGAAGATAGTTGATATTATGGCTATGTTAAAGTGTAACAAGCAGAACAAAATGGATAGTATGACCTTATTTTTACTTTTTAAAAAAATGTTTGATATGGCAAAATAGTTAATACATGTGGAGAAGTATATATACTTCTATATATTTGAATTTTAAAGTAGTAAATATTCTAAAATAGGTACGAAAAAATAATCTGGCAGTTCAGAGGAGGGAGTTTAGTTTATTATATTTGTGTATGGAAGGGAATCAAGAGTTTTTCATGGGATGGAGATGCATTTGATCTAAGCCTTGAAGAATGGGTAGGATTTGGATTATGAAAGTATCTGAGGGGCGTCTGGGTGGCTTAGTTGGTTGGTATCAGACTTTATTTCAACTCAGGTAATGATCTTGGGGTCCTGGGATTGAGCCCTGTGTTGGGCTCAGGATAGAGTCTGTTTGGATTTCTTTCCCTTTACCCTGGGCCCCCACTCACATGCACGCTGTCTTTCAAAATAAATAAATCTTTCAAAAAAGAAAGAGATGTGAAGTGTATCCCAATAATAAGGACTAGTATATGATACTGTTACCCTCTCCTACCTTGCTTCTAAGGTATTATAGTTCCTGATTTTTTTCACTTAGTACTGTGGTCAGTACTCTTCATTTCAGCTCAGGTCATGATCTTGGGTTGTGGGGTTGAGCCCCTGCATCTGGCTCCCTGCTCAGCAGGGAGTCTGCTTAGAATTCTCTCTCTCCCCCGCCACCAAAATAAATAAATAAATCTTAAAAAAAAAAAAGTAAAAAATGTTTCCTGGTCACTGACCTTCAACAGCTTAATTTGAACTGAAACTTACCATCTTCTCCTACATTAAAACACTTTAATAGCTTCCTGGTTTTAAGATAAATATATGTTTTAGAAATATTTGGTATATCCAGACTACATTAAACCTTAGAGAATTTATTCAACAGCGCAGCTTTTAAAAGAAAGAGAATATGAACACATTTTTCAAAATCATGTTTTTCTTTTTCTGAAAGGAATTAAAATTTGGTATGGCACAGTGAGCCCATCATAATTTGGACCCCACCAATCTTGGTAGACTCAACTTTCTGCTACCTTCCTACATGCTCTGGCATTACTAAACCTCTTGTTATTTCCCAACCATGCTACATCTTTCTTCCTTTTATATCGCTTTACGTTAACTATGCCCTTTGCCCTTGATACCCCCTTCTCCTGTTCCTCCATCTTTGCCTTGCCAGATATTCATTTGTTCAGGTGTCCCTTCCAGAAAGTTCAAACATCATCTTCCCAATCTACCTATACCTAATCTCTCCCTCATCCCCAATGAATATGTAAGTGAAATAACACAAACAAAAAAACTATGGGCTACTCTTTTGGCTTCAGTGATTCCAAGATTTCTTGATTTTTCTAATATTTCTTTGTTTTTCTCTGCCCTGTAACTGTCACTGTACTACAGGGTTCTGACCTCTCCCTCATTTTTTCACTGTTTATGCTTTCCTAACCAATACTATGGTTTTAACTCTTGCCTGTAAACTAATACTGCTTAAATCCTCATTCTTAGACTAGAGTTTTCTTCAGATTTATATGTTCTGGTGCCTTCTAAATCTCTCCTAGGCTGTGAAAACTCAGTCATTCCACACCCTCCTCCACACCCAATCTTTCCTCTTCTCTGTATTAGAATCCTTGTTCCTTTAGTATTCTTACTGATTCTGTCTTAGTTCAAATGCCTTCATCATTTTTTGCCTGATTTAATAGCACAGCCTCTTAATTGGTCTCCCTGCCCTCCTTTTTGCTACCATTTCTATGTAGCTGAGAGAATTTTTTTTTTTTTTAAAGATTTTATTTATTTGACAGAGACACAGTGAGAGAGGGAACACAAGCAGGGGGAGCGGGAGAGGGAGAAGCAGGCTTCCTGCGGAGCAGGGAGCCCAGTGCAGGGCTCGATCCCAGGACCCTGGAATCATGACCTGAGCTGAAGGCAGGCACTTAATGACTGAGCCACCCAGGCGCCCCAAAATGTTTTTCTTAAAACTCATATTTGTGCACTTTGCTCACGCCCCCATTTAAAATCCATCACCTGGGGGCACCTGGGTGGCTCAGTCAGTTAGGCGTATGACTCTTGGTTTCAGCTCAGGTCATGATCTTGGGGCCCTGGGATCGAGTCCCACATTGGGCTCTGTGCTCAGTGTGGAATCTGCTGGAGATGCTCTCCCTCTCCTCCTCCCCCTGCTCACACACTCTCTCTCTAAAATAAATGAAATCTTTTAAAAATAATAAAATAAAAATAAAATCCATCACCTACTAGATAAAAGCCCAACTCTTTAATATAGTATGTGAGGCTCTGTGCTTCTGCTCTGTCCTCACGTCCCTTCTCACTACTTTTCATTTTGTGCCCCAGCCGTGTCAAGCCGCCTCAGTCTTGCACATGTGTGCTGTGTGCCCTTGTACACTCATAGTGCCCTCTCCTCTTTCTAGACTGGCGTGGTCTCTTCCCTTTAAGATTTAGCTCAGGTTGGGCGCCTGGGTGGCTCAGTTGGTTAAGCGACTGCCTTCGGCTCAGGTCATGATCCTGGAGTCCCAGGATCGAGTCCCACATCGGGCTCCCTGCTCAGCAGGGAGTCTGCTTCTCCCTCTGACCCTCTTCCCTCTCGTGCTCTCTATCTCTCATTCTCTCTCTCTCAAATAAATAAATAAAATCTATTAAAAAAAAAAAGATTTAGCTCAGGTTTTCTTTCCCCAGGAATCCTCTTCTAACATTTACACCATTCCCAGGCTATGCTACCATAATACCCTACGCATATTTCCATCATTAAATTAACCATACCTCAGTCATTTGTGTTACCTATTGGGCTGCTAGTTCCTCAAGGGCAGAGACTATCTTTTATTGTGTTTCATCTGGTACCTAGCACAATTTCTGGCCCATAGCAGATACTCAGTATATCCTGTGTTCTTTTGGGAAAGTGTCACTATTTTGTAATTAAAAGTGTTCATGTTTTTCTTTTGTTTCATTAAGCAACATGCTAGGCGGGTTTATGAAATTCTTCGACTGCTGGTAACTGACATGAGTAATGCTGAACAATACAGAAGCTATAGACTGGACATTAAAAGAAGACTGATTAGTCCGTATAAGGTAGGACTTTCCAGAGTCTTAAACATTATATTCTTGTCACTGTTTAAAAATGGAGAAGAGGGGCACCTGGCTGGCTCAGTCTGTAGAGCATGTGACTTGATCTTGGGGTCGAGAATTCAAGCTCCATATTGGGGGTAGAGTTTACTTTAAAAAAAAGGTGAGAAGAAAGTGTAGCAATTGCTGGTGTATGGGACAGTCTAAATCATTTTCCTAAATTAACTTTTACAAAAGTGAAAATATTCTTCCCTTAGTTATAAGAAGTTTTACTGTCATAATTTTCCAGTGCAAGCTATAAATCTGTTTTCATTCACTTAAAAACTAATCCCAAAGATAGTCTACCCATGGTTACTTTTTACTTCATATGTTTGCCATCTTTTAAAAATCTGAATGCTCAGACTTTTCCTGAATAAATTATCTGGTTAATAGTCTCTAGTTTGTCCTAAACTAAACTTGTTCTAAGTCTCTAGTTTCCTAGTTGTTATATATATTGTCTTTGCAATTGCTCCCTTCTTCCTAAATATGGCCTTCATTGCCATTTTTAACCTCTGTACTTTACCATAGCTGAAACTGCAGCATAATACTATTTACTTTTTTTTTTTAACAGTCTTTCTTCTTGCCCTCTACCCCCTACCCATTTTCTGATCTCCCATATTTTCCTCTCAGAAACTTGCCCTCCTTAGGAGCTCAGGTTTTTCCTCATCATCATTTGGCTATTATTGAGGTAGATATTGCCCATGACAGCCTGTGTGAATGAGGATTTGCTATGATAGCTGCGGCTGCGCAGTAAGCTGATTGGTGAGAATATTTGTTAATTTGTTCAATAAATAATTAATGAACACCTGACATGTGGTTGCTACATTTATATACACTATACCTGTAGGCTTATACAGTGCAATAGCTGGGAACATAAATGACAAATCCAAAAATTTTCTGTCTTATGGACTACCTAAAACAGGTTGTAATACATTGTAATGGTCTCTCTTCCCCCAAATTGTTCAAAGTAGCATTTTATTCTTTGATATTAATCATTTCAGAAACATCAGAAAATTGGTAAAAATGGTTCTTTCCAAAAGTTTTGAGTTTTGACGTAATATTAATTTGTCATCTAGAAAATGTCTTTATGTTGAAATTTGGGCATATAGAACAGTGTAATGCGATGTTATGGCAGCATTTCAGAATACAGGCACACCTTGGAGATACTGCAGGTTCAGTTTGAGACCCCTGCAGTAAAGTGAATATTGCAGCAGTAAAGCAAGTCAAATGAATTTTTTGGTTTTCCAGTGCATATAAAAGTTACGTTTACACTGTACTGTATTTTGCTTAGCGTACAATAGCATTATGTTTAAAAACAGACGTACCTTAGTTTAAAAATACTTTTATTGCTAAAAAATGGTAACCATTATCTGAGCTTTGAGTGAGTCATAATGTTTTTGCTGGTAGAGTGTCTCACCTTGATGTTAATGGCTGCTGACTGTGATCAGGGTGGTGGTTGCTGAAGGTTGAGGTTCGCTATAACAGTTTCTTAAAATAAGACAAAGTGAAGTTTGTCACATCAGTTGATTCTTCCTTTCTCTATAGCATGTGATGCTGTTTGATAGCATTTTATCTACAATAGAACTTTTTTCAAAATTGGGAGTCAGTACTCACAAACCCTGCTGCTGCTTTATCAACTAAGTTTATGTAATATTCTAACTCCTTCACAGCATCTTCATCAGGAATAGTTTACATCTCAAGAAATCACTTTCTTTGCCTATCCACAAGAAGCAACTCCTCATCTGTTCAAGTTTTATCATGAGATTGCAACAATTCAGTCACACCTTCAGGCTCTACTTCGCATTCTGGTTCTCTTGCAATTCCACTACATCTGTGGTTACTTCCTTCACTGAAGTCTTGAACCCCTCAGAGTCATCCATGAGGGCTGGAATAAACTTCTTCCACATTCCCTTCATTAAGGTTGATATTTTGCCTCTTCCCATGAATCATGGGTGTTCTTACTGGCATCTAGAATGCTGAATCCTTTCCAGAGGTTTTCAGTTTACTCTGCCTAGGTCTATCAGAGGAATCACTATCTACAGCAACTATAGCCTTAGGAAATGTACTTCTTAAATAGTAAGACTTGAAAATCGAAATTGCTCCTCAATTCATGGGCTATAGAGTGGATATTGTGTTAGCAGACATGAAGACAACATCAGTTTCGTTGTACATCTCCATCATCTCTTGGGTAACTAGGTACAGTGCCAGTGAGCAGTGATCTTTTTAAAAGGAATCCTTTTTTCTGAGCAGTAGGTCTCAACAGTGAGCTTAAAATATTCTGTAAACTGTGTTGCAAACAGATGTGCTGTCATCTAGGCTTTGTTCTTCCCTTAGAATACAGGCAGAGTAAAACTAGCATAGTTTTTGAGCGCCCTAGGATATTGGGAATGGTCATTGAGCATTGGCTTCAATTTAGTCGCCAGCTGCATTAGGGACCTGTGATTAAACCCTAAACAAGGGACTCAACGTATCCTTTGAAGCTTTGAAGCCAAGCATCTCCTCTCTAGCCATGAAAGCCCTAGATGGCATCTTCTGCACTAGAAGGCTGTTTTGGGGTGCCTGGCTGGCTCAGAAGAGCATGTGACTCGGGGCACCTGGGTCGCTCAGTCAGTTAAGTGTCTGCCTTCAGCTCAGGTCATGATCTCTGGGTCCTGGGATCGGGCCCCATGTTGGGCTTCCTGCTCAGCAGGGAGTCTGCTTCTCTCTCTCTCTCTCTCTCTCTCTCTCTCTCTCTGCCCCTCCCCACCATTTTCTCTCTTTCTCTCTCTCAAATAAAATCTTAAAAAAAATAAAGCATGTGACTCTTAATCTCAGGGTCGTGGGTTTGAGCCCCACGTTGGGAATAGAGATTACTTAAATAAACTTAAAAGAAGAAGGCGGCTGTTTTGTCTACACTGAAAATCTTTTGTTTAGTGTAGCCACTCTCATTAATTATCTTAGCTAGAGCTTCTGGATAACTTGCTGCAGTTTCTCCGTCAACACTTGCTGCTTCCCCTTGCACTTTTATGTTATGGAAATGACTTCTTTCCTTAAACCTCATGAACCAACCTTTGCTAGTTTCAGACTTTTCTTCTGCAGCCTCCTCATCTCTCTCAGCCTTCAGAGAATTGAAGAAAGTTAGGGCCTTGCTCTGGATTAGGTTTTGGCTTAAGGGAATGTTGTGGCTGGTTTGATCTTCTATCCAGACCACTAAAACCTTCTCCATATCAGCAGTAAGTTTGTTTTGTTTTCTTATCATTTGTGCGTTCACTGGAGTAGTACTTTCAATTTCCTTGAAGAACTTTGCATTCGCAACTTTGCCTGTTTGGCACAAGAGACCTACTTTTTGGCTTATCTCAGCTTTCAATATGCCTTCTCACTAAGCTTAATCACTTCTGGCTTTGATTTAAAGTGTGAGATGTGCAATTTCTTCCTTTCACTTGAACACTTAGAGGCCATTGTAGGGTCAATTTCAATATTGTTGTGTCTCAGGGAATAGGGAGACCTGAGGAGGGGCGGGGAACACCTGGTCGGTGGTACAGTCAGAATACACACAACATTAAGTTCATCATCTGTGGCTCAGTTTGTGGTGCCCCAAAATAATTACAATAGTAACATCAAAGAACACTAATCATAGATCACCACCACAAATATAATAGTAATGAAAAAGTTTGAAATCTTGCAAGAATTACCAAAATGAGACACAGAGACATGAAGTGAACAAATACTGCTGGGAAAAATGGTGCCAGTAGACTTGCTTGATGCAGGTTTGCCACAGACCTTTGATTTGTAAAAAAACAATATCTGCAAAGCACAGTAAACTGAGGTATGCTTTTACTAAACTGTTTCAGTAAAGTAAAATAATTTATTGAATTATGCATCTCAGATAATTATTTGATGTTTTATATAGATAGATGTAGCACATGAGAGATGATGAATTCTAAGTGGTCACAAACTCATGCCAAATAGGAATTTCTGTAGTTCATAAAAGCAAGTATTTTTTACTCTTAAAGAATAGTAATGATTTGATTTTTTATATTAAGTATCCTCACCTGCAAACAAGTTGACCTATCTGAAAGACAACTGAAAACTGGTTATTAAACTCTTCAGGTTCTTTTTTTTTTTTTTTTAAGATTTTATTTCTTTATTTGAGAGAGAAAGAATGAGAGAGAGAGAGCACGAGAGGGAAGAGGGTCAGAGGGAGAAGCAGACTCCCCGCCGAGCAGGGAGCCCAATGTGGGACTCGATCCCAGGACTCCAGGATCATGACCTGAGCCAAAGACAGTCGCCCAACCAGCTGAGCCACCCATGCGCCCCTAAACTCTCCAGGTTCTTAACACAGCTGAGTATCACCATCCTTGCACTAAAGCTTATACACAGATCACTTCTTCAGAGGCTTGCTTGAACTGTATTTATAGTAATGTACATTTTAATAAGTTCAGTTATCCAGTATTCTATCCCATTGAGAAAAACAAGAAAACTTGAGGGTCCCCCTCCCCTACTTTAGGTTGATAGTCCCAATGCTTGGGGTAGGAAATCTACCACAAACTTTAAGAAAGTCTAGAAATGAGTTAAATGTCCAATAGGCATGGGAGGAGTGCTGTGATTTCCTTGTTGAATGGATGCAGATGATTTTCTTCAATTTGTTGTTCCAGTATGGTATTATATACTTTGTTGTGTTATTACAGTATTCTCAGATGTAAAATTGTATTTAAGAATAAAGTGAAATTGCTTAATAATGAGTGTGATTTAGAACTCTTTTAGGTCTTTAAAATTATGCCTAATAGGGAAAGTTTGGAGTGTAAAATTTACATGTTTACTTTCACATTTTATGAAAAATTATAATTTTGATTGTCACTGTTATTACTGAGGTATGAAATTATTTATTTATTGATAGCAAATTCTGTGCTGCCTCTATTTGAGGAATCAAGGTTACCTGTCAGTCTAAACACACTCTCCCACTAAGAAATTATTTGGGTAGCTATTAGAAGTACTTGTACCTTGCATTAAAAGTCTTTAAACACTGGTAATTCATTTGTATCAGTGCCAGAGGCGGGGGGAATAACCTATATCAACTAGAATCATTTTTTTAAAGCACAAAAAGTAACTCCATCTCTAGTACAGAAGTGATTTTCAGGTGTTCAAAAAATGACAAATTTGAACCATTTGGCTAAAAAAAGAAAAATTTGTGTAGCTGTTTCGTTTTAGCATTATAAAGCTTTTATATTGTTTCATGGGACTATTTTAATTCTTAGTTGGTGTACAAATATAAAATTTAGAATCATTGTTAATATCATTGCATTTGGAATCTGGAAACTCAGTTTTTGAGATCTGGTTCTTTTAGAAATTGTGTAACTATTGACAACTTATTAATACTTGGGTATTAGGCTTCCCTTCCATAAAATGGAAATGCCTCCATAGTTAGGAATTGAACAGAAAGAAATAAAATACTGTGGTGCATGTTTTAAGATTTTATTTATTTATTCATGAGAGACGGGGAGAGAGAGAGAGAAGCAGAGGGAGAAGCAGGCTCCCCGCTGAGCAGGGAGCCCGATGCGGGACTCGATCCCAGGACCCTGGGATCATGACCTGAGCCGAAGGCAGACGCTTAACCATCTGAGCCACCCAGGCGCCCTGTGGTGCATGTTTTAAAAGATGTCTTTTGACAAGTCTTTGGAATTAATATGCTTCCACACCATTATTATTTTAAAATTCTTACAAAATATCCTTATCTCTGTACTTCACAAAAGTGACTAGTTCAGCCAAAGGAAATTAAGGAGGCCTTAGAGGTGGTAGCATTTTTGAGATTATATTTGTAAGCCCTCTGGGAACATGTAAAAGCTAGGCAAAAAGAAAGGATTATTTTCTGGAAAAATTCATATCCAAGCCAAATGTTAACATAAATAAGTTTAAAATAATGCTATCTTTAATTTGTCTTCATTAATTAAAAATTATGAACTGCCCTAATCTATAAAGGAATTAAGTTTTTGGTTTTGGTGGGAAGAAAATTATTCTAAAGCTTATAGAATATCTATTCCAATCTTAGGGGTTCTACCTTTCATTGTTTCATTTGTTCTCCCAGGGTATTTCACTTTGCTGGATAGGGGTGTTCCCCAAATCACTTTGGGGTTTTTTAAGTGTTTTTTTTACACATTCTTTAAAAAGATTAATTTGTAATATACTTATAGACAATGGAATATATACAATTAAAGGAATATTAAAGGCCAATAAAGCTAATAACCTCAAATTGTTTTTTAAAATTGAATTATACCTTACATGTTCAGGAGGAGCTTAAATATATAGTTTTATATTTTTTCCATAAAGCTATTTATAGATATTTTTATTCCTATGTATTTTATTTTATTACCATTTTTAAAAAGATTTTATTTATTTATTTGAGAGAGAGCGTGGAAGCACTGAACACAAGTGGGGGGGATGGGGGTGGGGGGTGGAGAGGCAGAGGGAAAAGCAGACCCCCCCACTGAGCAGGGAGCCTGACACAGGACTCCATTCCAGGACCCTGAGATCATGACCTGAGCCGAAGTCAGATGCTTAACAGACTGAGCCACCCGGGCACTGCTAATTCATAAATTTTCCATCATACCAATAGAAATTACAGTAGTGATTAATTCTGACATCCAGTGAAGAAATTGAAGGTCAGGGGGTGATAAATTGAGGATGTAAACTCTCAAATTTAAGAACAGCATAATAATTTAAAACAGTATGTTACTGGCACAGGATTCATTGTATAGGTTATTTGCAACAAAATTTGATAGTCTAGAAGTATTTAAGAATTTAATATGATGGTTCTATTATATATATAAGAATTTAATATGATTGGAGGTATCTTCAAGCAATGGGGTTAGATTATTTAATAAACATTATAACTGGTTAGCAATTTAGAAAAATAGCTTCTATTCCTATCACACACCACAGTAATTTGCTCATGAATTACCCTTTAGTTCCTGAACTGCTTTCTTAAGTTAAATGCTCTTATATAGTGCAGTCATGCCTGTTGGTAGAAAAAATAACTTTTACAGCAGAAACAAAGCATTTATCATTCACATGATTGAAGAGTAAGGAATACACTGTCCTGGTGGGTCTTAGGAACAATAAATTTGAAATTTCATCTTCTCTGGAACTGATAGTCATAGTGTGATCAGTAGATCGGTAACATTAACATCACTTAGGAGCTTGTTAGAAATGCAGAATCTTGGGGGCACCTGGGTGGCTCAGTCGATTCAGTGTATGCCTTAGGTCATGATCTCAGGTCCTGGGATTGAGCACCCGCACCCCCACCCAGAGTCGGGCTTCCTGCTTGGTGGGGAGCCTGCTTCTCCCTCTCCCTGCCTCTCCCCCTGCTTGTTCTCTCTCTTTAGCAAATGAATAAATCTTAAAAAAAAAAAAAAATGCAGAATCTTGTCCCCCACACCTACTCAGTCAGAATCTGCATTTTACCAAGGTCCTCAGGTGATCTGCATGCACATTGAAGTTTGAGAAGTTCTGCTTTAGAAGGGTGTTTTATATTAATGAAGTTAACTTTTTTTATTTCTGGTTATAGTAGTAGCAACCTTATTTACTATTGGTTCCACCAATTTAGACCAGGATCAACCTAATTTTTTTGTAGTGTCAGAAAGGCTTATCTCCAAACATTATTGTTGTTACCTTGTTTTAAAAACATGTCATTGGTTATAGGGGCACCTGGCTGGCTCAGTTGGTGGAGTATGAAACTCTTGATCTCAGAGTCATGAATTCAAGCCCCACGTTGGGTATTGAGCTTACTTTAAAATAAAATAAATAAAAACATGTGGTTATTAATATAGCTTTATTTTGAGCATTTTAAGTAGTAACCATGACACATTTTCCTAGTATTCCAAAATTATTAGGGTTCTCTTTAAGGGACATTTATTAGTTTTTAGGATGGATTTAGGGATTTTTTTTTAATAGTCTTTTGAAAATCAGTTAGATACAGGAACTAAATAATACAGATTTCCAACCAGATTGTTGGGGTTTGCATCCTGGCCTCTCATCTTACTACCTTTGTGTCAAGTTATTCAACTCCCATATCCTATTTTTTCTTTATCAACTGTAGAAAATTAGACTACCTATCTTATAGTTAGGATTACATGAGTTAATACATGTGATTTCTGATCTTTATGTAAAGTTATCTCTTTATTATATGTTCTAGTAGAATTTTCATATATTAATCTAGAACAATTTACCCAAAATGTATTAAAGTTTCCTGTATTACAGTGTTTCCATACTGTATTGCAGTGTTGCCACCTATCCAGGAATCTCGGAGTCATTCTTCATTCCCCATATCACCCAATATTTTCTTCCCTAAATCTGCCCTTTCCCCTCCATCTCCGCTCCTACTGACTTGGTCTAGGCTTTCATCATCTCACTTGAATTTTTGCAGTGGCTCCTAACGTGGTCCTCCAGTCCCATCCTCAGCATTACTAACAGTGTTGTTCTGACAGTGTCCTACCTGAAAGTTGTTACTGGCTCCCTTCTGGCCCAGCATGGTGGGTTCCTTCTCAGTAAAATGTGGTGGGTGGAGGGTTGGGCAGGTTAATAAGATAATGTATTTCTGGATAGTAGAAATTCAGTAAGTGCTGGTTAATATTATCTTTTTAAAGTGGGACAGTTTTTGGTTATCTTTCTGAAACTTTTCAGTTTATGTTAAAATTAATATGTGGTCCATAAATACATGCTGGGTAAGGAAACAGAGATGAACTTAGGTCAGGAAAAAGCAGTTTGGAATTAAAACATTAGCAATGAATTAATGAATGAATAGTGAAATGAAGAATAATAGCACTTAATCTCAGTTGTCTTTCTTCAGTTAATATATTTATTTACTAAAGAAATTTTTGAGTGTCTACACTGGCCAGTTCTTTATTATGCTTTGGAGAAGGGGCTGTTAGTGACATGTATATTTACCCATCATTTGACACAAATTCCGAGTCTCCTAGTTAACTCCACTTAGAGGTTTTGTAATTCATGGTTAACATTATGTTTAGGCTTCCTTAAGGAAAAAACTGTGTGGGACAAATTTGGGCATATTCCTACTAATCTTATTTTTAACAGTGGAGACTTAAAATTCAAAGAATATAAAGAGATTTATCTTCTTTCTTAGTCTAACCAATAATTGTGTTTGTTGCTTAGAAAAAGCAGAGAGATCTTGCTAAAATGAGAAAATGTCTCAGACCAGAAGAACTGACAAACCAGATGAACCAAATAGAAATAAGCATGCAACATGAACAGCTGGAAGAAAGCTTTCAGGAACTTGTGGAAGATTACCGACGTGTTATTGAACGCCTCGCTCAAGAGTAGAGATTATTTGGCTCTGTACAGGAAGTTTGCAAATTTCTGTACATTGTGTTGTGGAAAATCTGATGATGACTTTAATTTTAAACTCTTGTAACATTTACTTACATTAAAAGTTATCTATCTTTAGTTGAATATTTTCTTTTGGAGAGATTGTATATTTTAAAATACTGTTTAGAGTCTATGAGCATATATTACATTTTAAAAAAATATATAGCTTCTGAAATACCACTGCAGTTGCTTCCCTTCTTAACAGTATAATAAATGCTTAGTTGTGATATGCTAATGTGTGATGGTATGATTCTTAAGTACTAACAATAAACTTTTTGGTCTTGTTAAAAAACTTCAGGTTTTCACATCACATAATACCCTCTAGGTCCATTCATGTTGTCACAAATGGCTTTTAGGCTAATTTTAGGCACCTTTAAAATGCATTTCTTTAAGGTCTTCCTAGTAATCTTGTTTTTCCTGTGTGATTTCTCCAAATACGAAATATTCCTAGTATAGATTTGTTTTGTTTTAAATAAACTCTTCTATTAACTGTTTGTTGGGGGCAGGATGGGTGGGTAAAAGAGAGAAAGGAAACTAGATATAGCCTAAAGCCAAAATGTTTGACATCACATATTAATTGAGGATAATTTATAAGTTAGCATAAATGTATAAATAAAATTTTGAAAAAAGTTAGCATAAAAGTTTTATAAATAATAATGTAAAATGATAAATCAGTTTATAAAAATCAATTTATACACCATTATTGAAATATATCTTGTGTAAAATGAGGTTTATATGTGTTGTGATTTGTTACAAGGTTCTGAAGATGTCGAAGTCCAACAGGATAAAAGCCCAAAGTAATGATAAACTGCTTACTATAGTTTTACTTTATTTTTATTAGAGTATAAATAAATTGCTTGATATGGAATCATGGAATCATTAAAAGTAAAAGCCTCATGTTTATAATGTGTACCAGTGAGTGAGGTATTGTATAAAATAAAAAATGGGATGTAAGTTGAACTTTACTTTTAAAATCTGATTTGTTCAATGCTTAAGGCAAAATCCCAACTTGGATAAGCAGTCTTGTCCTTAGATCAGCTTTCCATCAATAAAACTTGTCAAACATAGGAGAAGCAAAGTAACTAGTACCCTCTGGATACAAGATAGCTGTGGCCAGCAGCACACCAACGGCACTAAGCCAAGCCCCCCTTCCAGGGTGTTGGAAAAGTTTTAGTCTCATCTCAAAAGCTTATATATATAGATGAAACTTGGATTTCTGAAAGTATATATGTACATAGTTTGTTCACATAGAATGAACTAGTTCAGTTAAAATCCTTTCTGAAAATACATGAAAGCAATTTGCTTTCCATCTAAATTAGCTAATTTTAAAAATTTTTATTAGAAATTCACATTCGATACCTTGAGATGAGCTACCAACCAAGTTGGGGGCGGGGAGAACAGTACAATCTAAACAAATTATCTTTCAACATATTTTTGATGTAGAAACCAGAGAAAGCCAGTGGAATACCAATTTCTGTACTTTTTGTAAAGCAATGTTCTGTGATAAATTTATGGATAAAAATCTGGTTTAGCATTAGTCTTTGGGACTTGAGAGGCTGTACCTTCATTTGGATTTAGAAGGGTTGAAAATCTGATAGATCTGTACCTTGTGTAGTGTAATTAAATACCAGGATGGGTGTGTAGTAGGACCATGTATAAACCCAATACAGCCACCTTCTAGGTCCTGGGGATCACTTTTCCACCCTCCAGTAGTAGGCTTCACCCATTTTATCATCCACATACACATGTGTATTTACTTTTGGCCTTTACTTTTTTCATTGACCTTCCCTCCCCCATCATCCTTAATTTTTCCCCTGTCATCCAAATTTTATTTTCTCTATATGTAAGAACATGTTTCCTTCCTGAGCATCAGTTTTTTCATCTGTAAACTGAGGTTGTACTAGAATTATCGCTAGGTTTCCTCCCCCTTCCAAGATACATGTTTATCCTTTTCATATCTTTTCTTCTCATTCTAAATGCTTTTATATTAAAATGTGAGTGTAGATGTGGTATATATCTAAAATAAAGTATTTTTGGAAGTATTTTCAAAATTCATAAAGTGTGAGAGAAAAAAAAAAAAAACACTGTCCCTGGTTGTCTCCAGATTGCCAGGGCCCCAGCTTGCTGTATCAACCCTGTCTATTCTGAAAATTTATCTCATCCACTGCCATCCTTGCCTACTAGAGGAAAGTGGACAGCAAAGCCCCCAACACTGTATCAGAGAATGATTAGAATCATAGACTTTAGAGCTCAAAAGACTTAGTTCCTTAAACTCAATCTTAAATTCTTTTTATTAGAATTTAAAAGTCTGTTTAACAGTATAAAATACTGATTAAATAATAAAGTACCCATAATTCTTCCTTTTTTTTTTTAAGGTTTATTTATTTATTAGAGAGAACATGAGCTTGGGGAGAGGCGGAGGAAGAGAGAATCCTCTAGCAGACTCCCTGCCTGATGTGGAACTCAATCCCAGGATCCTGGGATCATGACCTGAAATCAAGAGTCGGACGCTTAACCGATTCAGCCACCCAGTCGCGCCCATAATTCTTCCTTCTGAGTGAAATTATTTTACATTTGTATATTATCTCTGTATTTACATTAAACATAGTATTTTTAATGTTTCCAGTGCTTAAAATGGTCCTAACAGGAACAATATTTCATATTGATATGCCCATAATAAACTATTTACTTAGGTTTTTTTATTAAAACATTCAAATGAATTAATGCCTTTGTGTATATATATTTTTGTATCTGCTAAATCATTTCCTTAAGATAAATTCCTCAGAAATGAAGTTACTGAATCAAAATGCAGGAATATCTCTATGGCTCAGTTATACAAACATGCCGTATTTTACAGAATAGCTTGTAAATTACTAACATGAATGTGTGTACTAGTTTTAACAATTTCAGTGGCATGGGATATTGATTTTGTTTCAATAGTATAAAATCTCAAATTATATTCCTTTTGCTTAATGGGAAAGCTGAATATTCTTCCATTTTTTAATGAAAATTTTTCCCTAATATGAATTATCCATTTGATTTTTTCAATTTATCTTTTGGGATCTACACTCTCACTTTATAGATGGACAATAGTTCCAGAGGTTCACTTGCATAAGGTCACATTATAAATTTATTGCAAAGTCAGGACTATCCCCTAGGCTTCTGACTTCTTCTTCATCTCATTTTCTATCAAGTAGGCCAACCAAGTCTTTTTTTTTTTTTTAAAGATTTTATTTATTTATTTATTTGAGAGAGAGAGAATGAGATAGAGAGCATGAGAGGGGAGAGGGTCAGAGGGAGAAGCAGACTCCCCGCTGCGCAGGGAGCCCGATGTGGGACCCGATCCCGGGACTCCAGGATCATGACCTGAGCCGAAGGCAGTCGCTTAACCAACTGAGCCACCCAGGCGCCCAGCCAACCAAGTCTTAAGCTTGTCAGCCCACTAAAGCTCTTTGTAAGAGGGGCTTTTTGGGCCCCTGGGTGGCTCAGTTGGTAAGAGGGGCTTTTTTTCATCAGCATCTGGAAAATACCTCTCTTGCATGACATTCACCCTAGGTACCAGACAAATCCCCTAACTGCCCTCTTGTTTTTATAACCATAGAGGAGCAGGTATTAGGAAAAGGATATTTGGTTATAATGACTAAAAGTAATGGTGCCTCATTTGAAGTATGGCTTGAAGTTCCTCATTTTCTCTCAACATTTTCAAGTTTTCAACATCTACACTTTTTGTTTCCATATTCTTTTATATCTTTATTATAATACATATTTCATTCTCCCTTGTATTATGTGTTATAGTGGAGTTATACTGTGCATTTACTCATTGATTGGGTAGAGCTGTCTTATATATACAAGTAGTGTGCACATAGTACAAAAATGCAAAAGGGCATAAAGAAAAAACCTCACCCCAGTCCTCCAGAAACAACCCTGTTTCTGATAATTTTGAGTATATATCTGAATGTATATCACACATTCAGAGATATATGCATAAATGAGCACATATGTATATGTCTTATTTTGCATATGGTAACCTACATATATTGTTCTCTTAAGTTGCTTTTTATTTTTTTTAAGATTTATTTATGGGGGGGAGCACACGAGCAGGGGTGGGGCAGGAGAGGGAGAGAGCACGAAGCCAGATACGGGGCTCAATCTCACAACCGTGAGATCATGACCTGAGCCAAAATCAAGTTAGAAGTAATCGACTGAGCCACCCAGGCACCCCTCCAACTTCCTTTTTAGGCGATATACCTTGGGGCACCTCGGTGGCTCAGTCAGTTAAGCAGCTGGCTCTTGATTGCTGCTCAGGTCATGATATCGGGGTCCTGGGATGGAGCCCCACGCCAGGCTCCAGGCTTAGTGGGGAGTTTGCTTGAGATTCTTTCCCTCTGCCCCTCTCCCTACTTGCACGATCTCTTTCTAATAAATAAATAAATATTTTTGAAAAATAAACTTGATATATCTTAGAGCTCATTAAAGCTATCTTGTTTAATGGCTGCACAGTATTCCACTGTATGGATATACCATAAGTTACTTTACCAGTTCCCTATTATTTAGGTGGTTTCCAGTATTTTCCATTACCAACAGTATTGCAATGCATATTCCTATACATGTGCAAGTATACCTGCACACTGAAGCCCTAGAAATCATGTACCTTCTTCTGATCTCATTCTTCTAGTGACTATACTACATTTAAAACAGTGAAATTAACATGAACTAAGGTTACAGAAGCTTGAACTGTACCAATGTGGAATAAATTATGCATACTGGACTAATCTAACCATCCTCATTCACAGCTAGAAATATGAATTACCTTAAAGTCACAGTGATTTGAATGCTTAGGCATATGCACCTGACTGTTTATCCCTTTAGTCTTGCTTAGCTCTTCTCAAACCTTATCATCCAGAATTGCTGTACAGCAGGGTTTCTCAATCTCAGTACTACTGACATTTTGAGCCAGGTCATTCTTTGTTGTGTGGGGCTGATCTATGTACTGTGAGCTACTAGATGCCATTAGCACTACCCTCAACTCTAGCTGTAACAACCAAACGTGTTTAGACATTGCCACCTGTCCTGTGGGGGACAAAATCACCCTTGGTTGAGAACCACTACTACATAGGATTAAATATTCATCCATGTTAGCACTATTTTTTATTATGTAACATAGACATTGTACAAAAGTCAAAATGAGTAAGAGTACTTGATGAGAAGCTGCCCTCCCCTCCACCCAGTCACCTGAATTGTCACCCTCCTCCAGAGGCAGTTACTTTTACCAGCCTCTCTTGTGTCCCTCAGAGTTAATCATCAGTCTGCAAATATCTGTAATTTTTTGTTTTATCCAAATGCTGATATGCCACATGCAGTACTCAGATGTTTTCCAGTTAAATTTAACTCATTTTTATTAGTGCATATTAGAACACTTCAATTCTAAACACCTGGATTCCAAACACCTATTTGATCTTCCATAGTTTGATTTCAGTGTGTTTAATCCAATCCTATTTTAATATTGTTTCCCATCTCACAAGCAGTGCTACAGTGAATATTCTTGTGTATACCCCCATTTTGTACATGTGGGAGTATTTATGCACGATGGTGATGGAATCACTGAGTAAAAGGTTATGGACATTTTACATTTGGTAGGTTGAATACACATTTAAGACAATAAAGAAATTTGAATATGGACTCTACATTAGGTGATACGGGATTTTGCATTTTTGTGATAATGATACTGTGATTGTGTAAGAAAATGTCTTTACTCCTAGGGGTTACATGCTGAAGTATTTAGGGACAGAGTCATAGTGTGTGCAACTTACATGCAAATGGTCCAGAAAAAAAGTACGTGTAGGTGTGATACATATACTAACATATGTACATGCATACATAGACAAATATATGTATATAAACAGAAACAGCAAATGTGCCAAAAAATTTTTAATTATTGAATCTAGGTGGAAGATACATACAGGTGCTCACTACATGATTCTTCAACCTTGCTGTATTAGATTTTCAAAATAAAAATTGGGAAAGAAAAGTTATTGCATGCATGAAACAAAAACATACTGTGGAAAAGAAATAGTGAATAAAAAAGAGCTCTTGAAAATTTAAAATAAATATTCTAATTCAAGCAGCAGAAATGTGGGGCCTAAAGTTGAAGAAATTTCCTAGGACATCGAAAAGAGAAGATGTGAGAGAAAAGATAAATCAATATGGGAAATCTGATAGCCAGTTTATTTTCAATTCAGAGAGGAAAAGAAAACAGAAGAACGTTATCAAAAAAAGGGAGGATAATTCCTCAGAGTTGAAGAAGTCAACCTTCAAATTAGAAGCTCACTGAAGTTTGAACAAGGTTAAACCATCATCAAAGATTTACTGAGCACTTACTATCGGCAAAGCACTTGAATCGGTCCTGTCAGTACTCACAACAGCCCTCAGAGGCACATGGTATTCTCAGGTGAGGCCTGGGGAGGTTATTTTATCTGAGGTCACACAGGAAGTGACAGAGCCAGGATTTTAGTGAAGGCAGTCTAATTTGCTTGGGTTCTTAACCACTACACCACTTACCTAAAAAGACCCACATATAGACTAAATTATTAAATTTCAAAACACTGAGCATAAAATAAAGATCCTAAATGCTTTCAGATGGCAAAACAAAGGTCACCTGGGGGAGGAGGGGGCATTTAAATAGCATTAGACCTGGCATCAAGCCTACTGCACGCTAAAAGACAATGGAACAATGTCTTCAAAGTATAGAATCCTACACCCAAACTAGCAATCAAATGTGACAGTAAAATAAAGGTGGTTTTGGAAATCTAAGAAACTAGAAAACTTACATCACACACTTTGTGATGAAGTTACTTGTAAGTCTACTTTAGCAGTATGAAGGTGAAATCAAAGAGCAGGTTAAGATGTAGAGTATAAGAAATGGAAAAAACTAGGGCGCCTGGGTGGCTCAGTCGTTAAGCGTCTGCCTTTGGCTCAGGTCATGATTCCTGGGTCCTGGGATCGAGTCCCGCATGGGGCTCCCTGCTCCGCAGGAAGCCTGCTTCTCCCTCTCCCACTCCCCCTGCTTGTGTTCCTGCTCTCGCTGTGTCTCTCTCTGTCAAATAAATAAATTTTAAAAATCTTTTTAAAAAAAAGTGGAAAAAACTAATCTGATTCCAATAAAAAGAAATCTGAGGATGGCAACTGAGTAACATATCTAAAAGTATTTGCTCCAAATTATAATAGGAGACTATGAACTCAAGAAAAAAAAAAGTATAAGAAAGTCAGAGTCCAAACATAATAAACTGTGGTTGCGTGGCTTTGAGCAGTAACTAGAAACAAATTGGTTGAGTCCAGTCAGACTGGGAAAGGGTAGGATGGGAGATTATCGCTTTTCAAATTGTAACCCTTGTTGTAACTGCATGTTTTTAAAAACTGTGTTACTTTGATATGAAATTTTATTTCAATACTATTACTATATTGTTCAGCAACTAACGCTGAACATGTATCATTATCAAATAAAATATAACTATAAAACATGTAAATTTTAAAAATAGGTTTACCTGAGGCAGACAAGTGGCACCTTTAAACAATGAGACTGTGCTCAGCCTGATTTCCACAAAGCAGAACTTGCCAAAAGAAAAGAGAATGAAGTGCTTTCTTTAATAAAAAAAAAAAATGAACTAAAAAACACAATATTCAGTCCTTTTCTTTGGAAGCTGATTCTCAAAAGGGACCATAGTTTACCATGCTCTTTATTTGGCTGCCAAAAGAAACTGTCCCTACCCTTGACACCCCGGTGCTATGAATCAACGGACACCACATATAAAACCAAAGCTTTGAAATTTTTCATTTCATAATTTTGGGGGGCTTTCCATTAACCCTGTGGAGAAACAGAATGCAATAAAAGCGTAATGCCGTCTCTTACGAATATCGGAAGAGTGTAAGATGCTTATAAACATCTCGTAAAAAATATTTTTTAAGATCTGTGTACGTATTATAACATACACAGGCTGGAAAAGGGTTGTATCTTCTCTGCTACGACCTCTTGCCTGGGCCTCCCACTCTTGACCTTCAAATTGGAAGGGGCAGAGTTAAAGCTGGATTAGATGGTCTTTGAAGCCTTTTCCCAGTTCTTCAACTGTATTCTCTCTCTTTGAACTTAATAAAAGATCAGTTGGAAAATGTGCTTTGGTTAGACTCTCAGTTCACCTGGACAGTTCTTTAGATTTTTAATTAATAATTTTGGCAGGTGAATCTGTGTGGAAGTCTTGGGCTGTGCAGTGTGTTTGCCTTGCTCTCTGAATCCCCCTTTGTGAAGGCCGTGGGGCCACCACAGTGAGGCTTGTTTGCTGTCTGTTCCTAGAGCAGCTGCTGCTTTTCTTCCTTTATCCTTTATCAAGCAAAAGAAAGTGCAGTGATGTTTGTGCGTGCTTCAGAGGAGGAAAATGCTCTCCAGACAGGTTATTCTCTGGGTTAAAGTGGATGGGGTGAGCACAGAGGAGCTAGCTCAGTGGGAAGAGAGGTCGAGGCAGCATCTGCCCTCCTGTTTGTTTTGACACTTTCAGTCTTGCATATAGAATGTGTTGAGTGAGAGGCGAGCAGAAGTTAAGAAATGCACTACTGCTTAGTTTGTCAGCCAATTTGCAGAGTGGAGGCGGAGAGTGGGAGGGGAGAAGGGGACATATAGCTAGTTTTCTTTTTCTATTATTAAATCCCTTGCACTTTCATCATCTCCACTTCGGAGATTCTTACCGCAGTGTATTTTGCATAACTGTTAACTGACCAAGGAGTACTGTTTCCTGCTTACGGTAGGAAAGATCAAAATTCCAAATATTTTCAACCTATGACATTAATGGTCAAACTGCTCTCTCTAGGAACTGGTTTCACACAATCCTACAGGACCATGTATTTTTGCTCAAACACACTAAGCATGATACCGCAAACAGAACCATAAAGCCAGGGGCACCTGGGTGGCTCAGTTGTTAAGCGTCTGCCTTCGGCTCAGGCCATAATCCCAGGGTCCTGGGATCGAGCCCCGCATCGGGCTCCCTGCTCAGCGGGAAGCCTGCTTCTCCCTCCCCCACTCCCCCTGCTTGTGTTCCCTCTCTCGCTGTGTCTCTCTCTGTCAAATAAATAAATAAATAAATAAATAAATAAATAAATCTTAAAAAAAAAAAAAAACCCATAAAGCCAGTAAAAGAATATACAAAGATGGAAAGGTATGAGAAGGTACCCAGGAGTGTACCATCACTTTAGCGGGGAAAGAAAAAAACCAGTAACTAATCTTAGAGAAGGGTGGAGACAAAGAAAAGGGAACAAGTGCAGAGTGGGGGCAAAAGGAAGAGAGAATGCACAGTAGACTGGAATAAAGCCCCAGGTAAGTGTGCATTCCTGGGTGTCTGCATACGGTTTGCCTGGTATGCTGTCTTGGACTCCATATAAGATGTGTGACAGGTCATGTTAACAACAAGTTCCTTCCCTTAGAAAATCCAGTCAATGGGACTTGCATAGAAAAAAAAAAACTCTGGATGAATATATATCAACCTGTTAATATTGATTACCTGGACAAAGCTTTTCTGGGGGACTTCTACTTTCTATATTATACATTTCAGTATTTCTAAGTGTTTTTATTTTTTTTTAAGATTTTATTTGAGAGAGAGAGAGAGAGAGAGCGCGCGTGCGCACAAGCTGGGGGAGGGGCAGAGGGAGAGAGAGAAGCAGACTCCCCGCTGACAAGGGAGCCCAATGCAGGGCTGATCCCAGGACTCTGGGATCATGACCTGAGCCAAAGGCAGGCGTTTAACCAACTGAGCCACCCAGGCGCCCCTCTAAGTGTTTTTAAAGAGCACATATACATACTTCTGTAAACAGAAAACAAAACAAAACAAAACCCAGACTTTTTTAAAAAAGTTCCAACAAGGGGGCGCCTGGGCGGCTCAGTCGTTAAGTGTCTGCCTTCAGCTCAGGTCATGATCCCAGGGTCCTGGGATCGAGCCCCATGTTGGGTTCCCTGCTCCGCGGGAAGCCTGTTTCTCTCTTTCCCACTCCCCCTGTTTGTGTTCCCTCTCTCACTGTGTCTCTCTCTGTCAAACAAATCAATAAAATCTTAAAAAAAAAAGTTCCAACAAGGAGATCAAGAACATTTTCTTTTCTCCTCTTTCACAAGTGTGGATTAGAGACGCTAAAGGAAGAATTATATCCCTTCCTCTCACCTTCATCTTTGCAGGAAGTGAAGGTATTAAACAGGTTCTAATTTCCTGGAACCTTATCTAATTAGCGTTCAGCATTTTCCTCAGGTCTTGGCAGCCAGGGATAGCCAGACTCTGTAACCCTTCACCCCTGGAGTTGTTCCAATGGGCTTATCCTCTCAAGGGTATTTGGTCCTTCTTTATGAACAATCTTGTGAGCATGTTAGTCTCAGCTTTCCAATTAGTGTTTTTTAAACATTTTAACTCAAATTCCCTCAGAGCCAAGTCCAAGAGATGAGGTCAAAGAAGCCTTTTTTTCCCTCAACCTGCACAGTTCCAAAGCCAAATCTGACCAAGACAAGTATTATCAGAAAACTGGGATGCATCAGTAAGTGAGGTCTTGGACTTCATGCTCTTCCCCTATAGCCCTCCCATACACTCCTTCCCTTGGCTTT
This sequence comes from Callorhinus ursinus, assembly GCF_003265705.2. Lineage (NCBI taxonomy): Eukaryota > Metazoa > Chordata > Mammalia > Carnivora > Otariidae > Callorhinus > Callorhinus ursinus. The sequence continues at coordinate 58,331,074 of NW_027397064.1, read as the reverse complement.
TGCCACCACTCCGTGCTCCAACAATGAATAGGCTATTATGCTGAAGCATTATTTCTGCTTACAATCTCCCATATCTTCCAAGCCAAGAGGTTGAAGCAATTTGAAATTAATACTGGCCAGACTGGGCCTGAAAGCAACTCCCTTGGGACAATGTTTTGATCTTACCCTACAGCTAAGTTAGCCCTGTCTGATCCCATTTTACTCTGCTTACCTTTACAGACTGTTCGGGAAGATGCAGCAAGCTATTTGCTGAGCCCATTTGGACCAGGCCTATAAATGGTTATAGATTCCTGAAATTTTCTGAATTTCAGGGTAGGAGGGGCCCAGGTAGGACAATATTGTTCCTAGAAGGGGGTGGAACTTAAAGTTTCATTTACATAGGATTTATACGACTGAGAAAATATCATTAGACAAATTAAAAATGGGAGGGACAGGAGGGTCATGTACTACTGAAGTCCCACTCCCTTGCCCCTGGTTCCTTCTTGGTTGGCACTGCTATAGAATAAGAAAACAGGGCACAAGCAGCAAGAAGAAATCCTCTTAATTTCTCACAACTGCCTTGGATATGGTATTACTCTAACTCAAAAAACATGGAGCATCTACACATTTTCTCTAAGGATACCCCTACTCGGTAATATATCCACTGTTGTCTCAAATGTTGGCATAGGAAATGACCTCCTGCCAGCAAGTTGGTTAAGAGTGCCTTAGAAATTTTCCACCTGAACATATAATCATTTGAAGCTGGACCCTAACTTTACAGGGGTCCAGTGAGCTGCTGAGACAGGTCCCTGTTGTATGTTCAGATATGTTTTTATGCAGGACTCCTAGTTCCTGGAAAGAATGTTCATTTGACTTAAAAAAATGTAAATAAATTAAAATATTTCCTCATACTAAAATCAGATAAGTCAGAGGGCAAGATTGGAAATACTCTTCACAAGCCATGGAGTAAAATGCTAAGAAATGATCCTGAAATCAAGTGAAAAGGCAAATTTTTCTGATTCATATAGCAAAATTGAGAAGCAAGGTCAGGAAGGGCAAATGAAGGCATCTCAGGCTAGATGACAGTCTTGCTGAAGCTGTGCAGGCCCTAGGGCACCAGTTTCCCTCAGCAGGCCACAGAATCTGCTTTGTGCCCAGTAGGAAATACTGCATTATTCCAGTTAGTTTTACAGTGTGTTCATATATTCTTCTATAGATATGTGAGCATCTTAGTATGGTTTATGTTTTTAAGTATCTTGCATTATAGGTAATCTTAATAAGTATTTAAAAATCTAAACTTGTAAAACAGGTTACAGGATGATGTTTTACAAAGCAAAATTTATTTTTAAAGAGATTTACTTCATGTTGCATAATCCCCTAGAGCATTTAAAAAATGTGAATTTGAATTACAAATTCAATACATATGTTACAGAAACCAATATAATTTAAATTTGATTACAAACTATATACAACTTTTGAAAAAGTTACAGTATAAATCTATAATAAAATATTAAGTAGAAGAAAAACTGACTTCAAAAATATGAATATAAGAATTTATTTCTGATTTATTTCTTTTATAAAAGAGGATAAAAAGATTTTAAAAGGTGCTAATAAGACATGAACTTAGGTAAAAGGCAAAAACTGAGGTAAAAGACCTACAAAACAATAATTAATCGCAATTAATAAAAATATTTTAACATTACAGTATGAATTTTGGACACAGAAACTGAAGGTATTAAGAAGTTATCCTTTATTTCTTGAACTCTGGTTTTGAAAAACTACTCAACATTTTATTCAAGAATCCCAAGCACAAAATCTGAATATTGGTGGGAATTCAAATCAGTAAAGAACCACAATATAATTAACCTTCATTTTACAGGTGGGAAGATGGGCAGAAATGGAGTAGAGAAGTGAGTCAGTAGTGGTTACTCATCTAAATGAAAGCACTCTAATACCCTGACTCTCTAGGATCACAGAATGCTAGAATTGCAAGGGACCTCAGATGTTGGTGGTCTAGCCTTTTATCTTGTTGGCATTTATCTCATAAACTGATGATTTTGGAGGACACATACTGGCAACTTTGAATTCTTTTAATGTCAGAGGGATATAGCATGAGATAAGCCAAATCAGGTCAGTGGATGAGCTACATAACCTGAGCAAGTTCCCATCTGTGTCATTTCTAGCTCATCCTAGATACCCACATTCTATGGCGAACTTATTGGGCATTTCCTCACTGGATCCCACTATGATGGGGCCACCTGATTCCACATGGTGTTTCCTTTTCCTTTTCTTTCTAGTAGCAGGGGAACAGAGCAGATATACCATATTCAAAAGTCCTCTCTCTGGAACTGATCTGAGAAAAAGGTGGAGCTTGAAGTAACCTGTGGGAGTACTTTTCATTCTCATCCTTGCACATCTTACTTACCTCAGTGGAAAACATTATTTCTCTTTATCTTTCAAGGTGACCCAAAAGCATCCAAAACTGGGTCTCCAAGAGGTATAGCATGTGTCCTCTAATGAACTGCCACAATCATTCTTTGAAAGTAAAAATATCAAACTATGTAGTCATTAAAAAGAATGAGTTTGAACTAAGATTTGATGTTTATAATGAGTGCAAAAAGCAAGTCCTAACAGTAAGTATGTGAGTCCATTCAAAATATTTACACATATTTGCCTGTAAAAGGCACAGAATGATGCACACAGTGGCTGACTGGAGAGCTGGACTGTGGTGCACAGAGAGGGTTAGGAAGGGGACCTGGGCTTTTTTCCTTTATTCATTTCTGAATTGTCTGGATGTTTCACCAAGTGTGTACTTAAATTCTTAAAAATTAATTAGGGAACATCACACACATCCACCAAGAATCTTTATCAGTCTTTACTGCATTAAAAGTCTGGGAAACCGTTAAATTCTTGGTTTGACTGGTTCCATGGAGAGTTCAATTCCTTCACCAGACATAAATACTAGCTTCTTTGCCTGGCACCAGGCTACTAAGATCAATAACACCTGGTCTATGACAGGATGGAAATCTGCCCCAAAATGTAGCTAAGAGGAAAAGTGATTTTGGTAAGAATGGGCACCATCGTCACTAGGGATACAACGGCACCCTCACTTGTCTCATAATTGGCCTTCTGTAGGCTTCATCTTTCGGCAGCACCATCCTCTCATTCTTAAAAGTCAGATTTACGATTAAGAATCCAATTAATACCATTGAGCGGGAAGTGTCCTTGGGGAAAGAGAAGTCCCCGGAACAGACCCACTGGGGTATCCAGAATTGATTCTGCAGCTACAAAGATTCCTGTCTTACCTGGAGTCCCTGCTGAGTAATGTAATTTCTGGGACAGCATAGGGGCAGCTGGTGACTTTGAACCAAATTTTACCTTTCGACTCAATTCAGGGAAATTGCAAGAGAGTGCCCGACGATGCAAAGTGCTATGTTGAACGCTAGATTGTGCTTTATTTTTTCCTCCCAACTTCACGTTTCCATGCACCAAAATCTTGATGCTACAAATATTGGATGCCACGCTTACCTGACAGGCTTCATCCATCCCACCTGGGCTCAGGGGCTCTGAGCGAGCGCGCGAATCGTGGCTGGAGCCCGCCTTTCGCGACCGGAGCGGGCTCGGCGGGCCTCGGGTTCCCCTGCTGGCCCCAGCGCCGGAGCCGCTTTGCTGCCGGGGCTCCCGCAGTCAGCCCCCGGCGCGCACGCGCGCTCCCCCGGGGCGGCCCCGGCGCCTCCAGTCTTCGGCAGAGCTGCGACTGGACAGTTCCAGAGGGCGGGGCGGGGCGGGGCGGGGCGGGGCGGGGCGGGAAGGCAAAGGAATGCTCCGCGACCACGTGATCGGCGCTAACATGGCGGCGCCCAGCGGCGTCCACCTGCTCGTGCGCGGAGGTAAGCACCTGGAGAACCGCACCGCAGGGGTTTGCACGGTAGCTCACTCGCTAAGCACCCGGGTTCAAAGGGGTTACACACCCGCGCTCAAACATTTCGGCGCACACGAATGTACTTTCAGTTCTACCGATACACGCAGACACACAAGCTGACACAGGGACACGCAGCAGGAACACGACACATTTATTCACTCGTCATTTGCCTGGACCGCGTCACTGCGTGGCATCTATTCGCAGTCACTCCTTGAGGTTTATGGAACGTTGTCTGAAGTTTTCTTCCCCCATCAGTTGTATGATTAGTGTAGCAAACTTACTTATTTTGGCTGCGGAGCGATGAACCTACGGTAACTCGGGAACGCGCCTGGATACCCAGTTGCCACAGAGAAAGCAATTGTTTTGTTGTATCTCTTGGCATGATACAATACGTCTTTTGGGAAACTTGCAACATGTGATCATTCTGTTACAGTGACTTAAAGTGAAGAAGCGAAGAAATCATGCCCGGGTAGCTCTCAGTAGGTGTTACCCTTGCGTGAATGGTGAGACTTTAGTAAATGTGCAGGTACTTTTGGAGGTAAATTAGGGAAATCCTTGTTAGATTTGTTCTGAATCTTGGTTAGAAAGAATAGGAAGTTGTTTCAAGGATTGGGAAAGAGGGGAACTAACATATTTTGAGGGACTGCTTAGGTGTCAGGCACATAGGAACAGCAGTCCTGTGTGGTAAATATTTTCATAGTAAATAGCTACCGTTTATTAAGTGTTTTTTTAAGTACATGGTACTGTGTCAGCACCTTATATATGCTAGCTACCTTTTAAAACCCAATGAGTTAGTGCGTGCTTCAGCAGCACCTATACTAAAATAGGAACGATACAGAGATTAGTGTGGCCCCTGCGCAAGGATGATGTGCAAATTCGTAAAGCGTTCCATATTTTTTGGAATTAGAATTTTAAGATCATTAAGTAAATAAAGGAACACTGTACTGTGAAAAGGAAATAAATAAAACCCAATGAGTTAGGCGTTACTCTCGGTTTGCAGACGAGAAAAGTGAGGCAGGGAGGTTAAGTAGTATGACTAAGGCCGCACAGATTTTGAGAGGAGCCACAGGAAGATTTGAAGGGAGAGATGTGCAAGAAGAAGGTGATGTAAGTAGTATTTTGGGCTGGTTGGTTATTAGAGGGAAGTCAACAGGAGAATGCAGCCCTGTGAAAAAAGCCCCAATTTACATCTCTTAAGATCTGGGCTCCAGGCCAAACTCTGTTTACTAATCAAGTTACTTTTCTGTTTCCTCTTTTGGCAAGAAATAATGGTGTTTAGGCTTTTTTTGTGTACCACAGGTAATGGTGAAGAGGATCTGGGGAGATAGTCGAGGTAGAGGAGGAACCAAAACACACACACACACGTACATTTTATATATATACACATATATGTGTATGTGTATGTATATAATCCCTGCAGATTACAGAAATAGCATATTAATTTTTTGGGGGGGTGACTTCTGATTTTGACAAATGGTGGTTTAGACAATCCTGGGAAAGACTGCTATAGGGAAGCCAGGTCAGGTTATTGGTTCCTATAACCCATTCCATTATATACCACAGTGCTGCAACAACTAAAAGAGGGATCTTCTGACTAGAAAAGGGACAGAAAATGTGTCATCAGGGAGAGATTTAGTGACCAGGAAAGGTCACTTTTATGGACTATCCATAGCTAGTTTTAAAATGCAGACAGGTTGTCCTGTACCACTTGCCCCGAGGATGGAAAACGAAGGGTAAATTCATGAAGGCTCCTGTCCTCTCTCTTCTTCCTTTTCACACACTTAAACTGATGTAAATCAATTCACTATAAGGCTTTCTGTGTCAGGGTTTATCATCAGCATCTATGTGCATCTTTCCTTCCTGGAAAATAGGCAGAAAACGTTTTTTTTAACCCGTCAAGAAGGCATGAGGTTTCTTTCATGACTCTTCGAGCTCACTGTAACTTTAGTCACTGTATACCCTATAGACCGTAGTCACCAACCTCCTCTCAACATCCCCACTCCTGTTAATTCTTGTTCAGCAGGAGCTATGTTTTATCTGTCCAGTTTAACAAGCGTAGTAACTGGCTCAAAGTTATACGTACTGAACATACTGAATTGAGAGGCTGTTAAGACTTGCTCTCTGCCATCATGGACTAAGGGATGAGTAGAAATGGTGAGTAGTGACATTAGAAAGGAGAAAGGACATATCAATCTGTTGAAAGCAAGAGATAAGGTAACAACAGCCTTTTAGAGATGAAAGTATTCCCTGGTATTAGCACTGGCAGAAATCCCAGATCATAGCACATAATGCCTACTGTCAGTCCCCAGGAACTCTTCCTTGCTTAGTCTCTCACTCCCAACCCCGCTTATAGGAATCCTTGTTCCAGCTCCTGAAGGCATTACACAGGATCCTTTGTATGGGAAGGAATGGGGAATGCAAGTAAGTGGGGCATACTTTCTCCTTTACACTCTGGTCACTTTTATGAGCCTGGCTTGTCTTCTACCTCTCTGATTTTCCCAGACTTTCACTAGGCTCTCTGTTAGGTTTCTAAATATTATTGTTCCCCAGGATTTTGTCCTAAACTTTCATCCCTGCTTTCTCTCTTTGTTGTCACCAATCAAATTTATCTACCTCAATGACTGTCAAATCTAGGCGATTTGTAAAAAATGAACAGAGCGTCTGCTGGAACTAGGCACCAGCCTCAATGCCAGCTCTCTGTTGGGAATCTTTTCCTAGATGTCTCTTAGGCCCTTTAAACTCAACAAGTCCAACGTGGAAATGAATATTTTTCTCCACATCTTCTTCTGGGCTTACAGACTCTATCTCCATCAGTGATATTACCATACAGTCAGTATTTAAGTGAAAGCATTTGCGTTCTCTTGGTACCCACCTTTTTTTTTTTTTTAATTTCTCTGTCCTGGGGCGCCTGGGTGGCTCGGTCAGTTGGGTGTCTGCCTTCATTTTAGGTCATGAGCCCATGGTCCTGGGATAGAGCACCACGTCGGGCTCCCTGCTCAGTGGGGAGCCTGCTTCTCCCTCGCCCTTTGTCATTCCCCATGCTCTTACTCTCTCTCAAATAAATAAATAAAATCTATAAAAAAAATTTTCTCTGTCCAGTGAGTTAGTAAATCCCATTTCTTTTTTTATTTCTTTTTTTTCCCTAAGATTTTATTTATTTGACAGAGAGAGAGAGAGCACACAAGCAGGGGGCATGGGCAGAGGGAGAGGGAAAAGCAGACTCCCCACTGAGCACGGAGCCCAACACAGGGCTCAGTCCCAGGCCACTGGGATCACGACCTGAGCAAAGGCAGACACTTAACCATCTGAGCCACCCAGGTGCCCCAGTAAATCCCATTTCTCCCCCACCCCCAAGCTATGTATTTACTTATTTTTAATTCAAGTATAATTAACCTATAGTAATGTGTTCCTTTCAGATGTACAATATAATGATTCAACAATTCTATACATTACTTGGTGCGCATCATGATAAGTGTACTCTTAATCCCAGTAAATCCCATTTCTCGGATCCCTCCAGTTTTCGGCATGGTCTAGGTATAAGTCTTTACCATTCCTTGGCTAGACAGGGCCTTTGTAACTGGTCTCCACCTCAGCCCCTCCTCTTCCCCACAACTACAGTTCTTTCTCTAAAATTCTGCTCTGATTATGATGCTTCCCTGCTGAAAAACTTATGGGAACTCTTCATTGCTGAGATGAAGTCCCTTAGCATGGAGAGCCAATTCCAGCACAGTCTGGCCTCATTTTATCTTTTCAGCCTCATCTTCTGTCAGTTCCCTATCTTTATATGGCTGCTAAGGTTAACCATTGTGCACCTCCTTAATTGTGCGCCTGCAATGTCCTTTTTCACCTGACAAACCATTCATTCCTCAAGGGCACACATAAATGCCATCTCTCCTTTAAGCTTTCTTCGCTTCTGCCCAGCCAAACCAACCCACTCTGCTTATGTAGCACTTGGGGCGTACCTTTACCACAACACTTGTCACCTGGCATCAAAGTATGTACACTTCTCTAAAAAATATTAGTTTACACCTCTATCGCCCCCATAGAATGGGAGCTTCTTACAGGTGTGTCTTACCTTCTTTGTCTCCCCAAAGCCTGGAGCACAGTGTCTGCACATGGTAAGTACTCAGTTTCATAACTGAATGAAAATCCTTTCAGATTGCAACCTCCTATAGAAATATTTGTGCACTGAGATTGTATGGTAGGCCTAAAGAATCAGTATCTCAAAATGTCAGTTTCCTTCACATAACAGGTCTAGATAGTGAATTTTTTTCCTTCCTTCCTCCCTCCCTTCCTTCCTTCCTTTTTTATATTCCATATCTCTCCAAGAATAATTTCAAGCACTTTTACTTCTGTGTATCTTTTTTGGCAACTATGAGAATTTCATTCCAGGTTATTTGAATTGTGAATCAGACTTAGAAAAAAAGAAATTGAAATGGGGGAAGGGAAGAAATCTAAAAGAGAAGTGCTTGAAGTTTAAGCAGTGTAGCCATGGGAGAGATGAAGGAAGCAGATGGAAGTAAACCCCTGCACCTAAGCACTATCCTGCTGTGGAAACAAGCCATGTGGAAGGAGCGGACGCTGTGAGAGGAGAGGGGCCGACTGTTGGCAAGTCTGGCACAAACTCTAAGAAAGCCTGGTGGGTGTGTGAAAGAGTCTGGCCTTTCCAGAGGGCTGGGTGGCAATGTCTGTCAAGATGTAAGGTATACCTGCCTTTTGCCTAACAATTCTGCTTTTAGGAATTTATCCTAAGAGACCAATATGATGATGAGTATGTAAAGGTGTTTGAACGAAATTATATATTGGTGATATTGGACAGAATTTGAAATGTCCAGTGCCTGGGTGGCTCAGATAGTTGGGCGTCTGCCTTCGGCTTGGGTCGTGATTCCAGGGTCCTGGGATCGAGTCCCGCATCGGGCTCCCTGCTGGGCGGGGAGCCTGCTCCTCCCTCTGCCTCTGCCTCTGCCTCTGCCTCTCTCTCTCTCTCTCTCTCTCTCTCTCTCTGACTCTCATGAATAAATAAATAAAGCATTAAAAAAAAAGAATCTGAAATGTCCATTGGTAAGAGAATGACTACATAAATTGTGGTTCATCCATGCACTGGAGTGCTATGCAGCCATTAGAAAAGATGATGTCGAGGGGCACCTGGGTGGCTCAGTCGGTTAAGCGTACAACTCTTGGTTTCGGTTCAGGTCATGATCTCAGGGTCATGAGATCAAGCCCCATATGGGGCTCCATGCTCTGCATGGAATCTGAGATTCTCTCTTCCTCTCCCTCTGCCCCTCCTGCTCGTGCTCTCTCTCTTTCTCAAATAAATAAATAAATCTTAAGAAAAAAAAAGATGGTGCCGATGTACTGTAGACTTAAATAGTCATTGACACATATTGAGGAAAAAAAGGCAGGGTATAGAACAGTGTATCCCCCTTATGTAAAAGTATGTAACTTTGCTTTCTCGTGTATGTATGCACAAAGAGGTATCTAGAATGATGTTCACCCAAATGTTCATAGTTGTTATTTCTAGATGGTGAGATTGGACTGATTTTTACTTTTTTGTGTTTGATGTGTTTGAATTTTATATATTGAGCATTTTTGTTATCCAAGTATTATGTCATATATCCAAATAGAATATTTGTATTATTATGCATTACTATACTGTAATTTAAGATGCATATAATGCTACTAATATTTCATTATTCTTGGTTTTTTTAGTTTAACAAATGTAAAAAGTATTTACAAGTGCTTCTGTTCATTTGTGACTCTAAAGCCATCGATTCTTCTGCTGAGAATTCTCTTACCATAATGGTTTTCAAAAATTTAACCTCCAAGTCAGGGAGGGGCTGTTGTACCTCATGAATTAAGTACTTTAAACTTTTGTCGATTGACCTGAGATCCTTACTATCTTGTATAGCTTCTGTAGGAAAATGTATCCTCAATTTTGCCAAACCAAGTTAGAATTAAGTTTTGGGATGTGGTCTATGTGCAGTTTGGAAAATGCTAATGTAATAAGGAGCTTCCTGTGACTTAAACTCTTCATGTTGCTAGCCAGAGAATGAAATGGATTTTTGCTAATATGATATTTTTTTATTTATTTTATTTTATTTTTTTAAAGATTTTGTTTATTTATTTGGCAGAGAGATACAGAGAGAGAACAAGTAGGCAGAGAGGCAGGCAGAGGGAGAGGGAGAAGCAGGCTCCCCGCCGAGCAGGGAGCCTGATGCGGGGCTCGATCCCAGGACCCTGGGATTATGACCTGAGCCGAAGGCAGCCGCTTAACCAACTGAGCCACCCAGGCGCCCCGCTAATGTATTTTTTAACAAATACCTTCCAACTCTATTATAATATAGCTTGTTACTCATAGATTAAGACATACTTAATAATCAAATAGTCCTAAATTCTCTGAAGTCAGACATGTCCCTAAAGCCATATATGTTCTTATGTTTTTCCTCTGCTTGAAACAGCTTTCTCTAACACATAGCTCCTGTCTCCTACTGAAATTATAAAATCTCAGTGCACAGTGTAGGACATGTAGACCCTCAATGATGAATACTTGCAGTCATTAAAAAAAAAAACAAAACCCATGATGTTGACCTGTATTTGTTGACATGGAATGATGTCTACAACATATATTGTTTGGAAAAAGCAAGTTATAGAACAGTTTAATATCCCATTTTGTAAAATGAAACACCAGTATCCTAATGTGTGTCTAAGTATATAACGTACTGAGAGAGAGAAAGAGAAAATTTTCTAAATACTCAGTTTCTATGAAATGCCCACTTTCCCCAAGCACTGGAAATCTTTGAAAATGCAGAGTGGATGCTATATATCTTAGGGAATTTGGAAAGATGGAAGGAGAATAATATGCATGCAGAACATCACTTGAACGTATTATTTTGCAGTTAAAACAGCTTTTTCTTGTGGGGATTGGATTTTCTTTTTTAGCGTCTGAACATGGAGAATTTCTTTTTTTTTAAGACTTTATTTAACTATTTGAGAGAGAGTGTGTGCACATATGCAAGTGGGGGGAGAGGGGCAAAGGGAGAAGCAGACTCCTCACTGAGCAGGGAGCCCAACTAGCCTCGGGGGCTCAATCCCAGGACCCCTGAGATCATGACCTAAGCTGAAGGCAGACGACTGACTGACTAAGCCACCCAGGCGCCCTGGAATATGGAGAATTTCAAACATACACAAAAGTAGAGAGAGCAGTAAGATAAACTCCCACATACCTATCACCTAGTTATAATAATCACCAACTTATGGCCACTCTTGTTTTAGCTTTACCCCTAGCCACTCTCTCCCTGAAACTGGATTATTTTGAAGCACATCCCAGATATCATATAATTTCACCTGTAGATTTTTCATTATGTATCTCTGAAAGACAGGGAGCCCTTTTTATTTTCTTCATATATCCTACATATCAGTTCTAGAATTTTCAATTGGTTCTTTTCCTATAGTTTCCATTTCTCTGTTGAGATTTCCCAGATGTTCACTTATTATGTCTACCTTTTCCTTTAAGTACTTGAACATACATATTTTTACTAACCATTTTTAAAGTCCTTATCTGTTAATTCTGTCATCTGGGTGATTTCAGGGTCTGTTCCTGTTTTACTGACTGCTTGGTTTTCTGTTCTCTCAGCCATTTCTTTTTATTTACAGTTTGTGTCAATGCAGATCGATTCTATAACATGAGAAGTTACTATGAATCAAAGCGTAAATACACAAACACAATGTACAACCTGAAATAGATGTACAGCATTCAGATATGAAACAAAAGGGAATGTTCATTCACACACACAGTAGCTTGAGATCTGTTGGATATGGTTGTTCCAGCGTAGGTTCGTGAAGATGGGAAAAAAATGACTTTGGTTATCAAGACCAGTGTGGCCATATTAGATACTGGAACATCTAAGCTTTAGCGTGTGACCATGAAAACAAAAGACCTTAGAGAGGGTCTATTTTTAAAAAGCTTTCTGTGCATTGAGGCAATTGTGAAAAGATTTACTCTCCAGAGTCAGGCCCACGTTAGGCTTAGGATCAGGTTCTAACTATCTAAAGATACTGACTGAGAACAGAAAGTATGCTAAATATGGGTATTCTGATTGAGTTTTTTTTTTTTTTTTAAGATGTATTTATTTATTTTAGAAAGAGAGGAAGAGGGTGGTGCCTGGGTGGCTTAGTCAGTTAAGCATCTGCCTTCAGCTTGGGTCACAGTCCTAGGGTCCTGGGATCAAGCCCCGTGTTGGGCTCCCTGCTCAGTGGGGAGTCTGCTTCTTCCTCCTCCCCACTCGTACTCTGTCTCTGTCTCTGTCTCTCTCTCTCAAATAAAGGGATAAAATCTTTAAAAAGAGAGAGAGAGAGTGCATGCAAAAGCACAATAGCAGGGGGAGGGGTAGAGGGAGAGAAGCAGACTCCCTGCTGAGCACAGAGCCCAATGTAGGGCTAGATCCTCCAAACCTGAGATCATGACCTGAGCTGATATCAAGAGTCTGATGCTTAACTGACTGAGCCACCTAGGCACCTCTCTGATTTTTTAAAAAACTATTTATAGAAAGAATATAAAAGTCTTTCTGAATTTAATGTAGGTAAGTTTCCAGTTTTCACTTCCCAAATACTTGATTTACAGTTGTGGCTCCTGCACATATTTGCCTTTTTAATTTCAAGATTTCACAATTTTACCTTCAAAACAGATACGCGTGTGTGTATGTGTTTGTGTGTGTGTGAGTGATCCTATCTTTTTTTTCTTTTTACAGATACATTTTTAAATTGTTAAAACTATTCAACATATGCAGAAATAAGCATTTTGAAATTAATTGAGGTCAATGTATTTTGACTCTTTGGAATCAGTTTAGCTAAATGAATCTCGTGCTTTTGTTGATGAAGAATAGGTGATAAGTATATAAACAAAATTCACTCATTATGCTTTGATTTGGGGTAGATTCCAATCCATCATTGCCCTGGCACATGTCAATTACTATATAAAAAGTCAAATGCAATGTCAAACCCAAAGCCGCAGAGGGGGAAGAGTTCAGTTCTCAAAGAGAACAGTAATAGCTTAACAATGTAAAACTTTATCCTGAGTACACAGGCGTTATATCAGTACTGCTGAAACAGTGCATTGAGGATTTATAGTAATGTCTAGAAATTTCTTCTAAAGGAGCTCATGGAAAGCTTTTTGTATTACCTGTTTTATGGCCTTGAAGATTTAACCAAACGAAAATTGAATCTCTGTTCCACATTCCATTCTTTATCTTTAGGTAAGAAAAAATTATTCTCATTTTCTTTCTTTCTTTTCTTTCTTTCTTTCTTTCTTTCTTTCTTTCTTTCTTTCTTTCTCTCTCTCTCTCTCTCTCTCTCTCTCTCTCTCTCTCTCTCTCTCTCTTTCTTTTAGAGAGGGAGGGGAGGCAGAGGGAGAGAGAGAGAATCTTAAGCAATCTTCACACCCAGCGCAGAGCCCAATGTGGGGCTGATCTCACAACCCTGAGATCATGGGCTGAAATCCAGAGTCAGATGCTTAACTGACTGAGCCACCCAGATGCCCCTATTCTCATTTTCAAAGTAGAGTTTTACGTGTCCATATTTCTTAAGCCACATTAAAGTAATCATCTCAACTCATTTTGAATGTTAATATTGACCTTTATCATCTAGTCAAAACCCTCACATGCTCTTCAAAACAATCAAAACCTTCACATGCTCTTCAAACCAATCAAATTTGGGATCCTAAGCATTCTCTGAGTCAATAAGGTGTGGAATTAGCAGATTTGATGAAGACCTGTTTTTTCCTTGTCACACTGGATGTCTAGATGCCATTTGAATTGGGTTTAGAAGATGGGATAGTATAGGTGTTTCTTGGCCTGAATCTCTAAACAGAATAGATATAGAAGGGATAACAGGATCATAAAGAAACTAGAGAAACTAGCTGTGGACTGCAGAGCACCAGCTGGATTTGGGGCAGCCAAGAAATTCTGGGAGGAGTTACTTGAAAGTGTTACAACAGTTATTTGATTTGAATAAATCTGTGTGGGTAGGTGCAGTGCCAGAAGCATTAGCCCCAGTCTGAGCCTGGTGACCCTCACTTTGCCCTTGTCCACTGCATTGTCATCAGTGCATGGTGCATCTCACTGGATGGAGGTGGAGAACCCCTGGCCTGGGGTGGGCACAGGTGAGGTCTACCTTTTTTTTTCCCCTTGATTGTGGGGTCACATTTTTCTGCTCCTTTAAATGTTATCTAATATGGAATTGTATATGTGACATAATGAATAATACCTTGTACAGACTATGTTGTTTTTCTTTAAAATATGTTGAGTTTTGTTCTGAAAGGCAGTTAAATCACTGGAAAATCTTTTTGTTTCTACCAGCCTTGGTTTTATTCTTTGTTAGAGTGGATCTGTTTGTTTTGCCCTTAGACCTAGAGTGTAGCCCTTACTCTAGTGCAGAGGTCCGCAAACTTTTTCTATTATAGAGGGCCAGGTAGTAAATATCTTAGGCTTTTGTGGACCCTGTGGTCTCTATTGCAACTCTTCCACTTGCCAATAGAGTGCAAAAGCTGCATAAATAGTGTTAAACAAATGAGCATGGCTATATTCCAATAAAATTTTCTTTACAAAAACAGTGAGCCAGGTCTTAATTTGCCCACCCTTGCTCAGCTAATGTGTGGTTCTTACTCCTAAGGCATGGTCTTTCTGAGGTCTCAGTTCAATGCATTTTAAGCTCAATGAGGTTTTTCAACTCTGTTTAAGCTGGGACTCCAACTTCTCTTGGCCCTGCAACCTCTAGAGTCCCTGTTCACACTCAGCCTACAGCAGCTACTGTCTAGTAGGCCTTGTGCCTCCCTTCCACTACTGTGACATGCAGATTCCCGCTGCGTCAGCAACCAGATCTCTGCTCTCTGCCTCCCTAACTAAGCAGCGAGGTGCTGTGTTTGGCTCAGCTTCCACCTCCAAATGCCACAATTGGAATGGTTTCCCCAGGCAGAACACTGGGGACAGTCTGGGTTCACTTGGTGTATTTGTTTACCCTCAAGGTTCACCGTTTGCATTGTTCAATATCCAGTGCTAAAAAAAAATAGCTCCTTCATGTTTTGTCTAGTTAATTTAGTTGTGTAGGACAGGAGGGAATTCTAGTAACAGTTATGTCAACATGGCCAGAAGAGAAAGTCACTTTTTTTTTTTAAGATTTTATTTATTTGACAGAGAGAGACACAGTGAGAGAGGGAACACAAGCAGGGGGAGTGGGAGAGGGAGAAGCAGATTTCCTGCCGAGCAGGGCACCCGATGCGGGGCTTGATGCAGGCTCGATCCCAGTACCCTGGGGCCACAACCTGAGCCGAAGGCAGACGCTTAACAATGGAGCCACCCAGGTGCCCCCCCCCTTTTTTTTTAATCTATAGGTTTACTTTCCCACTTTTTGGTCTTTTTTTCTTGAAATTTATTTGTTGAAGCAGCTGGTTAGTATATCTGCCCTATGGAGCTTTCCACATTCTGGATTTTGCAGATTGTATCTCTAATGGGCTCATTTAAAATGTTCCTCTGTAAGCTCACTGTTAGATCTAAGGCCTGGCCTGATTTAGGTTAGACTTTTTTTGGGAAGGAGCAAGAATACTTCATAGGGTGTTGCTTTTTGCGATGTTAGTGGCCACTGGTGATCATTACTTGGCTCCATTAGGTCATCGGAGTTTGCAAAATGGCAGTATCTTAATTCAATCATTCCTTCTTGATTTATTGTTGAAAAATGTCTACAGAGAGAAACTTTCTCATCAAGTATTTAATTACCCTGATAGATAGCATCCTGGAAAGTTAAATGCTTGGTTTGTTCTCTTTATTTACTAGTTTTTAAATAACAACTTTATCTTCCAAAAGTGACCAATGAGTTGCTTAGAGTAATGTGGGTTTATTTTTAATTGTGTATCTACTTCTTTAATTTTATGAAAGTATATGTAAGGATCATGCAGTATTGAAACAGAATCCTAAGGCAGGATTGCAAGATTCAAAGTAGAAAACCAAAAGCTATTGACAGAAGTAACATTTTGAAAAATGAATTTAGGGAATTCTTACTATAACTTAATGTTAGAGTAGAAGATTATAAGGTAAAAAGGATTGAATGTCCCCCAGAGCTTTTTGCAAGTTGAGTCTCATAGCATTAGTCATTCACACTATAGCAAGAGACTCAATTTTGCATCTAGTGAAATGTCAGATCTTGTGCTTACAATAAATATGCTTCTTAATATCCAAAGGGTCATTGTATATAAGATGAAAGGCAACTGGATAAAGATCTGATTTTGGATGCTGTCTCTACGACTTATCACATGATGAAGAAAAGTAACTTAATTTTCCACTCAACTTCGCTGTGAACGTAAAACTGCTCTAAAAATGAAGTCTAGGGGCATCTGGGTGGCTCAGTTGGTTAAGCGTCTGCCTTCGGCTCAGGTCATGATCACAGGGTCCTAGGATCAAGCTCAGCATTGGGCTCCCTGCTCAGTGGGAAGCCTGCTTCTCCCTCTCCCTCTGCCTGCAGCTCGTCCTGCTTGTGTGCGCGCACTCTCTCTCTCTCTCTCTCTGTCAAATAAATAAACAAAATCTTAAAAAAATAAAAATAAAAATAAATTAAGTCTATTTAAAAAATAACTTAAACTTTCTGAATTTCACTTCATCTGTTAAAAAAAGGAGAGGGTATAAAGTCATCTAAGTCAAATGAAAATTAAGTGAGAGAACCTGTGACAACACCTAGCATAAGAAATGCCCCTTTCCTTATGGCAGATGTTCTCCATTGGTTGAAGCAATCACAAGGCAGCCCAGAATCAGGGGAGTGGACATAGGAGTCCTTAATGGGATAAGTGTGAGCTGTGACAATTGAAGGCTGTTTCTTGAATGCAATGGAGAGAGAAGGAATGAACTTCCCAGATATATGCAAAATTTTGTCTACATGAGCAGATTTCTGAAAGAAAATATGCATGGCTTTCATTAATTTCCTAAAGTAAGATGTGATTTGGGGGAAAAAAAAGGCGTTTCCCTTAGATTATCTAAATTCTTTGATACTCCTCCTTGGAAAAGTGGGGTCTATGTCCCCTCTCCTTGAATCTACACTGTCTTGTGACTGCTTCAACCAAAAGAGAATGGGGGAGGTGATGCTTTGTGACTTTCAAGGCTGTCATGAAAGGGGATAAAAAGGGATGCAGCCTCTGCCTTGTTCACTGGAACAGTCATGCTTAGAGCCTGGGTTGTCTTGTAAAAAAACCAACTTCCCTGGGGCGACCGTGCTGTGAGAAAGCCAAGCCACTTGGAGAGGCTACTTGAAGGTGGTCTGGTCAGGAAATCTAGTTTTTGAGTCATTGCATCACCAGACATGTGAGTGGATGAGCCTTCAGAGGGTTCTAGCCTCAACCATTGAATCATCCTCAGCCTTCAAGTCTTCTTGACTAAGGGCCTTAGACTTCAAGCAGCCTCAGACATTCATTTTGGAATTCCTGACCCAAATAATCCATGAGCATAATAAAATTATTAGGTTTTTTTTCTTTTATACTGTCAAGTTTTGATTAACTTGTTATACAGCAATGGTAACTGGAACAGTTTATAATATTTACTAGCCAGCAATAACTAATTTCAGTAGAAAGCCTACAAAGAGCCACTTGGGAGTACACACAGGCATGTACTGTCTCCTGCAGATCCTGGAGTCACCACACACAACAAAGTATAGGTTTTCGCTAGATATTTAAAATTTATCTGTAGCTTCAGTGAAGTTTATCAATCTGGAGTAATTTTTTATCATAAGTGATAGTACTTAATATGATGGCTGACATTCCATCTTTATCAGGTTTCCAGGAGAACTGAGCTAGAAAATTAACCCATGGCCAAATTTGTCAACAGAAATATTCATTGAGGAAAAAGCAAAGTAGCAATATTACAAGTGGGCAGAAGAGAATTTAGGGCAAGAAGCATCAAACAGAACAAAGAAATTCATGTACCTTTTCTCTCTGTACACTCACCATTCCCTTAATAATCTCATCAGATCCATTAAGCTGGCAACTCCCATAGTTATGCATTCAGCCAAGACCTTTCTCCTAAATTCTAGGCTCATACATTCAACTGCCTACCGAACATTTCCACTTGGATGTCTAATAGACATCTCAAAATCAACATGTCCAAAACTCTAAAACTGGACTTAAAATCTCTTCCCTAAAATTTGCTCCATTCCAAAAACTTCCCTACCTTAGTTGATGGTTAATTTTGTCTGTCAGTTTCTCAGACCATAAACCTTTGAATCACCCCCAGTTCCTTTCTTCTTCTCACTCTGTACCTAATCTGCCAAGAAATCCTGTTTACTCTACCTTTAAGATATACCCAGAAAAGGGGCGGCTGGGTGGCTCAATTGGTTAAGCATCTGCCTTCGGCTCAGGTCATGATCCCAGGGTCCTGGGATCGAGCCCCACATTGGGCTCCCTGCTCGGCGGGAAGCCTGCTTCTCCCTCTCTCACTCCCCCTGCATGTGTTCCCTCTCTTGCTATGTCTCTGTCAAATAAATAAATAAATAAATAAATCTTTAAATAAATAAATAAAATCTTAAAAAAAAAAAGATATACCCAGAATGCATTTTTGTCACCCCCACTGTCACCACCCTGAGTTGAGCCACTGTTTCTTTTTTTTTTAAATTTTATTGTTATGTTAATCACCATACATCATTAGCTTTTGATGTAGTGTTCCATGATTCATTGTGCATAACACCCAGTGCTCCACGCAGAATGTGCCCTCTTTAATACCCATCACCAGGCTAGCCCATCCCCCCACCCCCCTCCCCTCTATAGCCACTGTTGTTTCTTACCAGGATTACTGTAATAACCCACTGCTGGTCTCCCTGTTTCTACCCTCACCCTCCTCAACTCGATTCTCAGCACAACAGCCAGACTGAACTTTTAAAAATGTCAGTCAGACCATGTCACTCTTTTGTTCAAAACCTGTTTCACTCAGAGTAAGAGCCCAAGTCCTTATAATATCCTCTAAGGCCCTACTCATAGCACTTAACACGTTGTAACACACTGTATGATTTACTTATTTGTCATTTTTGTTGCTGTTGCCCATCTCCCCACCAGAATGCAAGTTCCATAAGGAGAAGGAAAAGTGGCTAGTTAGTGTTGTTTCAATATAGTTATTAATAATGAATCTTTATGAATCAAATAACATAAATACATAATACATAAAGCAAAATACATAATACATAAAGCAAAATACATGTTAAAATACATAAAATACATAAAGCAAGAGCTGTTAAAAGCAAAAGGATAAAACCACAATCATAGTGGGAAACTTTAGCACGCCTCTAATTTGGCAATTGAAGTAGACATAATAAGGTTACTGAAGTTCAGAATGTTATAATTAGTAAATCTGATTTAATATTAAATTTGATACCTTGGATTAAAGATTGTTTTTTACAAATATACATGAAATTGGGATAAAATTTGATGATATGCCACTAAAAACCTTAAAAAGTTCTAGAAAAAAAATTACATGAACTACATTCTCTGATCACAAAGCAGTAAATTAACAGGGAGAGAGAAGAGATTTGATCGACATGTTGTGGAAACACAAAAGGAACCTAGGTAATGAAGAATGTGACACTAACACTGTAATGGACTTGAAATCCACGTTTCTTGTCCTCTCTGAGTTCACAGTCTTTTAGGGGGGATCAGACATGTAAGTCAGTTACTGCAACAGAGTAAGATAGATGCACAGAGAGACGTAAGCAAGTGGTGCAATGGGATCATCCAGTATAGACCGAGGGGTCTTCAGCTTCACAGAGAAGACTGGATTGAGTCCTGCTGTGCAAGGAGGGCCTGGTCAGAAGAAGGAATCTAGAGACAGGTTGTCCAAAGGCACCCTCTTATCCAAAGGCAGAGACGGAGGTGAGAAACTCTGCAGCCTCTGAGAGCTTTGCTAGTTTAATGTGGTAGGCCAAGGAGGGTGAGAGCTAGGGAGTAGCCAGAGAGGGGGTTGGAACCAGCTACTTTTGGCAGTAAATATATAGGATTT
Source organism: Callorhinus ursinus (assembly GCF_003265705.2). Taxonomy (NCBI): domain Eukaryota; kingdom Metazoa; phylum Chordata; class Mammalia; order Carnivora; family Otariidae; genus Callorhinus; species Callorhinus ursinus. The sequence continues at coordinate 58,311,160 of NW_027397064.1, read as the reverse complement.
GGGGGCCACCTGAATGGGACAGCTGAAGCACGTGTGTGAGAAGAGGTGAAGATACTAGACTTCTCCCTTAGGGTTGGAGAAATGATAGGTATGCATGTAGATAGTTCTTCAAGTGGGAGAGGGAAAAGAAATTTGAAGAAGCTCCTCATTCCCCCAATGACTTCTATTTCTTTCTGTACATATTTGCAGAGATTGGAGATGAAATGAGGTAGGGGATTGGGAAATAGGAGAGGAAACTGATAAGGGATAATAGAAGGATTGCCCAGCAGTGTTGAGATCCAAGTGAAATTAGAGTCAGTGTATTTGCAATGGCCCCATTCATTGCTACTATGTGATTTTCTCCAAATGGGCATCATCTTGTGTGTATGAAAGAGTGAAGGTAGATAGTGGAATTGACTGGAGTTTTCCAGGTGGATGCCCTGGAAAGACCAGGGTGTCAGGGAAGTAGGTGGTTGGCAAGAAGGGGATTGATTTAATGAATTCTAGAGTCTACCCTAGGCTGTAAGTTTCCTAAGGACACGGACCCTGTCTATTTCATTTATTTCTGGGTCCATTATTATTATAATGAATAATCTAGGTTGTAGAAGTAAAAAGAGAAGAGGCTGATAGTTTGGGGGGTAAGGAGTTCTAAGATGAGAATTACTAGCCAGGTCAAAGAACAGGTATAGTGGGAGTGAAGAGTGAGGAAATGGAAAGGTTTGAGGGTAGTCTGCAGTTTCATGATGGAGGTGACTTCTGAATGGGCGCGTATAGTTTTTAATTTAACTGGAGGCAGCAGCAACTTACATTTAACAGTGAAAAACATATAATGGGGCTCTGAGAATAAGAGGAAGGAAAGCTCATTTGGAGGGGGAGTGCTCACTTCACAGAATTGGGCACTCTGTTGAATTGCTCCTTGATAGATGAGTCAGGCGGTCAGCAAGGAGCCTGGGGGTGGGGCCATTCCTAAGGGGCTAAGGCAGGGTAGTGGTGGGAAAGCCATGTGGGTACAGGAGAAATCAAGACATGGCTAGAGCGCTCTGGAGTGGAATGTTTGGCTAGAGCTGAGCATTTGTGTAGGGGAGTTATAGGAGATGATTAATAATACAGGTTAGGGCCAGGTCGTGGAGAGCCCTGAGGGCCACCTGAGGGTCTGTCTTATGGGCAGCAGAGTATTTTGACAAACAAGTGAAGTGGGGTCTCTGTTCACATGTGCTGTTGGTGGTGTCGTGGATGTATTGGAGAGGAAAAACCATTGCAGGTCAGTTAGGAGGTGGTGGTAGAAACAGAGAAATGGGGGCCTGAACTAATGCAGTGACCACAGGAAGGAAGGGGAGAGATGGATGCAGGAGGAATGATGCAGGGGAGAAATCCACAGGCTCTGGTGGTTAAAAGGGGACTTATAGGAGGAGAGGAGTTGCCAAAGCAGAACAGGAATTGGCAGAAACCAACAGCCTAGTCAGGAAAAGAGAGGCTCAGGAGGAAGTTTCCAGATGGCTCAGTAAAGGTCAGTGAATTTGGCCACAGGAAGTCATGGTGACTTAGACCAAAATTTTAGCAATGGAAGGAACTGATGACAAGTGATGGTTGTGGCTCTAGAGAAGTATGGAGGCCTTTAGTTTTTTTTTTTTTAAACAACTTTATCGAAATATAATTCGTAGACCATACGGTTCACCTATATAAAGTGCACAGTTTGGGGTGCTTGGGTGGCTCAGTCGGTTAAGCCTCTGACTTTTGGTTTCGGCTCGGGTCATGATGTCAGGGTCATGAGACAGAGCCTTGCGTCAGGCTCTGCACTCAGCTCGGAGTTTGCTTGAGATTCTCTCCTCCTCTCCCTCTGCCCTTCCTGCTCGTGCTCTCTCTCTCAAATAAATAAACAAATCTTTAGGGGAAAAAAAAAAAAGAAAGGGAAGGAGCAAAATTCTGTCCACTGAGAAGGCCCACTCTCATTAATGTGAGAACACTAACAGCAGTGAGCTCACCTGCTCACCTAGCAGATCTTGGCTTCGAAATGCCATTTTCCTCTTCAGAAACAGAGAGAGAGAGAGAGAGAGAGGGAGGGATGGGGGGAGAGGGGTGGGGAGGGAAAAGCCAACAAGGCTCCTTGGAGAAATGGCTGATTCCAGAGCCGTTGCAGAGATAACAGATGAGCTTAGAATATCTTGTTCCAGAAAGTAATCAAAGAATGAAGTATAATCAGATAAGGAGGAGGACATGTAAAAACACAGAAGCCAGGGCTCCTGGGTGGCTCAGTTGGTTAAGCGTCTGCCTTTGGCTCAGGTCATGATTCCAGGGTCCTGGGATCGAGTCCCGCATTGGGCTCCCTGCTCAGCGGGGAGTCTGCTTCTCCCTCTGCCCCTCACCCCACTCTCGTGCTCTCTTTCTAATAAATAAATAAAATCCTTAAAAAAATAAACAAAACATAGAAGCCAGCATGAACTGGGCTCCCACCGGCCAAATCAGGGACAATATAAGGACCAAAATAAATTATAGGAACAGATTATAATCCACTCAATAAAATGGGAACTAAATAAATGAATTGGAAGTTTAATGAAAAACTGACAGGTGCTGTAAGATCTGCACATCACTTCTGTGATATCCCTACCAAAGATACAGAACCTGAAATAACCATGAGCAAACATCAGATAAACCCAAACTGAGGGACATTCTACAAAATAACTGGTCTGCCATCTTCAAAGGTGTCAAGGTCATGAAAGTCGAGAAAAGACTGACAACTGTTCCAGTCTGAAGGGGACAAAAGAAACAAGGCAACCAGATGTAAGCCCTGATCCTAATTAAACTGGATCCCTTTGCTATAAAGGGTCTTTGGGGACAAGTGGGAAAATTTGAAGAGTCTGAGAATTAAATGGTGATAATGTATTGATATTAATTTTCTAATTTTGATGATTATATTCTGGCCATGTATACTAATGTTCTTGTTCACAGTAAACATACATTAAAGAGTATGTGGTGATGGTTCATCAAGTCAGCAATTTAGTCTCAAATAGTTCAGGGAAAAAAGGTCTTTGTATTTTTACATTTCCAACTTTTCTGTAAGTGTGCAATTGTTTCAAAAACAAAACAAAACAAAGAGGAATGCCGCCCACCAGATCTGTTGCATGTCTCAATCTCCCAAAAATTGGGTTTTAAATTCAGTCCCCCCCAGAGCAGCTATTTGTGGGGGGGGACCTCAAACCTCACTGAATCATGTACTTAGTGTGCATTTCATTGTATGTAAATTGTACATCCCTTTTTAAAAAGCAAAAATAAAGTCATCTAACTTTATCCTGTGTCTTCCTCTAGCTGCCCATTTCTCAACTCCACTTCTGAGCAAAACTTCAAAAACAGTCTATATTCCATTTTTAATTTCTCTCCTCTTAATTTCTCTTAAATTACTTATTAAAAGTAGATCCTATGACTCCATCACTTCTCTCGTTAAAAAAAACACCACCAAATCAATCACTAAATCCGAAGAGCCCTTATGTTATGCGAACTACCAGCAACACCTGACATAGTTAACTACCTCCTCCTCCTTCAAACACTTTCATCATTTGGCTTCCAGACACGTCATCCTCCCAAGTTATCCTTCTCAGTCACAGTGGCTTCCTTAATGTTCCTTGAACACAGCCAGCACATTCTGCCCTTGCCATTCTTCTGCGTGTAACACTCTTCCTTGAGCTATCTACACTGCTCACAGATTCATTTCTTTTTTTATCTACTCAAATGTCACCTTAGCAGGACCTAATCACCCTGTATTTTCTCCATAACACTAATCACTATCTTTCATATATTTATGTCTGTTTCTCATAACCAGAGTGTAAGCTCCATGAAGACAGGATGGGGGAGAGGCAGAGGGAGAGGAAGAGAGAGAATCTCACGCAGACTCCCCACTGAGCGCAGAGCCCACCCCAGGGCTGGATCCCATGACCCTGAGATCATGACCCCAGCCAAAACCAAGAGGTGGCCCCTCAACGGACTGACTACCCCGGCGCCTCTAGTTTCTTCATTTTTTAAAATCAGGACGAGACAAGTACCAACCTTACTGGGCTGCTATGAGGATTTAAGAAATAATGCCTGACAGTGGTATTAGTCACCTATTGCTATGTTAACCAATTATCCCAAACAACAAACACTTATCATGTCACAGTTCCTGAGGGCAGGGAACCTGGGCGTGGCTTAGCTGGGTGCCCCTGGCTCAGGACCTCTCAGGAGGTTGCAGTTGAGCTATTGGCTTGAGATACACTCATCTCACAACTTGATTGGGGCTGGAAGACCTGTTTCCAAGCTCATTCACATGGCTCACAGCAGGCCTCCGTTACTTGTGGAGACTTCACGTTTTTGCCACCTGTCTTTACACACAGGACTGCTTACAACATAGCAGCCTGCTTCTTCTAGAACTGGTGATTTGAGAGAGAGAGAATCAGAGTGCCCATGACAGAATCCACAGTCCTTTATAACCTAATCTGAGAAGTGACTTTCATCACTCCTGCCATATGCTGTCAATCACACAGAACAGCACAGTGTGGCCAACCAGGGTATGAATGCCAGGAGGCTGGTTCATTGGGGACCATCTACCATTGGCTCTTAGCACAATGCATGACACATAATAAGCCCTTACTAACTATCTGTAGTGGTAATATTAAAGTATTATGAAGATATATAAAGAAGAATGAAAGTCACTTACAGTCGTATCATTTTGATAGAGTAGGCGTTCCTAAAATGATTTTTTCCTAAGAAGGGCTACTAGTAATACAACCATGATTTTATTTATTTTTTTAAAGATTTTATTTATTTATTTACTTACTAGAGAGAGAGAGCATGAGAGGGGGGAGGGTCAGAGGGAGAAGCAGACTCCCCGCTGAGCAGGGAGCCCGATGCGGGACTCGATCCCAGGACTCCAGGATCATGACCTGAGCCGAAGGCAGTTGCTTAACCAACTGAGCCACCCAGGCGCCCAATACAACCATGATTTTAAAAAACTTCTACCACATCCACAGAAAAAGCTTATAAATTACTGAAATATTAACTTAGGAAAATTAACCTTGAGGTCCTTTTATCTCTCATACTTGGGAGTCTCTGTAGCACACTCTTGTTTATCCTTCTCTTAGGCACTGTGATAATTCTGAATTTGGGGCATCATACTCTGTCTCTGTCATTAGTAAGTTTATGATTTTCCTATAAGATCAAATAAAAATAGGTCAGGGATGAAAAGAACACCCCTACCATACTCGCTGCCAACTGGCTGATGCGGCTGAAAACTAGCCCCTCTAGGAATTGATATTTCAAAAGACAGCTCCTCTGTTGTCTTCTGTCATTTCTCCCCTACTTTATGCTCTGTGAATAGCAGCTGTTCAGGGCATTGCTGAGCAATCAGAAAAGTGAGTGAGCGTCGCAGCAGGAGAAGGCTGGGGCAGAGGGAGGTGCTGTTCTCTGCTGATAGCGGCAGTAAGTGGACAAAACGACAAACAGCACTATGATGGCCTGTTGGGAAGCATGTGAAAGATTATCAATTACCTGGATTAAAAAAAGGAAAGCAGAAAGCCCGCACACGTCTCTTTCAGCAGTCACTTTTCAGCAAAGCCTTCTAGCTCAGGGGACGAGGAGATAGTGCACGTTAAAGAAAAATCACAGTTGCGGCGGAGAGTCTTCAGAGTCGGCTCAGGTGGATTGGTCCTTTGTGCTAGCTCCTTTTATAAGGGTCAGATTCATTTTCTATTACTGTTTTCTACTTTAATGTTACTGCTTTAATCATTAAACTACCACCAGTTCCTTCAGGCAATAGGAAGTGATTGAAGGTTTAATGAGATTCATATTGCTTATGCTTAAATGTTGATGACTTCCTCCATGCATATTAATCATTCCTGACCTAGATCTTAAATTTCTTCCCAGTACAAATTCTCATCAAGCATACCTATTAGATCCCTCAGTGTTCACCAAATACCTAGTTTGTTTACAAAAGTACAATAACTCTAATGTTCAGTGTGTGTCTGATTTTTCAGTATCCTTGCTTGATTTGTCTTTCAGTTCTTACTATGACTGTAAATCTGGAAAATTTATGGGGAGAAAAATCAGCAACTCCTAACAGGGGATTTAGCCTAGTTTAAAAGACTGTTCTGTTCACCCGACCTTGAACATGCCTTAATTGGCTGTCTAGGTCAGTATGGCCAACTGACAACTCTCAGACCCCATCCAGGCCACAGAGCGTTTCTAGTGGCTTCTGTGTATGCACTCCGGCTGTCGAGCAGCAGGACTCGGCCTCTGTCTCCTGCTTTGGCGGCCCCATCCTTTAGTTCAGGCCTACCCCCTCCTGCCACGGAGGCCTGGGAAACCCTGGCTGGCCACCTGGTCTCCTCATGGCCAGCGTCCTTGCATCTGCACCCCCACCCTTGCCCTAATTATCCCCTCAGCCACTTGGGCAGATTTCCCTAAACTAGGACCCGGGGCAGGAGTTGCTCCAGTCAGTGGGAGAGAGGAGAGGTGGGAGGGCCAAGGAATCTGGGGGAAGCCAAAAGTGAGGGTGAAGGGATGTGGGAGAAAAAGAGGGAAAGGCTCACATGCTGGAAGAGAAAATAAATACGTAGGAACTTGAAGATGAGGAGGTGCGTGTACATAGAGACATAGTATGAGTGGGAAGAAGGTAAAAAGATGAAAGGAGCTTGTGTTTGGTGATGCCTGTCGATAAGATGAGACACAAGAGGTAAATTTGCGTGTGAAAGAGGCCACATGGGAGAGAATAGAAGAGAAAATGGGGAGAGCAAAACTACAGCTCTGCTTGGCAGGGCAGGACCCACACATCATGGGGAAACATGGTCTGACAATGAATTTCTTTCAGATTTGTGAGTGTATTTTTAACAACACCAAAAAAAGTATTGTTATAAAAAAGTAAAACCACAAGTAGATATACCCTTGGAAGATTACATTACATCAAGACTATTTTAAGATGTCCCAAATATGTAGTCATTTGATGCCGAAGCACGGCCTGCTTGCTCAAAATCAATACTGTCCAACTTCTTGGTTGGGATGAGCCACATTTAAAAAAACCCTCCTGTCAAAATCTTTTTAAAGATTTTATTTATTTGACAGAGAGAAACACAGCGAGAGAGGGAACACAAGCAGGGGGAGTGGGAGAGGGAGAAGCAGGCTTCCTGCGGAGCAGGGAGCCCGATGCGGGGCTCGATCCCAGGACCCTGGGATCATGACCTGAGCTGAAGGCAGACGCCCAACTACTGAGCCACCCAGGCGCCCTCCCCCAAAATCTTTAAGCTGGATGAAGGATGCATAGGAACTCTCTGTACTTTTGTTTCCCTTTGAACTTTTCTCTGTAAGTCTAAAATTATTTCTAAATAAAAAGTAAAAACAAGGCAAACTGAGTGGAAGCTCTGAGCAAGTGGTGAGGGGTGGGTTGCTATGGGTCAGCTATGAGCTGTGGAGTAATCTGGTTGCCCGTTATCCTGTGGAATCAATATCAAGAATCAGTATCTTCAGGGGCGCCTGGGTGGCTCAGTTGGTTAAGCAACTGCCTTCGGCTCAGGTCATGATCCTGGAGTCCCGGGATCGAGTCCCGCATCGGGCTCCCTGCTCGGCGAGGAGCCTGCTTCTCCCTCTGACCCTCTTCCCCTCTCATGTACTCTCTCTCCCATTCACGCTCTCTCAAATACATAAATCTTTAAAAAAAAAAAAGAATCAGTATCTTCAGGTCATTTTTCCTAGGCTATTCAGAGTCTCCAGAGCAGGTTCTGCTAATCCCCTGCCTGAAAGGTGGAGGCCTGGCTGCCAATATTCTGGAAGCTAAGTGGGAGGGCTACAGGGTAAGGAGGAGTGGGTCTCAGCACCCGAGTATGAATACAGGGGATTAAGTCAACAATATACTTGGGTCTGTTATAGCACCCCACCCTTAAATGTTCCTGGTGCTCTCCAGCCAGAGACATTCTGTTTTACTCCCTCCCGAGAATAATTCTTTTGCCAAAATAGTGGTGTCGAGAGGTGGTCATTCCACTTTGTAGAGCAGAATATGAGATCTGGGGATCAAGCTGTGTCTAAATTAAAACAGATTTTTGGCCACTCTTCCTTATTTTAGTTCCGCTTCACCCTGATATCTAGAGAAACCTGGTGCCACCAGTTGACTCTTGGAAATTCTCAGTGCTCTCCACCACCTACACAGGATTCAGTTTTCTTGCTTCCATTAAATCATCTACCTCCTCATCATCTGCTTTTCAGCTTCTAACCTTCTTCCCCCACCATCATCTACTCTCCTACTCTCTCTGGTCTTATAGGTTGGTTCATGCTTTAATCTGCAAGAGAAGCAGTAAAAGTAGATCATGCATGTTCAGTTCACCATCTTTATTGACTTCTTTTTTTTAAAGATTTTATTTATTTGAAAGAGAATGAGGGGGGGGTGGAGGGGCAGAGGGAGAAGCAGGCTCCCCACTGAGCAGGGACCCAGACATGGGACTCGATCCTAGGACCCTGAGATCATGACCTGAGCTGAAGGTAGATACTTAACCAACTGAGCCACCCAGGCACCCCTCTTTATTGACTTCTGAAATGAATTTTGATGCATGTTGGCCAGAAATTTTGCCCTGGTATGTGTCAGATTTTGTTTAATTTTACATCAGTTTCATAATTTCTTCTGTAGGGGTAGCCTTCATCTCATTTTCCATCCATCCTTTTCCTTTACCCAGACTTGTTGAATGGTTCTCAGGGTCTTACCACCTTTGATATGAGGAAAGCTAAGGGGTCTCAAGTTTTTCTGCAAATCTTTTAATTTTTCTGTTAAGTCCTAGGTAGGATAACAGTGTTAATATTTGGGGTTTTGATTGTTTTTTTTTAAAGATTTGTTTGTTTTTTAAAGATTTATTCGTTGATTTGAGAGAGAGAGAGAGTGCACACACAAGTAGGGGGAGGGGCAAAGTGATAGGATCTCAAGCAGACCCTGCACCAAGCATGGAGCCTGACTTGGGGCTTGATCACATGATCCATGAGATCATGACCTGAGCTTGAAACCAAGAGTTGGATGCTCAACTGACTGAGCCACTCAGGTGGCCCACAGTGTTAATCTTTGAAAACTGATTTACCCATGAATGACATTTTGTCCATATTCCTTATTCTCTTTTTCCTTACTTTACTTTCTTTTGCCCTAATACTTCATATCTGGTAATTTCACTGGTCAGGAATCTATCACTTACTGTGCATGGGGCTTCAGTGATAAAGAAGACCTAGTCCCCACTTTCAGGGAGCTTACAATGTAGTGGAGAGTATAGACAGATATGAGGGTATTAGCATTACACATATTAAGTGCTGTGATGGGGTAAGCACAGAGTCTGTGAAGCACAGCGGCAGTGCACCTACCCCAGTCGTAGGGGATCAAAGCAGACTTCCTAAAGAAGGTGTATTTAAGAGGAGACCTGGAGGATAAATGACAGTGAAGTGAAAGAGTATTCAAGGTAAAGGAACAACATGTACAAAGACCTAAAAGGGAAAGAGCCTATTATATTGAAGTAGATGAGCGTCCTGGTACAAGGGTCAGGTTTTAAGTGGTGAGGCGTAAGAGGTAATCAGATCCAGATCATAAGAAGTTTGTAAAGTACAGTATTTGGTAGATTGCAAAAGGCTACAAATTCTTCCCCTTTCTGTATGTATGTTATTTTGTAGTGTGACTTCAAAGACCTTCCCATCAAAAGACCAACTTTTGTTTCTCTACCCTTTGAATCTGGGCTTGGCCGCCATGTAAGTTCTTTGCCCAATGGGATGACCTAAGCAGAGGCTTGAAAAGTACTGGTATATTGGAATTTACTTTCCTTCTCCTGGGAACCCTCTGACCACCATATATGAGTGACGCCAAGCTCTCCTGTTGGATGATGGGAGACACATGGTTAAGTCTTCACCATCTCCCAGCTAATGCTGAGCCAACCTTCAGACATGGGAATGAGGTCATCTGAGTCTTAGCAGAGCCCCTAGCTGATTACCACAGAGATCAGCTGAGCTTGCCCAGGCCAGAAGAACTACCCAGCCAACCCACAGAGCCATGAGAAATAAAGTTTGTTGTTTTAGGGCACTCATTCTTGGGGTACTTTGACAAAGCACAAGCTAATCAACACAGGTAATGATGTTTAGGTTTTATCAATAATGGCAGTTAGGAAGTCAAGTGAGAAATCATTAAGTGAGGAAGTGACCTATTCAAATTTGCATTGGTATAAAGATCCTACTGGCTTCAGGGGAGAGAATGATTTGTAGGATGATGACTTTAGAAACTGAGAGAACAGTAGGGAAGTAGTTGCAGCTGTTTGGGGTAAAAGGTTATAGTGGCCTGGACCAGGATAGAGGGAGTGGAGAGAAGTGAATGGTTTTAGTAGTTATTTGTGTGGTAGACTTACAAATTGGTTATTGATTGGATTTGGGGATGGTGGTGATGGAAAAGTATAAGTTGTGGGTGACCCACTGATTTCCAGCTTGTTTTGGGCAGTTGAGTGGATTATGGTGCCATTCATTGGGATCACTGGAGTAGAGACCAGGTTTGGAGGAGAATATGATCGGTCTAATTTGGGACATGTTGAGTCTGAAGTGCCTGGAGACAGCCAAGTAGAGATTCTAGTAAACAGAGGAGATAAACAGATAAGGAGAGTTCTAGGGAGGGATCTGGTTTAGAGATGCGGATTTGGAAGTCATGAACATGTGTTGACAATATAAGCTCTCTAGGGGCAGGTGGTAGATTGTCAAGAAAAGGAGTGAGAATGGAACCCTAAGGAAAACTGATTTGTAAGGGGTGATCAGGGAAGGGAAGCCTGCAAAAGAGGATGAGGAGTAGCTAGAGGAGTAGGAAGCCTTTATAGTTAGTTTCTATTGAGTTAATTCTTTAGATAAAGTGTCAGCAGATAATGAGGTACGTTTCCCCAGATTCAATATGGTTGACTTCTCTTCTCAGGACTAACCCTGCCTTTTCAAATGCTCTCTAGACACCCTCACGTAAGGTCCTGCTACTACTTCACATTCAGTAAATCCAAAGCCAAATTAAGTCTTCCCCAGACCAGAACCAACTCATCCCCTCCACCTCGGTGCTCCCTTTTTCTGTTAATGGCACCCCTGTCCTCAGAGTCATCTTTGACTACTCTCCCCTAATCTGTATATATTTAATCAATTGTCAAGTTCTGTAAATTATATCTCTGCAGTCTCTTGTGTCCATCCCCTTTTGTACATTGCCTAAATTACCACAGAGGTTTAATCCCTCACTACTTCTCATCCATCCTCTTGCAATAACCTCCTAATTGTACCATATCCTGATTCCCCATACCAATCCTTGTTACCCTTTTCATTTTCCTAAGAAGTCATTTCTAATATTGGCATTCCCCTACTCGAAAACTTTAATAATTTGCGGAATTAAATCTAAACTCTTTACCCTAAGCGCTTTAAATCTTTTGGAGTATGGTCTTATTCTACCCTTCCAAATAAACATACTTTAACAAAAACCAGACCACTCAACCCTTAATGTACCCCGGGCTTTCATAACTCTATACTTTTGTTCACACTTTACTTTCAGTCTAGTGTGCTAGTCCCGTCCGTCCCTTTCGTTTTTGTCAAAATACCTTCTATATATCAAGGACTATGTCAGGCACCACCTTCTCTATTGAGGCCTCTCTTGATCTTCCCTAATACTTGTGATCTTGTCTGTCCACCTCCCCTCCTCCGTCCCTTCCTTTTTTCCACCAATATTGGAACCCCACCAGTTGGAGTTAAGTTGCAGAAAGCTGAGGTCACTCCAGCTATTTCAAGTAGAAATGCCTTTAGTGTGGGAATCGGGTGTTCCTAATTGTTGGGAGGTGAAAGAAACAGCCTGTAGGCTGGGCCTGCAGGAACAGCGTAGGCAACAGCTCCCCAGAACCAACCCAGCAAGGGAGCAGGTTGGACTAGCCTACCAGGGCAGCTAAGCTGCCACCGCTTCCGGCTGCTTCTCATAAAGCTGATAGGGGACAGCAGAATGCTGCTCAGAAAAACCTAACGTTTCCACAAGTATGCTTCCCAGCAGAAAAAAGAATAGCAGAAGCAATAGGAACGAGGCCTTCATCCACACTTGGCCCTTCAAATATCCCACAAGTGCATCTAATTGGTAGAACAAAATTCAGATGTAGAACCTCTATGTAGAGGAGTCTGGGAAATGTAGTTTTTAGCAATCCAGTCTCTGCAGTACAGAAGACCACTTAGAAAGAGGTTGGAATGGGATGAGAATGGATGGGATGAGATGGAATGAGTCCATCTTTTCTTCCATAGTCACTTACTGTGAGTCATGAGCTGTTATATTTGTAATGATTTTCACACTAACCTTGGCATGCTACTGGATTATCGAGACTACTAGGGCAGGAAATGTGTATAAGTAATTCATAATCACCTCTCTCCCTCCCCAGTACATACACAAGAGGGTAAGAACTAAATAACTATTTGCTAAATGAGTGAAATTTAGTCATCTTGCCAAGAGTAGCATTAGTACTCGGATACAAGGGAGAACCTTTTAATATTAACCCAAGACAAGATAAGGTGGTAATTAGAAGGGAGTATAAAAAAACCTCCAAGGGAAAATTCAGTAGTTTTATGTAAAAAATAGAGATTTAGTTGAGAATCCGCTACACTTGTGATGAGCACTGGGTGATGTATAGAAGTGTTGAATATTATACACCTGAAACTAATATCACACTGAATGCTAAGTAACTGGAATCTAAATGAAAACTTAAGAAAAAAAGAGAATCTTGCTATAAATAACTCCTTCCCAACATTGAAGAGAGCCTGTAAATGGTCCCGGTGTCATTGAATATAAGGAAGTGTCCTATGGAGGAGATGCAATTGCTGTTGAACACGGTGTTTGGAATGAGAAGATTCAGAATAGTAAATAAAATTGAGATCTATACATTTGTGTCTGCTTATTATACAGATGACCTACTGTGATGATTAAGATACGAAAGCAGAAAAGCAAAAAGGTTATTATAAAATATGTGCATCTGGGAAATGAGAGGACCTTTCATGCCACAGATGGCAAAGGTGATCAACTTGACTTCATGGCTATTGACACATGAGAATGCAAGGATTCCAGTAATGAATTGCAGTCAGAGTTTGAAGGATATCCTGTTATATTAAGGTACAACAAATAAGATAAATTGTATTAGAAGTCTTTCCTTTAAGAGCCTCACTTAAGAGACACTTGCATGTTGTACAGAGGTAGCAAACAGGAGACTGTAGGAGTGGTAACTTTAGCTCTGGTTGTAACTTGTCATGTGACCCTAGGAATGTCTCTTAGTTGGTAGCTGATGGCTTTAGGCTTTAGACTCCTTTCTAATCTATCTATCTGTCTGTCTATCTATCTATCTATCTATCTATCTATCTATCTATCTATCTATCTAT